>NC_092384.1:20632287-20949084 GCF_030028105.1 Mobula birostris
GGCATCCCTCTGGTTAGCCTGGGCTTCCAATTTGACTCGATATTGCCTCTTGGCGCCCATAATGGCTTTCCAGAGTTCACGCCTGGATCCTGTGTAGCGACCGGTATCCCTGGACCTAAAACCTGCAGCTCTAGACTTTAAAAGAGACTTGACCTCATAATTCATCCAAGGTTTCCGGTTAGGGAATACCTGGATCGTCTTGCGAGACACACAGTCCTCTGTGCATTTCCAGATAAAGTCCGTGACAGCTGAGGCATACTCATCAAGGTTAAGCTGCCGAGTCCTTGAATACTAACTAGTCCACTGATTCAAAGAAATCACGGAGGACCTCATCCGTTTCCTCCGTCCAATGCGACACTACTTTTGACACCGTGACCTCCCGCTTCAGTTTCTGTTTGTAAGCCAGGAGGAGGAGCATGGCCTGATGGTCCGATTTTCTGAAGTGAGGTCGTGGGATGGAACGGTAGGCATCCTTGACAGCTGTGTAGCAGCGGTCAAGCATATTGGGGCCTCTAGTGGGGCAGAAGACATGTTGGTATAACTTTGGCAACGCCTTTCTGAGGTTGGCCTGGTTAAAGTCCCTGGCTGTAATGAGCAAAGCCTCTGGATACCTGGTCTCAAGTTCACTGATGTTGGCACACAGAATGTTCAGAGCACACTCCACGTCCGCTTATTCATTTATTTAGGATAGTATTCTAGTTTTTTCTTTGAATTTTCCAGTGCCCTACTGCTGGCTTCCTCAAACTTTTGTTTATATTTGTCCATGTTCTCTTTATTTCTCGTAGCAAACTGTTGATATTCAGCATGAATCTCTTTAAGAGCTTGTTCCACATCTGCCTTGTGTGTCGTTGCGGAAAAAGAACTAACACTCGGACACGGAGGGAGATCGCTTCAGAACGCCTTTATTGTAGCATGATATCGTGGAGAGCCCATCCTCATCAAAGCGGAGTTTGTGAGACTCTTTCTGACAATGGGTCATGCTCTTGTTTATATCCCAAGCATATGAGAGAAAAACACATCATCAGAAGGAGGAACTTCAATGGCAGTTCTGCTGAGTAGCAAAGTTGCAGGATATGTCCCCGAGCAGTTACACATTTACTTCAGTGTTAATTTCTCAAAAGAGTATATCAGACAGGCTAAACGAGTGTATCAGACATGTGATGATTCTTAGAACAACAAATAGAAACACAGTTATTTTAATCAGCCTGACTGAAAGGCACGTTGTCAGCAGCACAGCGTACATTAGTCACAGTAGACTTTGATTTTACATTTGAAGATCATACTAACCCTTCCTTGCTCAATACAGTGTCAGCTCTGGATATTTTCTTCCACAGTTCCCTCCTTGTTAATCTTTTAGGTTATCATTCCTTACTGGGGTATCTCCTCCTCCTCATAAGGGGGATCGTAAGCCTTGGGAAAGTGTCTTTCTCTCGCAGGTTACACCTTTTCTCCCCACCGGTGCTCTTGGCTAGCGGTGGCCCTTACTATTCGAGGCATCATAGGGATACTTTCAGACCTTCCCAGGGCCCTCTTTATTAACTGACTGCTGCACACCCTTAGTACTCCACACACACACACACACAACATCCTATGATATATGTGACTGCCACTATGATTATCCCATGTAGGATCCAGTCTCCCCAACTGGAAAACCATCCCTATATTCCATCGCACCAACTTGTTCCATTAGTAAAGTTTCTCATCTGGCTTTCTATTTCCTTCACCTTCGCCTTTTCCCATAAGTGCTGGTTCATGTTAGTAACGTTCTCGGGGACAGCAGGGATGTACGTACAACACTCTTTCCCTATGAGGACACAAGTGCCCTCTTTCTCGGCTAACAGGAAATCTAGGGCCATCCGATTCTGCAATACTGTCTGCCTGATGGCAGTCATTTCAGTGGTAATTGCATATATCTGGGACTGAGTGTCTTCCAGAGTGTCGGCAGTATTGTTAGCCAACTCCTCCAGGGTGGCTGCTAATTTAATTATCTCAGTAGCCGTCCGTCCCACCCCATAACTAGGACCCCCGCACACAACCGGAATCAACCCTACCAGACATATCAGCCCTCCCATCAAAGTCATTTTTTTGTTAGAGGTTTGGTGAGATGGTTTCAGATTTTGTTGGCTCCGTTTCTGGTGGATGATGCCATTTACATCTCACCGCATGGACCCAGTCTTCTTTTCCGTCTACCTTGAGGGCAGTTCCGGTGGTCAATAACACAGTAGGAGTTCTTCCACCTAGGAGAGAAAGAATTCTTGTCTAAGCTTTTTACATACACCTTATCTCCTGGGCAAAATGAGTGCATAGGGGTACTCCCTAGAGGGCCATGAGCCTGTCATGTTTTCTCATGCAGCTCAGAAGCTTGTTTACGTATGGCCTGTGCAAAGGCCAATGTTTGTTCATTTTTCCAGATCAGGGCCAATTTTTCCACACACACTGGGGACCTAACTTCTGTGGTCACTGGACGTCCCATGAGAGCCTCGTGGGGCGTCAATCCAGTAGACCGGATTTTCCTGTTCCGTAATGCATGTAATACTACAGGGAGAGCCTCTGGCCAGTGTAAATTATTATCCTGACACACCTTAGATGAGGCGTTCTTCAGCTCCCCATTTACCCTTTCCACTATTCCAGATTGAGGCTGGTAGGGAGTATGCAATTTCCACTGGAACCCCATGGCTTGCGCCAAGTCCTTTACTGTCTTTCCCGTGAAACGGGTACCCCGTCACTATTTATCCCCATGGGTATTCCATGTCTGGCTGTTATTTCCCTCCACAATATTTTCACTACTGTCCTAGTATCATCCCTTCAGGGCTCTCAGGGCAGTACAGCACTAGCACTTCAGAAAGACGTACTGGAACGCCTAATCCTCCTGGCCCAAAATAGAGGTAGGGTTCTGGGTGTACTCTCATCTTCTGGCCCTCATAAACGGACACCCTTTTTTGATAGTCGGGATCACCTTGTAAGGTGTACCATACTGTGCAATGCAATCGATTAGGATATTGCACCACTTGCAGCAGTGCCCGTACCACCTCTACAGGGGCAACGGCGTCAGATTGTCTAACTCCTGCTTCACACGGCTTATTTTTACAGTGAAACGGTTGCCAGACAGCTGCCAACAGTACAGTGTGGGTTCGGTTTTACTCTCAAACGTGTGGAGCAGTGAGACTAACTGATGGGTACGAGGCGAGGGTATGTCCATATACATGCCTTGAGGAGTGCAATAAATGGTAGTTCCCAGCTTGCAGAGTGCTTGTCTTCCCAGCAAAGGCAAAGGAATAGTTTCAAACACCATCACAGCTTCCTCTATAGTGTTGTCCCCCAGCGATAGGGTGACATTATTTGACAGAGGTTCTGATAAGAGGATCCTTGCTGCTCCCACGGTTACCACCCTGATATGAGTCAAGGGTAATCCCGGGGAGGGAGTACAGAGGTCAGTGTGGCTCTGGTATCCACCAAGGCTCGTAAATGAGTGTCTCCTATTCAAACTTTCCCTATAAATCAGGTCCTCAAGTCCTGGTAACATGCTTCTAAACTTTCTCTGTATTCTTGCAAATTTATTCGCATCTTTCCTGTAGGTAGATGACCAAAACTGCACACAATGCTCCAAATTAGGCCTTACCAACATCTGATACAGTCGACCTTCACTAATCTGACTACCTGTAATCCAGTTCCTTCGATAATCTAGTACTGATCCCCTCACCCCTTTACCCTTCCGCTCACCCTCCGCTCCCCCTTCCTGTCACCCTCCCCTCCCCCTCAACCCTACCCTCTTCCTCACCCATTCCCCTCCTCCTCACCCCTTCCCCTACCCTCCCCCTCCCCACTGTACCCCTCTCCCTTCACCCTGCCCCCTTCCTGTACCCCCTCCCTGTTCCTACTCCTCGCTCTCCTTGTACCTTCTCTCCCCACTGTACCCCTCCCCCTCCCCCTCCTCCCTTCACCCTGCCCCCTCCTCGTACCCCTCTCCTGCCCCTCCCTTCCCCTGTAGTTTCTCCTCCCTCCCCCATACCCCTCCCCTGTACCTCTGCACCCTCTCCTCAGTACCTCACCCGTACCCCTACTCCCCCGCTGAGTACTTCCCCTGTACCCCTCCCTTCCCCCCTCCCTAGTCCCACTTCATGTGTGAAACAAGCAGAATTAGTGATCTTTCATACACAGTTATTGAAATAATGCAGAAGTGGAAGATGTGGATTTCTCGGTGACGTGTTTAAGGTTCCGAGCTCTTCTTCTCAGTGAGAATGTTGAGCAGATGGAACTCGGTCATTTTGTGTTCAATAGACCAGCTTTAGTCTTGATCCAGGGCACTCAATTCTTCATTTTCCTCACATTCCTGGTGTTGAAAAAATTAAATATAAAATAAAAACAAAAATTCCTTGTGTTCATCAATTGAAGACATTACACGTGTCGTTCGTATCTCTTGCCTCTTTTTCAGTTATTGATGGCTGAGATGAGCAGTCACTTGCTTTCCATTCCACTTGACCCTGTAAATATTTGTAAATGCTAATCTCTTGTTCAAGCTGTGTCTTTATGTTTAATAGTTTCTAATATTCCCTTGTCTGATAGATAGTCTTTTTCTTCAGTTCCTCACTGTATTCTCTCTGTCTGAACAATTTGTTTTTCTTTTCTAACAGCAAGTTCTTCATTGGTTCATCTTTTAATTTTAGCTCATTTATTTCTTTATGATAGTATTCTAGTTCCTTCTTGACATTTTCCAGTGCCTTCGTGCTGCCTTCCTCAATCTTTTTTTTAAATTATTAATTTTTTATTGCAACACCAACAAATTACATTCAATACAACCAGTTGCCAATTACATTTTGTCTGTTTAACCCAGCCACCCCCCAACCTTCATCACCATGCCCCCTCCACCCCTCTCTCCCCCTATCCCTCTCCCCTCCACCAATCAACTGAATAGTAGTACATACACAGACAAAGCATTCTTATTTTAACAAAAGATCTTTTAAGTTAGATATCAAATTTGTCCACATTAAGATTGTGTTTGGTCGTGCATCATTTACTCTTGCTGATGAAAGTTCCAGGTAAGAAATGTCCAAAAAGCTCCGAAGCCAGTGAGTATTTGAATATCATGGGGAGGTTTCCAACGCTGGACTACAATCTTCTTAGCTGCAGTCAGGCCTGCCAGCCAGATTTTGCGTGTTTTTTCTGTAAGGGAAAGGTGGGAATCATCATTTAGAAGATGTACAGCAGGGTCCATTGGTAATTGTACCCCTGTTAGTTCTGTAAGAGTACTGATAACCTTCCCCACAAATCAAAAACCCCTGGACATCCCCATACAACATGTATAAAAGAGCCAATGGCTCCATGGGGCAAAATGAGCAATATGGGTCAGGAACCTGTCCCATTTGATGTCTAATTCTCGGTGTTTTTATGCTCTATGACAAAATTGCAAGTGTATATACCGATGATTTGGGTTTTTCGAAGCACGGGCAGCATTATCCCAAATCGCATTCTGGTCTAAGTCTTGTCCCAATTCCGATATGTCCCTATCCCAAGCTTTCATTCCCGATGTGGGCATATAATTCTGGGAGTTTAATTTATCATAGATTTATGACACTATCTGTCCTGGAGCACTCTGTACAGAACTTAAAATGGGATGGTCCTTTAAATCTGTCCCCAGGGAACGCCGTAGGCTTTACAAGCTGATCTTACTCGAAAATAGAAGAAAAGAGAATGTTTATCAATAGTATATCGAGATATCAGTTCTTGAAAGCTAAGGATAGTACTTGCCCCATTAATATCTTGACGTGTAGTAATACCTTTATCCTCCCAAGTTCTGTTAGTGAATGGTTTCCCCCCAGACAGAAAACGGTTATTGTTCCATAATGGAGATGATTTGCACCATACGTATTTAAATTTTAGGAATTTTTCCTGCTGCTCTAAACACTTGTAGTATATGGGTTAAAATTGGACCGCAATACAAATCATATTTTTTGGTAGACATACCTATAAGGAGAAAGTCCTTCAACCTTATTGGTGCTATTAGCTCTTGTTCTATATTTTTCCAGGACAAAACTTAATCCTCCTCCGTCCAATAGCTAAGACTTTTTAATACAAATGCCCCGTGATACAGTTTAAAATTTGGACATGCCAATCCCCCACTCGACTTTTTCAATTGTAGAGCTGACCATTTTATATTGGGTCTTTTACCATTCCAAACATAGCATTGTAGTAAGGAGTCCAGTTTTTGCCAATATCCTGCTGGAGGTGCAAGTGGGATCATTGGGCTGATAAAATTAATGCAGGGTAAGATGTTCATTTTAATGACCGATATACAGGCCGCGACTGATGCCGGCAGGTGTCTCCATCTATTAATATCATCTTCTATTTTTTTTCAGAATTAAAGAGTAATTTGTTTTAGCCACAGATGATAGGAAAGTATTAACTTTAATACTCAAGTAGAGGACTTCATTTGTAACTTTAATCTGGGGAGAGAGAGACACCTTACTTTTATCCGTATTAATCAGCATCAATGCTGATTTTAACAAATTAACTTTGTATCCTGAAAGAAATCCAAATTGCTCCAGTGTTTTTAAAACATAGGGGAGAGTTTGTTGAACATTTGCCATATAAACTAGCATGCTGTCCGCGTGAATTGATATTGAATGCAATGTTGTACCTATTGTAATAGGGGAGATCTGAGGAGAGTTTCTAATTAAATGTGCAAGCAGTTCAATAGATATAGTAAAAATTGAAGGAGACAAAGGGTCCCCTTGTCGTGTGCCCCGTCCTATGTCAAATAACTCTGAGAAACCTCCTCCCACACATACCCGGGCTGAAGGATTAGCCTACAGTGTTCGAATCATATTGATAAATTTATCGCCGAACTTAAATTCTTTTAGAACTCTCCAAAGAAATAGCCATTCAAGGCGATCGAATGCTCTTTCAGCATCTAGAAATAGCAGGCCACAGGCAGGCAGGATTTTATATGTTGCACTCAGTACGTGTAAGAGCCAACGAATATTATCAGATGTGAGACGCCCCTTGATAAAGCCCCTTTGATCTGGGCTAATTATTTTCCCAACTACTGTCTCATTTACTGGCTAAGACTTTGGAAAATATTCTGAGGTCCGCACTTATCAAGGAGATTGGACGGTAATTGGCACACTGCAAGGGGTCCTTACCGGGCTTAGGTATAACTGTGATCCCAGCTGTGTTTAGATCTCTATGGAAAGCGCCATTTCCAAAAGCATAATTTAATGTTTCTAACCATACTGGTCCAAGAATATCCCAAAGTGCTGGGTAAAGTTCCACAGGTATGCCATCTATGCCTGGCGTACGGCCCTTATTTGTAGCTTTAACTGCTTTGAGTAGCTCATTCAGCGTAATAGGAGAGTCTAGAGTTTTGGTGTCCTCTAATGACAATGTAGGGAGATCTAATCCACTAAAAATATTTGTGAAGTCATTCTCAGAAGGAACTGAGCCAATTGTATACAATTCTTTAAAGTAATTCTTGAATGTCTCTTTTATTTCCTCTGTTGAAGATACTACCCCACGTTTAGCACATCTAATCGCTGGTATAGACTTTTTAGTTTCCTGTTGTTTGAGCGTTAGAGCAAAAAGATGGCTCAGTCTGCTGCCTTCTGTGTAATACTTATGTTTGGTTATATGGATCATATATTCTGCCCTGCTTCTGCTTGTTTTGTTTTGAGCTCGTTTTCTTTTGTTATGGTGTATATCCTTTTGAGATCATTTTCCAAAACCTTACATTCTTCTTCTAAGGTGGAAATCTTTTGAAGCCGGCTTTTATGTAGGTAAGAACTGAACCATATAGCATTTTTTCGTAAGAAACCCTTGATGGAGGCCCAAATCACTGTCACATCTGAGACACTTTTTATTTACATTTATAAATTCTGTCAGTTTTCTTCTCAGTTGCAACAGAACATAGAAACATAGAAAATAGGTGCAGGAGTAGGTCATTCGGCCCTTCGAGCCTGCACCACCATTCAGTATGATCAGGGGTGATCATCCAACTCAGGACCCTGTACCAGCCTTCCCTCCATACCCCCTGATCCCTTTAGCCACAAGGGCCATATCTAACTCCCTCTTAATTATAGCCAGTGAACTGGCCTCAACTGTTTCCTGTGGCAGAGAATTTCACAGATTCACCACTCTCCGTGTGAAGAAGTTTTCCCTCATCTCGGTCCTAAAAGACTTCCCCTTTATCCTCAAACTGTGACCCCTCGTTCTGGACTCCCCCAACATCGGGAACAATCTTCCTGCATCTAGCCTGTCCAATCCCTTTAGGATTTTATACATTTCAATAAGAACCCCCCAATCTTCTAAATTCCAACGAGTATAAGCCCAGTTCATTCAGTTTTCATCATATGAAAGTCCTACCATCCCAGGAATCAATCTGGGGAACCTTCTTTGTACTCCCTCTATGGCAAGGATGTCTTTCCTCAGATTAGGGGACCAAAACTGCACACAATACTCCAGGTGTGGTCTCACCAAGGCCTTATACAACTGCAGTAGTACTTCCCTGCTCCTGTACTCGAATCTTCTTGCTATAAATGCCAGCATACCATTTGCCTTTTTCACTGCCTGCTGTACCTGCATGCCCACTTTCAATGACTGGTGTATAATGACACCCAGGTCTCGTTGCACCTCCCCTTTTCCTAATCGACCACCATTCAGATAATGATCTGTTTTTAAAAACGCAAACAACAGGAATTCTGCAGATGCTGGAAATTCAAGCAACACACATAAAAATTGCTGGTGAACGCAGCAGGCCAGGCAACATCTCTAGGAAGAGGTGCAGTCGACCTTTCAGGCTGAGACCCTTCGTCAGGACTAACTGAAGGAAGAGTGAGTAAGGGATTTGAAAGTTGGAGGGGGAGGGGGAGATCCAAAATGATAGGAGAAGACAGGAGGGGGAGGGATAGAGCCAAGAGCTGGACAGGTGATTGGCAAAGGGGATATGAGAGGATCATGGGACAGGAGGTCTGGGAAGAAAGACAAGGGGGGGGAGGGACCCAGAGGATGGGCAAGGGGTATATTCAGAGCAACAGAGGGAGAAAAAGGAGAGTGAGAGAAAGAATGTGTGCATAAAAATAAGTAACAGATGGGGTACGAGGGGGAGGTGGGGCATTAGCGGAAGTTAGAGAAGTCAATGTTCATGCCATCAGGTTGGAGGCTACCCAAACGGAATATAAGGTGTTGTTCCTCCAACCTGAGTGTGGCTTCATCTTTACAGTAGAGGAGGCCGTGGATAGACATGTCAGAATGGGAATGGGATTTGGAATTAAAATGTGTGGCCACTGGGAGATCCTGCTTTCTCTGGCAGACAGAGCGTAGGTGTTCAGCAAAGCGGTCTCCCAGTCTGCGTCGGGTCTCGCCAATATATAAAAGGCCACATTGGGAGCACCGGGCTTCTCTAACTTCTGCTAATGCCCCACCTCCCCCTCGTACCCCATCTGTTACTTATTTTTATACACACATTCTTTCTCTCACTCTCCTTTTTCTCCCTCTGTCCCTCTGAATATACCCCTTGCCCATCCTCTGGGTCACCCCCCGCCCCTTGTCTTTCTTCCCGGACCTCCTGTCCCATGATCCTCTCGTATCCCTTTTGCCTATCACCTGTCCAGCTCTTGGCTCCATCCCTCCCCCGCCTGTCTTCTCCTATTATTTTGGATCTCCCCCTCCCCCTCCCCCTCCAACTTTCAAATCCCTTACTCACTCTTCCTTCAGTTAGTCCTGACGAAGGGTCTCGGCCTGAAACGTCGACTGCACCTCTTCTTAATGATCTGTTTTCCTGTTTTTGCCACCAAAGTGGATAACCTCACATTTATCCACATTAAATTGCATCTGCCATGAACTTGCCCACTCACCTAACCACTCCAAGTCACCCTGCATCTTCTTAGCATCCTTCTCACAGCTAACACTGCCACCGAGCTTGGTGTCATCTGCAAACTTGGAGATGCTGCATTTAATTCCCTCATCCAAGTCATTAATATATATTGTAAACCACCGATGTTAGGCTAACCGGTCTATAATTCCCGGGTTTCTCTCTTCCTCCTTTTTTAAAAAGTGGGGTTACATTAGCCACCCTCCAATCCTCAGGAACTAGTCCAGAATCTAAAGAGTTTTGAAAAATTATCACTAATGCATTCATTATTTCTTGGGCTACTTCCTTAAGCACTCTGGGATGCAGACCATCTGGCCCTGGGGATTTATCTGCCTTTAATCCCTTCAATTTACCTAACACCACTTCCCTACTAACATATATTTCCCTCGGTTCCTCCATCTCACTGGACCCTCTGTTCCTTACTATTTCTGGAAGATTATTTATGTCCTCCTTAGTGAAGACAGAACCAAAGTAATTATTCAATTGGTCTGCCATGTCCTTGCTCCCCATAATCAATTCACCTGTTTCTGTCTGTATGGGACCTTCATTTGTCTTAACCAATCTTTTTATTTTCACATACCTATAAAAGCTTTTACAGTCAGTTTTTATGTTCCCTGCCAGTTTTCTCTCATAATCTTTTTTTTCCTTCCTAATTAAGCCCTTTGTCCTCCTCTGCTGAACTCTGAATTTCTCCCAGTCCTCAGGTGAGCCACTTTTTCTGGCTAATTTGTATGCTTCTTCTTTGGAATTGATACTATCCCTAATTTCCCTTGTCAGCCACGGGTACACTACCTTCCTTGATTTATTCTTTTGCCAAACTGGGATGAACAATTGTTGTAGTTCATCCATGCAATCTTTAAATGCTTGCCATTGCATATCCACCGTCAATCCTTTAAGTGTCATTTGCCAGTCTATCTTAGCTAATTCGCGTCTCATACCTTCAAAGTTACCCTTCTTTAAGTTCAGAACCTTTGTTTCTGAATTAACTATGTCACTCTCCATCTTAATGAAGAATTCCACCATATTATGGTCACTCTTACCCAAGGAGCCTCTCACGACAAAATTGCTAATTAACCCTTCCTCATTGCTCAATACCCAGTTTAGAATAGCCTGCTCTCTAGTTGGTTCCTCGACATGTTGGTTCAAAAAACCATCCCCCATACATTCCAAGAAATCCTCTTCCTTAGCACCCTTACCAATTTGGTTCACCCAATCTATATGTAGATTGAAGTCACCCATTATAACTGCTGTTCCTTTATTGCACACATTTCTAATTTCCTGTTTAATACAATCCCCAACCTCACCACTACTGTTAGGTGGCCTGTACACAACTCCCACCAGCATTTTCTGCCCCTTAGTGTTACGCAGCTCTACCCTCCCGGCTAATGTCCTTCCTTTCTATTGCGTTAATCTCCTCTCTAACCAGCAATGCTACCCCACCTCCTTTTCTTTCACGTCTATCCCTCCTGAATAGTGAATATCCCTGAATGTTGAGCTCCTATCCTTGGTCACCCTGGAGACATGTCTCTGTGATCCCAACTATATCATATTCATTAATAACAATCTGCACTTTTAATTCATCCACCTTGTTACGAATGCTCCTTGCATTGACACACAAAGCCTTCAGGCTTGCTTTTACAACTCTCTTAGTCCTTATACAATTATGCTGAAAGTGGCCCCTTTTGATTTTTGCCCTGGATTTGCTGGCCTGCCACCTTTACTTTTCACCTTACTACTTTGTGCTTTTACCCTCATTTTACACCCCTCTGTCTCACTGCATTGGTTACCATCCCCCCGTTGTGAACTAACCTCCTCTCGCCTAGTCTCTTTAATTTGATTCCCACTCCCCAACCATTCTAGTTTAAAGTCACCTCAGTAGCCCTCGCTAATCTCCCCGCCGGGATATTGATCCCCCTAGGATTCAAGTATAACTCGTCCTTTTTGTACAGGTCACACCTGCACCAAAAGAGGTCCCAATGATCCAAAAACTTGAATCCCTGCCCCCTGCTCCAATCCCTCAGCCACGCATTTATCCTCCACCTCATTGCATACCTACTCTCACTGTCGCGTGGCACAGGCAGTAATTTGCGGTCCTTTTTCTCGACTCCTTTCCTAACTCCTTATATTCTCCTTTCAGGACCTCTTCTCTTTTCCTACCTATGTCATTGGTACCTATATGTACCACGACCTCTGGCTCCTCACCCTCCCACTTCAGGATATCTTGGACACGATCAGAAATATCCCGGACCCTGGCACCAAGGAGGCAAACTACCATCCGGTCGCTGGACTGCGTCTACAGAATCGCCTATCTGACCCCCTTACTATCAAGTCCCCTATCACAACTGCCCTCCCCTTCCTTTCCCTACTCTTCTGAGCTGCAGGGCCGGACTCTGTGCCGGAGGCATGGCCACTGTCACTTCCCCCAGGTAAGCTGTCCCCCCCAACAGTACTCAAACAAGAGTACCTATTGGGGTGTATGGGGTGTCAGGGAAGGGTAGCACCTCTGGTGGGGGAACATGTCGCGTCCTTTTCAGGGCGGTTAGTCCACCTTTGGTCTCAGCTGGCACTCAGCTCTTACCTGTGGCTCCCCGTAGCTGTTTGCATGCGACAGCGGCCACACCCCGGGCAACGGCTTCGACAAGCCGGCTAAACCAGGTGAGGGTAGCCTACAGGTCTAAAACCCTCGGTGTGATAGGGAGTTGTCTATCCCAGCATGTGAAGACAGACTCCGGCGGATTGAGCGGACGAGACCAATGGAAGGTCCAACGGTCAAGAAGGCGGTCTCTGCAAGCGTTGTGGAACGTGTAGAGCAGGACAAGACACAGAAGACATCCTGATCATCCACTGCGCCTAGTCCCATCTCCAGCTGTCTAGACTCTGTCTTGCCACTGGATCCAGATGGGAATTGGGAAGAGAGAGTGAGGCTGACGCTGCGCAACTCTCCCTCACTTAAATCCAAGTCACACGCTAGTCTCGACACCATCATAATGGTGTCGAGGTCCTCATCGACATCAGTGATGGACGAACAACCTATTGTCAAGGGGCACAGCCACTGGGGTACTCTCTATTACCTGACTCTTCCCCTTCCCCCTCCTAACCGTGACCCACTGGTCTGCCTCCCGTGGCCCTGGTGTGACCACCTGCCTGTAACTCCTCTCTATCAACTCCTCACTCTCCCTGACCAGACGAAGGTCATCGAGCTGCAGCTCCAGTTCCCTAACGCGGTCCCTTAGGAGCTGCATCACGGCACACCTGGCGCAGATGTGGATGTCCGGGAGGCTTGGAGACTCCAGGGCCTGCCACATCTAGCACCGAGAACAACAAACTGCCCTCACACTCATACTGCTCCCGGCTCACTCCACCGCCCGCAAACTACGCTGCCCGCTGTATAAGGCTCTGTTCCTTTTAAATCTTCTGCGCTTCACTGCCCGACATCACACGCCTGCGCAGTCCCGCCTCTCTGAACGCCGATGGGAAAAAAACGAAAAATTCAAAAATGGTTTCCTCCGCCCTCCCGCTCCGATTCTCAGACTTCCTTCTTCGAATTAAACCCGAAGCAGGACTTCGTCGTTTTTTTAGAAGGGTGGAGTTAAACCTCTACCTAGTAGCCTTATTTTTAATTTTGCCATAATTAAAAGTAGATATGACAGGGTTGTGATCAGATAGATGTCTGGGCAAAAATTCTATTGAGTGTACTAAAGGCGGCAGACTGGAGGATATAAGAATGTAATCTAACCAAGAGGAAGTTTTATGTCTTGTGGAGAAGAAGGTATTGTCTTTAGCAGATGGATTATGCACCCGCCACACATCAGTTAAATTTAAATCTGTTAGGAAAAGGTTAAGTGCTTTGGAAGCAGATTCTTGGGAGCTTGATATAGTTGAGGAAGATTTATGGAGGTTAATGTTTACCAAAGCATTCATGTCCGAACCAACATGTAGTTGGTAGTCACTTAACTTCAGTAATTGTGAGGTAATTGAGGGAAAAAATTCAACCTCGAATATAGTTGGGGTATATAGGCTGATGAATGCAACTTTTTTATCCTGAATGGATGTGCAGCAAAAAGCTAGACGTCTTTTATTGTCGGCGCCCGTCCTTTCAATTGATACATTAATATTACGTCTCATTACTATCATAACTCCTTTCGTACGAGTACCATCAGCTGATGCCACAACAGGGTAATAAAAACAGTTTTGAACCCTGGGAATGTCATCAGGTTTAAGATGTGTTTCCTGTAACAGCGCAATATCTATTTCCTTTCTGTGAAAGAAATCTAAAACCTTTGAACGTTTGTAGGGAGAGTTTAATCCTCTAACATTAAATGATACAATAGTAAGATTTTATAATTTATCTGTGTTGTTCATCTTCCCCGGATCTGTTGTTGTAAGTTGGTGGTGGAGCCCTGAGTTACCCCCTTCCCACCCCCCCCTCATCACCCCTCCCATCCCCCCTCCCATCCCCCCTTCCCCCCTCCTCCCATCACCCCTTCCCACCCCCCCATCACCCCTCCAACCCCCCCTTCCATCCCCCCTCCCACCACCCCTCCCATTCAACCCTTTGCTTTGTAACATCTATGAGTGTCACTTAGCAATGTCAGACACTGCACTGACATCAACCGCCCCCTTTCCAGCACCAACAAATTAGAAAGGAAAAGCAGTTCTCATAGACAATTATATCAACGAGACAAGAAAAAAGAAACCTGGGCAAACCCGTTAACTTATATAAGTAAAACCGCTTCCGTCTCAAATACAGTATAACACATAATCAAAATCCCAACAGCTATCTTGCAAGAAATTGTCGCTTCAATAGACTGTCGCTTACCGATGGCGCCAATGACGTCTTATCTGGTGCCCAGGAATGTAAACAAGTCTACTGGAGACATAACATTTTAAAGTTAGTCAGAACAAACTGCTGTTTTTCAGCTTCATTCTTGATGAAGTATTACTTTTGGGTATATTGAATATTACCTTAAAACTCTGACCTGCAATAGTCAGAAACAAATTGGCCCCTTAATTAACTAAATACAAAGGTGCAACGAATGACTTTCCGATAAAAGAATAACCAGAAAACTTCACACCTAGAAGGTTAACTTGCCCGTGCTTGTTAGATTGTGCAGGCAGGCTAGTCTGAGCTCTTAATACAGTTCCATCTCCTCCCGAGGGGCGTGTGGACTTTGCCCAGTGTCTTCTTCCATATCTCCCAGCACCGATGATTTCAGAACTACTTTTGCTCCCTCTGCCAAGTTAAACGACATCTTTATGCCCTTGATATTCACTTTCAGAATCGCTGGGTATATGAGGAACGAGTCGATCCCCTTCTGTCGAAGTTTAGCGTGGATCTCCTTGTATCCCTGCCGTTCCTGCATCATGCCGGGGCTGTAATCGGCGAAGAACTGCAGCTGGGTGCCATCAGGGAGAGTAGGTTTGGCTTTCCTCGCACCCTCCAGGATAGCCTGCCAGTCGGTGTACCATAGAAGCTTAAAAATCATGGTCCATGGTCTTGAGGTGTTGTTGGAAAAGATCCTATATGCTCTGTCGATCTCCGATGGAGTGCTGTGGGAATTCTTGAGCACTGGAATCCAATCAAGCAGCATCTTCGGGAGGTAACCTCTTGGATCGTCGCCCTCAGCACCTGTCGGTAAGTTGACCAGCCGCACACTGTTTCTCCTGGATCTGTCCTCCAAGTCGTTTAACTTCTTCCATATCTTAGACACCTCCACGAGACAGGAGTTAGTAACTTTCTCATTCTTGCGTAAGCAAACCTGAATGTTGTCTATTGAAGACCGTGCTAAATTTTTTAGCGTGAATGTCCGCTTGCTCCTTTAACGACCGGAGAATGTTGCCATTCTCTGCCATATGCTTCTGTATGGGGTCGAGAGCCTTTTCCAGTGGCTCCTCTAGCATGTGGGCTACCGTTTCTTGCAGCGATTCCATCTCCGTTGCCATTGTTTGTTTAATTAGCATAGCTATTTCCTCGGATGAATCGCTAGCTTGGTGTCGTCTGCTGGTATCTCGTTTCCTGGTTGAATTTGGATCTTTTTTTGAAGCCATGTCTTTAGTTAGATCTTTCTCCAACTCAACATTGTATTAAGACCGTCTATGAGCCCTGAAGAACTTGAAAAAGGAGGGTTATACGTCAGCGCTCAGTGTTGTGTTGCCATCTTGCCTCGTACCTCACTGGATGTCCTTTTTTTTATAATTGTCCATATGCTCTTTATTTCTCCTAACAAACTGTTGATATTCAGCATGAATCTCTTTAAGAGCTTGTACCAGATCTGCCTTGTGTTTGTCTTTCTGTTCAAGGATTTGTATGTGCTCTACCTTCTTCTGCCAATCAATCAGTTGCTGATCACGCATGTCTTTCAACCGAGATAACTCTGTTTCCGTAACATGAAACTTTTGTTGAGATTCCTCCATTGCAAGATGGAAGATGACCTCGGCACGGCCGGTTTCGTCCTTCTCAAGGCCATCGTGAAGCCCCTGAAGTTGTTCGCCCGCCGTGTCTCAGTGGGTGAAACCGTTCCTCTGGGTCGGGGCTGATGGGTGTTTACTGAACCGTTAAGATGCGAGGTCGTTGAGGGCTGGTCAAAGCTTCCCTCAGATACTCACCATACCAGTATGGGGTATCGACAGCGTCCGTCTACTCTACCATTAAGATGCAAGGTCATTGAGGACTGGTACAAAGCTTCCCCGGACACTCACCGTACCGGTATGGCGTATCGACAGAGTTTGTCTACTCTACCGTTAAGATGTGAGGTCGTTGAGGACTGGTCAAAGCTTCCCTCATGCACACATTGCACTAGGCGGTATGGGGTATCGACAGCGTATCTTTATTTTTATCGGTTAAACGCTGAGGTTACAATTGCCCGGCCCCGTCCACCCAGTCCTGTTCAACAGTAAACAGCCAATGGCAAAAGCCAGTGGTTGGAGTTTTAAATCTCTAAATAGTATATCGCATGTGAAATTTAAAATCCACAATAAACTTCTGCAGAATACCCTAACAACACCTATAGCTAATTTAAAAAACAATATAAGACATTATGACATCGGAGTAGAACAGCATGTCGCTGGTGGCTGATGTAAACTTTTGCACAGGCTCTACGCCATATGTTACATCATAGCATACACAAACTAGTTGATGATGGAGTTTCTTTGTGTACTTCAAACAATGGCGACTGATCTGAGCGCATCATGTTGGAGTTAGAGCTAATGTTGAACAAGAGTTACTTTTATTAAAATTACTGCAAAGCAGGAAAGGGAGAAGACATCGGAGGAGATGGTGTGTATGACCATTCGACGAATTGAGGGTGAATTTTCTGTGTTTGTCTGGCCACTGAGATACATGGACGAAGCAAATATTCGAGTATTTTCGGATGTTGGCAGGTAGATTTAACGATTTGGTTCATCGTCTCCAAGCAATGCTACCAAGTGGACCAGTCGCAGTTGTTGCGGAGTGTTGTTTCATCAGCTGGTGTATATTTTGATATTTTGTTTGATATTATTCCTGTAGAGACCTGATGAATTGGATGTATGGTCTTGTGATGAGAATTGCCACACACACTTTTCCTCATCAGGCAGCTGGGGCTGTGTTGTGGCATAGATTGATACTAATCTGTTATTTCCTTGTCCTAGTAAACTATTTCAGCTTTTTCTGATGGAAAATGTTTCTTCCTAAATTTAAATTAAGGTTTTAACTTTTCTCATTGGGCTTCTGTTGACTTGAAACAAGAAGTATGTGATCAAATCTAGATTGTTGCCCAAATTGGTTTCATTGGTGTTTCTAGCAAATCTGAGCTACAAGAAGTCGTTGAGCTAAATAGGGCACAGGGTAGGTTGGCAGTGATGCTACTAGAACTGGAGGGGTTAAGAGATGAGGAATGAATAGATAGATCAAGGCACTTTTCTCTAGGGTACAGGAGGCTGAGATGTGACCTTTTATAGGTTTATAAAATCATGTTGGACGTAGGTAACATGAATAGTGATAGTCTTTCTCCCATGGTAGGGGAGTCGAAATACAGGGGAATGATTTAACGGAGACCCAAGTGGCAAGTTTTTCCACACAGCAATGGGTACTGGCCATTCCTGGTAACAAATTAGTTCAGTTTAATTTTTGAGATGTCCAGAAGTAGATGTTTTTTCAGTAAGTCAGAAATTGCACAAAAATCATGATGACCATAATTCTGTCCCAGTGCAATGCATCAAACGTGCAAGTACTGATAAGAAACAAAAATTACTATAAGTGAAGAGGGAAAACAATTTGCTCTACCATAATTAATTTGTTTTGTCAGTGGATGTGGTCCAGATGGAACTTACTGAGCTGTTAGACAAGATTCCTCACTGTAAGCTCATTCAGAATGTCAGAAGGCCTGAGATCCAGGAAAACTTGGCTTTGTGGTTTCAGAAATGTCTTGCCTACTGAAGGCAGAGGGTGATGGCGGATGAAGTGTATTCTACCTCAGGTCAGAATAGGCTGGGAACAGTTCCACCGGGAACTGTTCTGGGCCCCACTGCTCTTCGTGATTTTGGTATATCATTTGGATGAGGGTAGAAGGATAGGTTAATAGGTTTGCAGATGATAGGAAGGTTGGTGGTATTGTGAATGGTGCGGAACATGGGTTCACAACCTGGGGTCCACGGACCCCTTGTTTAATGGTTTTGTTCCATGGCATATAAAAAAAAAATCAGTAACGCCTGATTTAGAAGGTTTCATAAGTTAACACGGGACATTGATAGGATGCAGAGCTGGGTGAGGAGTGGCAGAAGGTATTCAGTCCAGAACAATGTGAAGTGGTACGCTTTGGAAGATCGAAGTTGAAGGCAGCGTACAGGATTCTTAGCAGTGTGGTTAAACAGAGGTACCTTGGGGTCTACATCTACAGATCCCTCAACGTTGCTGAACACATTGAGAGGCTGGTTAAGAAGGTGCATGGTGTGTTGGCCTAAATTAGTCAGGGGATTGAGTTCAGGAGACATGAGCTAATACTGCAGCTCTCTGTTTAGACCACTTGTGGTGTATGGTGTCCAGTTCTGGTAGCCCCATAGGAAGAATGTGGGAACTTTGGAGAGGTACCGAGGAGACTTACCAGGAAGCTGTCTGGCTTGGAGAGAATGTCTTTTGAGGGCAGGTGAGTGAGTTTGGACTATTTGGAATGAGTGTGGATGAGAGGTGACATTATAGAGGTGTCTAAGATAAGAAGCATAGGTAGAGTGGACAGCCAGACTTTTTCCTAGGGCTGAAATGGCTTGTACAAGGTGGCATAATTTTAAGCTAATTAGAGGAAATTATAGGGGGATATCAGAGGTAAGTTTTTTGCACGGAGTGGTGGGTGCATGGAATGTACTACCAGTGATAGTGGTGGGTGCAGATACCTGAGCAACATTTAGGAAACTTTTAGGCACATGGCCTGTGGGTAGGGGGGTAGTTAGACTGGTGTTAGAGTAGGTTGGTCTGATATACAGGAGGTACAAGATGCTCCTTCTCTGCTCCAGCCTTCAGGTCCCTCTCGGGCTCTGGCATTATAATCCAATTTATACGGCAGTTGTCCACTTTGGAAGAAATGGTAAGTGAAGTTCACTTTTCAATTATTTTTTTTTATTAATCAGTTAATGAGAAGAATTGGAATCATTATAATCCAAATTGTGGATGTGCAAGTGATGGTTATTAATAGTATAGTAGTTCATAGTGCATTTTTACTAAATACATAAGAACTGAAGACTTGTAGTTAAAGTTAAGGAAGTGCTGGAATCTTTAGTTTGTGTTTTTTTTTTCCCCCTCATCTTAAAGTTGTGATTGGCTACGACAGAGAGAACAATTGATTTTCCAATTGATTACAAAAGATACCTTTTCTGAAACAAGGCAATGATTGATTCAGAATATTTGGTTTAATAGCCCATGTAGGAAGTGGAAAATTACAGCTCGTTGTCGTTCAACAGCCCACAGTGTCGATGATAAGTCAAAACGAGTTGTACTGCTGCTTTAGGTTAAATACATTAGCTGACAGTGCGTGTTGAAGAAAATGGATGCTCACAACTGCATCAGAGGAAAGGGTGGAAGTTAGTTATGTTGAGAGTGGTTTGAACACTCAGGTATTTAGGAGTAGTTTTTTTACAAGCTGTCCTTTCACCCGTGGGACATCGAATAGTTCTCAGATTGATGAAATGAGTGTTCCCTTTCCACACTACCAGGCAAAGTCACGTGCTGCACTGACCTAGTGCTCTGAGACCAAATCCACAGACACATCTCATTGCACGTTGGCAGTATATTAGAAGTCTTGTTAAAATGCTGCTGCTGCGACAGCTGGTGCTGTTCTGAACTTTGGAATTAGGAATATTATTGGGTACAGTTCAGGAAACTTTACCCCTCATTCAGCTATTCAGAGTGGAACCTGAAAATACACAACACTGAAACAGTGAGAGTGTGAACACTGAAGGTAATGATTTCTCATCCAGTAATTGATGAGTGCTCTTTATATAGTGATATGTTATCAATAAATGACATAATTTGATTAAAACTAACCTTAAAAGGATTTTAAATATGAGTAGTGAGTAAGCTACTTTCAGAAATGCTCTGAAAGTTGAAGCTTCCAGCAATAGTGTTCTGAGTATTTATATTCTTGTTTTAATCTGGCCCAGTTGTTTCATTCTTTTACTTTAATTATTTTTCATTCAGTGATTTTTGACACTGATTGTTGGCAAGAAATAAGCAGTAAGACGATTCAGAACCGTTTTGCTCACTGTGGTTTCAAGCATTCAGGCTTGGAGATGCCAGAAAGGAGGAGGAGTGAAAATGAAACTACTTCAACAAGTTAGGAGCTACAAGGAAATTGAGGTATTAACAATCATCTTCAATGTTACAGTGAAAATGAAGATTTGGAGGATGTGATTATTGATAGTATTGTATGAAGGCAGTCCTATTGCTTAAACTCCCTTTTGTGAAAACAGGAAATGTTGAAAGTTCACGGAATAGCCATAGAAGTGTACATATTATCATTTTCCTCAGAACCTTTAACTGAGTTTTGTCAGTTTTCAGCCAGGAATTTTATGTCTCAGTTTGTTACTTTGTGTTGATAATGAATCATCTGTATTGAATTTATGTACTTAAAGTGTTTGCTTTTAAGCTAAAGTTTATATTTTGTAAGAATGTAAGCAGAGTCCAAAATATGTATGATTTTAGAAAGCTGGCAAAGGGGTGCTTTAGTATTTTAGAGTAAGAAGGAATTACTGTGATTGCTGTGTACTGCAGGTTACTGTGATTGCTGTGTACTGCAGGTTCATTGGTATTTTGAATGAACCATAGGTGCAATGTTTCAACGTGAAGTGTCCAAGATATGCTTCTGCCAGTGATTGAAGGAGTTTTTGATCACAAAATAAGAATATGTTAGTTGGATCTTCCATTTCTTTGCCATTCTCCTAATATGTCTCAGTCTTTCTGTAGCCTCTGTGCTTCCTCAGTGTTAACATTGACTGCCTTCCCGAGCCTGCACGCAGACATAAGTGTCGTTTGTTAAAAGTACCATTTAGGTCCTGTCAATCTGTGAGCAAACCCTGTCTTTTCAGGCAGCACCCTCATTACCGGCTATGTATGGGAGGATTATCTCCCTTCCCTCCGACTCTCTCTGATCATCAATGTGTTGCTGTTGTTTTTCTCAGTCCTTCACGTCTCCATGTAACTTTACTAAATTGGCAGTTGTAGTTTATTTCTGTACACTTGTAATTTCTGTTGTTTCTCTCTCTGAATTGCCATATGCAACTTTCAGTGAAGGCAACTCTGACAGAATGTGCTGTTTCTCCCTGTGGGTGAAGGGTTTATGAACAGTTGTAGTCACAGTTGATGTCTGACTTGGGTCTGCAGGGTTCTCGATGTGACCTTGCCTGACCTCAACAAGTGCTCTCCAGACAGATACATCTCTGTAAAACTCTCACTGAAATATCTCCTCTCTAATTCCCACACAACGTAAAACATAAATGACAGAAACAAGTTAAACAGTGCATACTCCACAATCTGACATTATGTGCATCTAAACTCATGATACCTGCTGTATTCCTTTGTCTGTAGTTGTTATACTAAGGCACACACACTCGCAAATGCGTACCCTAAATTACAGTTCTTGGATTGAATATACACACCCCCACTAGCCTCTCGAACCTTCAGAAACCACCCTTTGTAAATGGTGGTCCCACCTTGCCAAGTTACCACAGAAAGTTTAGTCTGGCATCAACACACAAGGAGACACTCAGACATTACTTTATGTCTTTCAAATCTTTATATTATTATTATATTATTCAAAAATAACGATGGGTCGCAAGAAGGAATCCGTCTTCTGACACCAAATGTTTTTGCGTGAATGAAGTCACCAGTGGGAAATACTGGTAGGTATGAAGCAGTCGTACCTACCAGTATTTATATCACAAATAAGCTGACGGCTTTTGGAGTCATGAGAGAGAAAGAGAGAGACCCTTTCGGAGCAAGAGGAAGGATGTGATTGTACTGGAGAAGGTGCAAAGGAGATTCCTTGGGATATTATCAGACAAAATAGGCTAGGTTTGCTTTCTTAAGAGAGGCAATGGCTGGGCTGAAAGACTAGGTAGCTGGTTTGGGTATACAAAATTAAAAGAGTATAGCTTGTCTGAAGAACTTTTAATCTTTGGAGAGGTGTGAGGACATTGATTTAAGAACAGGGATAACAGATTTGAAAGAAGAACTTGTTTTTAAACCTGAAATCTGGAACACACCACCTGAGAGAATGATAGAGGCAAGTAGAATCATAGCATATAAGAGGTATTTTGATAGGCACTCGAGACATCGTGGCATTAAATGGAATAGGCTGGATGCTTGGAAATGGGTTTGGTAAAGATGGGAAGGTAATAGACATGATGAATTATGGGGCTCATTTCCATGTTGTGTGGCTCTGTGAGTATATTGTCAAACACGCTGCCCATTGCTTAAAAGTAAATAGTTGATGTAGAAATTCTCATTCTTAATAGTTTTAGTGACTAAAATTCAAGAGAAAACGTATTTCATAGAAACATAGAAAACCTGCAGCACAATACAGGCCCTTCGGCCCACGAAGCTGTGCCGAACATGTCCTTACCTTAGAGATTACCGAGGGTTACCCATAGCCCTCTACTTTTCTAAGCTCCATGTACCTATCCAGGAGTCTCCTAAAAGACCCAATCATATCCACTTCCACCGCCGTTACTGGCAGCCCATTCCACGCACTCGCCACTCTCTGAGTAAAAGACTTAAAGCACCTTAAAATTATGCCCTCTTGTGCTAGGCGTTTCAGCCCTGGGAAAAAGCCTCTGACCAGCCACTTTACATTTCCTTCTCTGAATCCATACTGTACTTCATTTTGCAATGACTTCACTGTTCTAACTCTTCCTGACTTGTTTATTTAACAAATTTTTTCAGTGTGATTGGTTCAGGAGTTAAGCAATGCTTGATCAGTTAACATAAATCCCAAGAGACCATATTGTGCTGAATTTGTCCCTTTTTAAAATATCTTACTGTGCATGAGCTCATGGGAACCAAGTGAATATTAGATATTGTAACTAAAGATGGGCTGTTCTACACAGTGGTCATAAATTAAGATTTGTCATGTTTCGAAACTGATATATTTGAATGTATCTGGCATTCAAATACATTCTATTTTTATTATAATAAATAAGCTATTTTTTATTGTAATAAACTTTAGCTATTTTCTTATAACCACTCGCAGTGGTATTATTTTGATTTGAATGGGTAATTTCCATCAGTTGACAAAATGTGTGGATATTCCTCACATTTGCAAAAAAAGAGTCCAAATTATTGAACATAAATTAGAGATGGTCATTTTTTTAATGAGTTCTGAATTTGTTATACATGTAAACACATTGTAACTATATTTCTTCTTCTACCAACAGGCAACCCTGCATAAATTGCCTGAAGTAGATCAATGTGGTGATTATAATCCTCAAATTCCATTGGGTCTCAGATCTGGCAGCTCTGCAAACGTTTCCCCCCACTTGCAGAATTTACTTGATCTAGTGGACCGACATAGGAGTGGTTCAAATTCACACCACACAAACCAGAGGTTTCTTAGTAAGTTGTCTTTGTTTATGAACAGCTAGGCAACCCCCTGAGGGTTAAGATCAAGAGATAAAATTCACAAGTTATTAACTCCTGGTAATATTGATTAGATATTAAATGAAGCGTGATTTTGAGGCAACAAACTTTTGTTGAACATTTGAATAAAAATAAGTTCTAAAGTTCATTCAGCAAATTAAAACTCAATCAGCAGATGATGAGGAGAAACCATAGATGACAAGAAGTTTGTTCACAGTTGTCTTTTGAAGAACTTGCAACAGGAGGTTTCCTGCTTTCGTGGTTTCTGTTTAGAACCCTTTTTAAAAATGCTGAACAATATTGGCTATCCTCCGATCCGCTGGTACCTCATCTGTCACTAGATGTTTTAAAATATACCTGCTAGGGCCCCGGAATTTCTGCACCTGCCTCCTGTAGGGCCAGAGGGAAGTTATCCTCCCTGATCTGCCTCAGGGTAGCAAACATTTCCTCCTCTGTAATCTGTACAGTGTCTACCATCAATGCTGCCCTCAACTGCATTGCTTCCATTTCATGCACGTCTGCCTTCACCCCATCCTTCCACCACCCTGCCAGGGATGGGGTTCCTCTTGTTCTCTCCTGCCACCCAACCAGCCTCTGCATCGAGCACATAATTCTGTCACTCTGCCACCTCCAACGGGATCCCACCACCAAGCACATTTTTCCCTCCCCCAACTTTCTGCTTTCTGCAGGGATTGCTCCCTTGTCCATTCATCCCTCCCCACTGGTATCCCTCCTGGGACTTATCCTTGCAAGCGGAACAAGTGCTACACTTGCCCCTACACCTCCTCTCTCACTACCATTCAGTGCCCCACACAGTCCTCCCAGGTGAGGCGACACTTCACCTGTGAGCCTGTTGGGGTCATTTACTGTGTTCAGTGCTCCTGGTGTGGCCTCCTGCACATCGGTGAGACCCGACGTAGATTGGAAGACCACTTTGCCAAGTACCTACGCTCCATCTGCCAGTAAGAACAGGATCTCCCACTGGCCACCCATTTTAATTCCACTTCCCATTCCCATTCCAATGTGTCCATCCACTGTTGCGATGTGGCCACACTCAGGCTGGAGGAGCAACATCTTAAATTCCGTCTGGGTAGCCTCCAACCTGATGGCATGAACATTGATTTCTTGAGCTTCCGGTAATACCACCACCCACCTCCCTCGCAACCTTCACCATTCCCTATTCCCCTTTCCCTCTCTCACCTTATCTCCTTTCTTGCCCATCGCCTCCCTTTGGTGCTCTTCCTCGTTTTCTTTCTTCCATGGTCTTCTGTCCTGTCCTATCAGATTCCCGCTTCTCCAGCCCTGTATCTCTTTCACCGATCAACTTCCCAGCTCTCTACCTCAGCCCCTCTCAGTTTCACCTATCTCCTTGTGTTTGTTTCTCCCCTCTCCCAAACTTCTAACTCTGACGCCTCATCTTTTTTTCTCCAGTTCTGATGAAGGGTCTTGGCCCAAAACATCGACTATGCTCTTTTCCATAGATGCTGCCTGGCCTGCTGAGTTCCTCCGGCATCTTGCGTATGTTGCTTGGATTTCCAGAATCTGCAGATTCTCTTTTGCTTTTCCATGTACTTGATGCGGCTTTGCTTCACTCTTAAAGACACTATATCCATTTCCAAGTAAATACTGATGCAAAGAACTCATTTAAGATCTCCCCCATCTGTTTTGGTATCACACATGGATGACCATTCTGGTCTTCCAGAGGACCAATTTTGTCCCTAGCAACCCTTTTGCTGTTAACGTATCTGTAGGATCCCTCGGGATTGTCCTTCACCTTGTCTACTGCAGCAACTTCATGCCTTCTTTTAACCTTCCTGGTTTCATTCTTAAGTGTTGTCTTGCATTTTTTGCAGTCCATAAGCATTTAACTTGTTCCGATTTGCCCATGTTAGAGTGAGTTTTTGGGTAGATGATTCATTTATACTTAAATGGCTTGGCCACCTGTCTCCTGTTTGACAAAGTACTGTGGATTGAGTTCATTTGTAACAATGCATTTCCTGAAAGCTGTGAATACCAGACACTGCTGACGCCTCTGGGATGAAGTTTACAGGTAGTTTCGAAGACGGCACTATGTATACTTCATAGATATGAATTGTCTTCTATTTTAGCACGTAAAATGCCAAATAAATGTATTGTGGATTTAACTTGCATTCCTAAAGGCTGTGGATACCAACTGTGACGAAAAACTTAAGTTATCAGAAGATTGATGCTGATGAGAGAGATAAGAGAGACAATAGAGAAACATTCAAAATGCTAAAAAGACAGAAGAGAGAGATTAACGAGAAAGAAACACACTTCAGAATATTGACAGGCTGGTTGCTTTGAACCTGAACTGTTTGAAGTTTGCTGGACAGGCGATACCCCAGCAGGGGGATAAAAAGAACAGGTTCGCTAAGGCACGACACACCACGAGATCATGAGATAACGAGACCCTGGAAGAGCGGTGTGCCCCCACAAGTTGGTGGAGTTTGGAGGTCTGGTTGCGGGAACCGACCATAGACGCACAGGGTACTTTAAAATGTCGCTGTCTATGGGTGAAGTGCCGGAGGATTGGAGAGTGGCTCCTGTTGTTCCGTTGTTTAAAAAAGGATCGAAAAGTAATCCGGGAAATCATAGGCTGGTGAGTTTAACGTCAGTAGTAGGTAAATTATTGGAGGAAGTACTAGGAGACAGAATCTACAAGCATTTGGATAGACAGGGGCTTATTAGGGAGAGTCAACATGGCTTTGTGTGTGGTAGGTCATGTTTGACCAATCTATTGGAGTTTTTCGAGGAGGTTACCAGGAAAGTGGATGAAGGGAAGGCAGTGGATATTGTCTACATGGACTTCAGTAAGGCCTTTGACAAGGTCCCACATGGGAGGTTAGTTAGTAAAATTCAGTCACTAGGTATACATGGAGAGGTGGTAAATTGGATTAGACATTGGCTCAATGGAAGAAGCCAGAGAGTGGTGGTAGAGAATTGCTTCTCTGAGTGGAGGCCTGTGACTAGTGGTGTGCCACAGGGATCAGTGCTGGGTCCATTGTTATTTGTCATTTATATCAATGATCTGGATGATAATATGGTAAATTGGATCAGCAAGTTTGCTGATGATACAAAGATTGGAGGTGTAGTAGACAGTGAGGAAGGTTTTCAGAGCCTACAGAGGGGCTTGGACCAGCTGGAAAAATGGGCTGAAAAATGGCAGATGGAGTTTAATACTGACAAGTGTGAAGTATAGCACGTTGGAAGGACAAACCAACGTAGAACATACAGGGTTAATGGTAAGGCACTGAGGAGTGCAGTGGAACAGAGGGATCTGGGAATACAGATACAAAATTCCCTAAAAGTGTCGTCACAGGTAGATAGGGTGGTAAACAGAGCTTTTGGTACATTGGCCTTTATTAATTGAAGTATTGAGTATAAGAGCTGGAATGTTATGATGAGGTTGTATAAGGCATTGGTGAGGCCGAATCTGGAGTATTGTGTTCAGTTTTGGTCACCAAATTACAGGAAGGATATAAATAAGGTTGAAAGAGTGCAGAGAAGGTTTACAAGGATGTTGCCGGGACTTGAGAAACTCAGTTACAGAGAAAGGTTGAATAGGTTAGGACTTTATTCCCTGGATCGTAGAAGAATGAGGGGAGATTTGATAGAGGTATATAAAATTATGATGGGTATAGATAGAGTGAATGCAAGCAGACTTTTTCCACTGAGGCAAGGGGAGAAAAAAACTAGAGGACATGGGTTAAGGGTGAGGGGGTAAAAGTTTAAAGGGAACATTGGGGGGGGCTTCACACAGAGAGTGGTGGGAGTATGGAATGAGCTGCCAGACGAGGTGGTAAATGCGGGTTCTTTTGTAACATTTAAGAATTAATTGGACAGATACATGGATGGGAGGTGTATGAAGGGATATGGTCCATGTGCAGGTCAGTGGGACTAGGCGGAAAATGGTTCGGCACAGCCAAGAAGGGCCAAAAGGCCTGTTTCTGTGCTGTAGTTTCTATGGTTTCTATGGTGAAAGGGTATGATCGGCAGGAACCTGGTGTGTGTGTCCGCCCTTGCCAGGGTGCCGGGTTCACTGCGGAAGAACGGTCGTATCCGGAGTGGAGGGGTCACAGATGGTGACCACAGAAGACATAAAAAAGGGTTCGCCCAAAAGCCAACTGCGAAGAACATCAAAGGTCAGCTGAATCAGATTTGCATATCTCTATCCCTCTCCCTCTCTCCAACGGCACAACAGTGATTACTGCGAACTGTACTAAGCCGAACTGAACTCTGCGTCACTCGAGACTGATTATTTTACCCCTAGACTGCGATAGAGCTTGATTGATTCCTATTACCCTAGTTCTGTTTACATATGTGTTTTATCATTGTTAACCTGTTGCATTTATATCCTTATGATTAGAGTACTGTGTTACTTATTTCTTTAATAAAACTTTATTAGTTTCTGTTAAACCAGACTCCAACGAAGTGGTCCATTTCTGCTTGTTTGGCAACCCAGTTACGAGGTATGTAACATAAGTGGGGACCTCATCCGCGATTTTGAATGCCAATTTTGGGACTGGGTAAATTGATTGGGTTAAAATTCCCGAAAGAAAGTAAGGGCAAACAGCAGAAATGGAGATTGAGGAATTTCTAAAGGCACCAACCTTGGCATTAGAGGATGCCAGGAAATCAGAATTGGCAACTGTTGCCAAATGGTTGAATCTTTTTAAGGGGAAGTCGACAATGAGGAGATCGGAGATGCACAGAGCTATCATTGAGCATTATGTATCTAAAGGTGTGTTTCCCCAAGGGGAGCTGGAGGTGGTATCTATGGGCAAACCTGGTGGAGAAGCAGTACAGCTGCTAATTGAAAAATTGAAACTCGAGCATGAGTTCCGGATAAAGCAGCTGGACTGAGAAGAGAGGGACAGGCAGTTAGAACGAGAAGAGAGAGAGAGAAACAGAGGGAAAGGGAATTTGAGCTGGAGAAGTTAAGGATAACGCTAGCGCAGAGGCCCATGCTGAACCAAGGTGGAGGGTTCAGGGCAACCCAGGAGGTTAGGCTCTTTCCCCCATTTGAGGAGGCCAATGTTGATCGGTACTTTCTACATTTTGAAAAAGTTGCTGCAAGTCAGGACTGGCCGAGGGATAAGTGGGCTGTTTTGCTTCAGAGCATACTTAAAGGAAAAGCTCAGCAAGCTTACTCGGCATTGTCCGCAGAAGATGCCCTGAGGTATGATGTGGTGAAAGAGGCGATACTCAGGATTTATGAGTTGGTCCCGGAGGCATACCGGCAGAGGTTCCAGAGTATTTAGAGTTTGCCCGTGAGATGCAGATGTATTGTGAGCGTTGGTGCGCCTCGAAAGGGGTCAACGGGGATTATGACAGACTGCTACAGCTAATACTGATTGAGCAGTTTAAAGGTTGTGTCCCTGAAGGTATGAGGCCCTACCTAGATGAGAGAGAGGCAGAAAGCTTAGCCGCAACTGCTAAGTTAGCGGATGAATACACGTTAATGCACAAAGCGAACTTTACCCCGAGTAAAAGCTACCAGAAGGGTAGTCAAGAGGGCGGAGAGAGTCCGCCAGAAAAGTCAGAAAGTAAGCCGGGGACTAGTGAGAAGGATAAGGAAGACTGGGAGCAGTTTGGTAGGAAGTCTCCCGGGGTCGTATGATATAATTGTGGGAAAGCTGGTCACTTTGCGTCCAGGTGCTTTGCCCCAAAGAAGGAGAGGGGGAAAGGAAAAACGACGGTCCCGACTGGCTGTATTGAGCTGGCAAACAAACCACTAGGGGAGAAGAGGTCTGATAAAGTTCAGGAAGGGTGCGAGAAATTTATTTCGGCCGGATTGGTGTCAGTGAAGGAGGGGTTAAACCCGGTTCCAGTGCGGATCTGGAGAGACACTGGAGCTTGACAGTCATTGATATTAAAGAGTGTGTTAGACTTTAGTTCAGAGACCCAGACTGGGGAGGTCAGGGTGATAAAAGGCATTGAGAAAGGGACTGAAGCAGTACCTTTGCACCAGATACACCTAAAAAGCGACTTGGTCTCCGGACCGGTCACGATCGGGGTGAGGCCCGAACTACCGATGGATGACGTGGAGGTCTTACTCGGTAATGACCTCACCGGCGGGAATGTGTTCTCAGCAGTAAAACTGACAAGCCAGCCTGCCAGCATTGAGGCCTCGCCCATGGACTCACAGGTTTATCCCGTTTGCGCAGTGACTCGGCGCATGTCGAGAAAGGCTGCTGAAACGAATATAGATTTAGCTGAGACATTTTTACCAGCCTTGTACCAGGAGGGGTTAGAAAGTGAGAAGCAGCGTAGTGAAACGGAAGTTGAGGTAGACTTATCATTAGCAAGGAAGGAATTTATTCAGGCACAGGAGCGAGACAAGGAGCTGATGGTTTTGGCAGAGACAGCTCTCTCCGAAGCAGAATTAAAAAGGGAGCCAGTGGGCTATTATGTGAAGGAGGGAGTACTAATGAGGAAATGGAGACCACGTACCGTGCCCGCAGATGAGGAATGGGGGGTGGTACACCAGGTGGTAGTGCCTAAAATTTATGGGGATGAGATTCTTAACCTGGCCCACAAGATACCCCTCGGTGGACATTTTGGGGTGAGGAAGACAGATGATAGAATCATGAAAGAGTTTTACTGGCCGCACAGGAGGAAGGATGCTATTGACTATTGTAGACATGAGCTAACACAGTTACAGGCTATTGATATGCTAACAGCTTGCCACGATAGGCGAGCAGACCTAGTCGGTGTTATCACGAAAATTAATGAGGCTAGAGTGCCACCTGATAAGGGGAAAACCCATTTTGAAAAGATAAGTATGGTGCCGACCAGATGGGAGAACTCTATTGTTTTGGCCAGCTTTGCTGATAAGGTCTCTCCCTTAACCCCCGAACAGAGCGAGCCGCTGAGAAAGCTAATTAACCAGCACGCACACGTATGTCCGGATGTCCCGAGGCGATGCAAAGAGCCGGGACATGGTCTTGTTGTCACATCAGGTCAGCCTAGTAAGCGACACCTCTATAGGATGATTAATTCAGTGACAAAAGGGTTAAAGAATGCAGAAGCGTATATTGGCGATTTAGTGGTCTGGAGTGACACGTGGGAGAGGCACATTGTGGCAGTAGAGGAGCTGTTTAAAAAGCTGTTTGAAGCCAACCTGACAGTGAACCTCATAAAAAGTGAACTCAGCCACGGAAAGATCACTTATCTGGGATTTGTGGTAAGACAGGGGCAGCTGGCACCGATGCAGGCTAAGGTGTGGGTTATCTCTGAAGTCCCCACCCCGACAGACAAGAGAGCCCTGAGAAGGTTCTTGGGGATGATGGGATACTATCGGAAGTTTTGCAAAAACTTTGTGGATATTACCCTCCCTCTTACTAAGCTCTTGCCAAAGAATGCTAAGTTTGTGTGGGACGACTTTTGTTATATTTGTCCGGGACGGAAACCACTGAGAACTTACATTGATCACAACCCAGTAGTGTTTTTGGGCACTATGAAGGATAAAAACAAAAGGTTGCTAAGTTGGAGCCTGATCTTAAAATAACACATATAAAAGGAACTGAGAATGTGATTGCTGACTGTCTGTCAAGGTGTTGAAAACTTAGTTCTCTGTATTAGCCTTATAGCTGATGACCCTGTATATTAGTGTGTATATAATAATGTATTCATGGTCATAATTTTTACCCCGGTAAAAATCCTTTGAAGGATAGGGGTGTGATGAAAAACTAAGTTATCAGAAGATTGATGTTGATGAGAGAGATAAGAGAGGCAATGGAGAAACAATCAAAATGCTAATAAGAGAGAAGAGAGAGATTAATGAGAAAGAAACACACTTCAGAATATTGACAGACCGGTTGCTTTGAACCTGAACTGTTTGAAGTTTGATGGGCAGACGATACCCCAGCAGGGGGATAAAAAGAACAGGTTTGCTAAGGCACGACACACCACGAGATCATGAGATAACGAGACCCTGGAAGAGCGGTGTGCCCCCACAGGTTGGTGGAGTTTGGAGGTCTGGTCACGGGAACCAACCATAGACGCACAGGGTGAAAGGGTACGATTGGCGGAAACCTGGTGTGTGTGTCTGCCCTTGCCAGGGTGCCGGGTTCACCGCGGAAGAACGGTCGTATCCGGAGCAGAGGAGCCTCAGTCAGTGACCACAGAAGACATAAAAAAGGGTCCGCCCGAAAGCCAACTGCAAAGAACATCAAAGGTCTGCTGAATCAGATTTGCATATCTCTATCTCTCTCTCTCTCTTTCCAACGGCACAACAACGATTACTGCGAACTGTACTAAGCTGAACTGAATTCTGCGTCACTTAAGACTGATCATTTTACCCCTAGACTGCGATAGAGCTTGGTTTGATTCCTATTACCCTAGTTCTGTTTACATGTGTGTTTTATCATTGCTAACCTGTTGCATTTATATCCTTACGATTAGAGTACTGTGTTACTTATTTCTTTAATAAAACTTTATTAGTTTCTGTTAAACCAGACTCCAACGAAGTGGTCCATTTCTGCTAGTTTGGCAACCTAGTTACGGGGTACGTAACACAACCCAGACATGTTGGCGTCAGAAGGAAAGGATGAAGTCAGAAGGTGTGATGTTTTGTATGTAGCTTCAAAAGAAAGCATTGTCTATGCACTTGTCTATAACTTTTTAAATAGCGATTGCCCTTTGTGTTTAACATATAAATATTGAGCCCGCATTGGGCTAGCAGACCTTTCTACCTAAAGTGTCTCCGTCCATACTATGTCTGCTGTACCTTGTTGTGTCGAATAAAGAAGCTGCTTTGTATCTACCAGTGACTCTGTCTCTCTGGTGAGTTCATCCATGCTACAACATTTGGTGTCGGGAGTGGGATACCTCGTGACCCGTTGTGTGGCCAGCGTTCCTAGCAGTCTAAGTTGGTGAGTATTTTTCTAAAATAACACTCACACTTGGATCTGTTCGGTCGGTGGTGCATGGGACACGAGGTATCACGAATGCGGAGAGCTTGAACTGGTAGATATAAAAGTAGTGTCTGCGTGTGCACGTGTGTTTATGTAAATGAGGGAATCTTTGCATGTTAACTTGGTGAGACTTGGACCACCAGTTGCGAAAGGTGGTAACCGACGGTACGATTCGAGACGCCAGAGTAGGGGCATGTACAGTCGTTCGGGGAGCTGCAGTTCAGTGTATGCGTTCGCAAGTGTGATGCAAGGGAATACAGCCGGCATCATGAGTTTGGGTACTCACAAGTGGCAGATTCTGTAGTACATACTCTGCGGTTTTAATTATGTACTGTTTAACTGCTACCTGTCTTTTATACGACCAAGCAGTTTGAACAGCTCAAACAAATAAATAGAGAGGTAGCTTTAGCAGAGCGGCCTGCGGAAAGCGGCCAGTGAGTGAGTGGAGCTTTGAGGCTTTGACTCAAGAGGCTTCGACGAGAAGAGGCAGAGGACAAGCTTATTCCCAGTTAGTCTTGACAATGCCTCCTGAGACGGTGATGTGCCTCTCATGTGAGATGTGACAGTCGTGGGGGAACTCGCCTCTCCCGCAGAGTCACATCTGCCAGAAATGCATGCGGCTGGGCAATCTGGAAGACCATGTAAGGAATCTGGAGCACCAGCTGGATGACCTTCAACTCGTAAGGGAGAATGAGACAGTCATAGATGAGAGCTACAGGGAGAGTCACACCTAGACTGCCAGAAGCAGGTCGTTGGGTGATGGTCAGAGGGGGGAAAGCGAAGGTCAGTAGGTGGGTAGTGCAGAGCACCCCTGTAGCCATTCCCCTGAATAATAAGTTTACCATCCTGGATACTGTTAGCGGGGATGACTGACCAGGTGTGAGCCACGGTGGCAGGGCCTCCGGCACTGAGTCTGACCCGGTGGTGCAGAAGGGTGGGATGGAGAAGAAGAGAGACCATAATACCATAAGACAAAGGAGCAGAAGTCGGCCATTCGGCCCGTTGAGTATGCTCCGCCATTTTATCATGAGCTGATCCATTCTCCCATTTAGTCCCACTTCCCCACCTTCTCACCATAACCTTTGATGCCCTGGCTACTCAGATACCTATCAATCTCTGCCTTAAATACACCTAATGACTTGGCCTCCACTGCTGCCTGTGGCAACAAATTCCATAGATTCACCACCCTCTGACCAAAAAAATTTCTTCGCATTTCTGTTCTGAATGGGTGCTCTTCAATTCTTAAGTCATGCCCTCTCGTACTGGACTCCCCCATCATGGGAAACAACTTTGCCACATCCACTCTGTCCATGCCTTTTAACATTCGAAATGTTTCTATGAGGTCTCCCCTCATTCTTCTAAACTCCAAGGAATACAGTCCAAGAGTGGACAAACGTTCCTCATATGTTAACCCTCTCATTCCCGGAATTATTCTAGTGAATCTTCTCTGTACCCTCTCCAACGTCAGCACATCCTTTCTTAAATAAGGAAACCAAAACTGCCCACAGTTCTCCAAGTGAGGTCTCTCCAGCGCCTTATAGAGCCTCAACATCACATCCCTGCTCCTATACTCTATTCCTCTAGAAATGAATGCCAACATTGCATTCGCCTTCTTCACCACCAACTCAACCTGGAGGTTAACCTTAAGGGTATCCTGTACGAGGACTCCCAAGTCCCGTTGCATCTCAGAACTTTGAATTCTTTCCCCATTTAAGTAATAGTCTGCCCGTTTATTTCTGCTGCCAAAGTGTATAACCATACACTTTCCAACATTGTATTTCATTTGCCACTTCTTTGCCCATTCTTCCAATCTATCCAAGTCTCTCTGCAGACTCGCTGTTTCCTCAGCACTACCGGCCCCTCCGCCTATCTTCATATCATCAGCAAACTTAGCCACATAGCCATCTATTCCATAATCCGAATCATTGATGTACAATGCAAAAAGAAGCGGCCCCAACACGTACCCCTGTGGAACACCACTGGTAACCGGCAGCCAACCAGAATAACATCCCTTTATTCTCACTCTCTGTTTCCTGCCAATCAGCCAACGCTCTATCCACGTATGTAACTTTCCTGTAATTCCATGGGTTCTTATCTTGTTAAGTAGCCTCATGTGTGGCACCTTGTCAAAGGCCTTCTGAAAATCCAAATATACAACATCCACTACAACTCCCTTGTCTAGCCTACTGGTAATTTGCTCAAAAAATTGTAATAGGTTCATCTGGCAGGATTTTCCTTTAAGGAATCCATGCTGAGTTCTGCCTATCTTGTCATATGCCTCCAGGTACTCCGTAACCTCATCCTTGACAATCCACTCCAACAACTTCCCAACCACCGATGTTAAACTAACAGGTCTATCATTTCCTTTTTGCTTCCTTGCCCCCTTCTTAAATAGCGGAGTGACATTTGCAATCTTCCAGTCCTCCGGAACCATGCCAGAACCTAACGACTTTTGAAAGATCATCGCTAGTGCCTCCGCAATCTCCACAGCTACTTCCTTCAGAACACGAAGGTGCATTCCATCTGGTCCGGGAGATTTATCTACCTTTAGAGTATTCAGCTTCCTGAGTACTTTCTCTGTCATAATTGTGACTGCGCACACTTCTCTTCCCTGCCACCCTTGAGTGTCCGGTATACTGCTGATATCTTCCTCGGTGAAGACTGATGCAAAATACTCGTTCAGTTCCTCCGCCATCTCCTTATCTCCCATTACAATTTCTCCAGCATCATTTTCTATCGGTCCTATATCTACTCTCACCTATCTTTTACTCTATATATACTTGAAAAAGCTTTTAGTATCCTCTTTGATATTATTTGCTAGCTTCCTTTCATAATTAATCTTTTCCCTCTTAATGACCTTCTTAGTTTCCTTTTGTAAGCTTTTAAAAACTTCCCAATCCTCTCTGTTCCCACTAATATTTGCTTCCTTGTACGCCCTCTCCTTTGCTTTAACTTTAGCTTTGACTTCTCTTGTCAACCATGGTTGCATCCTTTTTCCATTCAAAAATTTCTTCTTTTTATAGAATATACCTGTCTTGCACCTTCCTCACTTCTCGCATAAACTCCAGCCACTGCTGCTCTGCCGTCTTTCCCACCAGTGTCCCTTTCCAGTCAACTTTGGCCAGTTTCTCTCTCATGCCACTGTAATTTCCTTTACTCCACTGAAATACAAACACATCAGATTTTGGCTTTTCTTTTTCAAATTTCACAGTGAACTCAATCATGTTATGATCACTGCCTCCTAAGGGTTCCTTCACCTCAATCTCTCTAATCACCTCCAGTTCATTACACAATACCCAATCCAGTACAGCCGATCCCCTAGTGGGCTCAACAACAAGCTGTTCTAAAAAGCCATCTCGCAGGCATTCTACAAATTCTCTCTCTTGAGATCCAGTGCCGACCTGATTTTCCCAATCCACTCACATGTTAAAATCCCCCACAATTATCATAACACTGCCCTTCTGACAAGCCTTTTCTATTTCCTGTTGTAATTTGTAGTCCACATCACTGCAGCTGTTTGGAGGCCTATAAATAACTGCCATCAGGGTCCTTTTACTCCTCTGATTTCCTAGCCCAACCCATAAAGATTCTGCACCTTCCGATCCTATATCACCTCTTTCTAATGATTTAATAGATTTCTAATGAGAGCTGTCGCCATTGGAGACTCTATAGTCAGGGGAGCAGACAGGAGATTTTGTGGACGTGAGAGGGACACCCGCATGGTTTGTTGCCTCCCGGGTGCCAGGGTCCGGGATGTCTCTGACCGGGTGCACGACATCCTAGTATGAGAGGTAAAGCAACCAGAAGTCGTGATACATGTTGGTACCAACGACATAGGCAGGAAGAGGGACGAGGTCCTGAAGTGTGAGTTTCGGGAACTAGGCAGAAGGCTGAAGAACAGGACCTCAAGGGTGGCGTTCTCAGGATTGCTGCCAGTGCTACGTGACAGAGATGGTAAGAATTGGAGGAGATGGCAGTTGAATGTGTGGCTGAGGAGTTGGTGCAGGGAGCAGGGTTTTAGATTTTTGGATCATTGGGATCTCTTCTGGGGCAAGTGGGACCTGTACAGATTGGACGGGTTGCACCTGAACTCGAGGGGGAGCAATAACCTTGCAGGTAGGTTTGCTAGCATGGTTGGGGAGGGTTTAAACTAATTTGCAAGGGAATGGGATCGGGAACGGTAGAGCAGTGAAAGAAGTGCATGGTGATGGTGGTGGCATCCGTTAGTCTCGCGAGACCATGGCTCTGCGCCTGGAAGGTCTTGCTTCAGTCTATGTTAGAGCAGCGCCTGTCGTGGCTGTAGAGTCCCACACGGGAGTGACAGTCTCGGCTGCAATGACCGCACTTGAAGGCACTGTCCTCCAGTGTTGTCTTGGTGCTGTTTTTCGGACGAGTGCGCTTTTCTTCAGCAGCAAGCCTCAGCTTCTCTTCTCCTCTTTTTAGACCTCTGCGTAGTTCCAGCCTCCAGTGAGAGCAATCGCTTGCGATGTCCTCCCACCTCTCGACGTTCATTTTCAGTGACTTCATGTTTCTCTTGAAAACGTCTTTGAAACGAAGGTGGGGCCACCCTTGTACTGACTAGTCGGAGGCCAGTTCCCTGTACATCAGGTCTTTCGGGATCCTCCGGTCTGCCATGTGGTGTACGTGGCCCAGCCAGCGGAGACTGCTTTGTTGGAGCAGGGTGAAGAGGCTGGGTATCTGGGCGCGGGCCAGGACCTCATTATTGGTGACTCCGTCAGTCCACCTGATGTCCAGGATGCGTCTTAGGCTGCGAAGATGGAAGGCGTTGAGACGCTGCTGTTGTCTGTAGTAGAGGCTTCAGGCTTCGCTGCCGTAAAGCAGTGTGCTGAGGACGCAGGCCCTGTAGACTGCAACTCTGGTGTGCGTCGTCAGCTTTCTGTTCTCCCAGACTCTCTGGTCAGCCTGGCGAATGTTGAGGCTGCTCGTCTGATCCATCTATTGATCTCGGGGTCTAGGGAAAGGCTGTCCGTGATGGTGGAGCCAAGGTACGTAAACTCGTGAACTACCTCCAGCTCGTAGTTGTTGATGGTAATGGCAAGAGGGTGCTCAACACCTTGGCCCAACACGTTGGTCTTCTTCATGCTGATGGTCAAGCTGAAGTCCTGGCCGGCTCTTGAGAAGCTGTCCATGAGGCGTTGCAGTTGCTCCTCAGAGTGTGTTGCCAGGGCTGCGTCGTCTGCAAACAACATGTCCCTGATGAGTACTTCATGAACCTTGGTTTTCACCCTCAGCCGGGACAGACTGAACAGCCTCCCGTCCGATCTGGTGTGGAGGTAGACACCATCAGTTGACGTTCCAAAGGCGTGCTTCAGCATGACTGTGAAGAAGATGCTGAACAGGGTGGGGGCAAACACACAGCCCTGCTTCACACCGCTGCGGATGTTGAAGGCCTCCGAAGAAGAGCCGTCGAACTGAACGACGCCCTTCATGTCTGTGTGGAATGATTGAACTATCCTGAGGAGCCTCAGGGGACAACCAATCCTGGCGAGGATATTGAACAAGCCGTCTCTGCTCACAAGGTCGAAACCCTTCATAAGGTCAATGAAAGTGACATAGAGTGGTTGTCTTTGCTCTCTGCATTTCTCTTGTAGCTGTCGAAGGGAGAAGATCACGTCGATTGTGGAGCGTTCTGACCTGAAACCGCACTGAGACTCGGGTTATACCCTTTCAGCTATTTTCTGCAGTCTGTTCAGGACCATGTGGGCAAAGACCTTCCCAACGATGCTCAGCAAGGAGATTTCCCTGTAGCTGTTACAGTCGCTTCTGTCCCCTTTGTTCTTATATATGGTGACAACGTTTCAGCCTCTCATGTCTTGCGGCACTGCTGCTCTATCCAGCACTGTCACAGTAGATCGTGCAGGTGGTTTAGCAGGATGACCTTTGCACATTTGATGGCCTCTGGTGGAATGCCATCCAATCCTGGTGCCTTCCCAGTGGGCAGGCTGTCGATGGCTTTACTCAGCTCTTTGACAGTCGGCAATGCATCAAATTCCTCCATGACAGGCAGGCATTCCACGTCATCTAGCATGCTGTCCAAGATGCTGCTTTCTCTGGAGAAGAGTTCAGAGTAATGCTCCACCCATCTCTCCATCTGCTTGCCTTTGTCATTGATGGTCTCGCCTGTTATGGTTTTCAACGGTGCTGTCTTGCTCTGGGTTGGCCCGATAGCTTTCTTGATCCCCTCGTACACTCCACGGATGTTGCCTGTGTCAAATGATGACAGAATGCATTCGCATAGTTGTAGCCAGTGGTCATTTGCACAGCGCCTGGCTGTTACCTGGGCCTTGTTTCTTGCTGTCCTAAGCACTTGCAGTGTTGCCTGGGTGGGGTGGCATTTGTGCTCTAGTAGTGCAACAGGCTTCACCTCAATGACAGCGGTGAGCTTACTTGAGCTCGCTTCAAACCAGTCCTGTGTCTTGCCCCGTTTCTTCCCAAAGGCCTTGAGTGCAGTGCTGTGGATAGTATCCCACCTCTGCTGAGCATCTCCTTCTGGTGGGTCTGCAAGGAGAGCATCCTCCAGTGACTTGATGAACTCCGCAACTTTGTCTGGGTGTTGTGTCTTACTGGCATCGATGCGCTGGTTGCCTGGAGGCTTGGCGCAGTGCACCTTCTTCGGCCGAAGTCTGATCTTGCAGCAAACCAGAGGGTGATCCGTGTCGCAGTCGCTACTCTGAAAGGAGCGAGTCATGAGCACGTTTCTCAGGTGACGGCGTCTTGTGACTATCAGGTCTAGCTGGTGCCAGTGTTTGGAGCGGGGATGCCGCCAAGACACTTTGTGCTAAGCTTTGGTCTGGAAGTAGGTGTTGGTGACACACAATTCGTGGAGCATGCAAAGCTCGAGCAGTCGTTGCCCGTTGTCATTCATGCTGCCAATCCCATACCGCCCCAGGCAGCTTGGCCAGGAGTCGTGGTCGGCGCCCACTCTGGCGTGGAAGTCGCCAAGAAGCAGCAACTGTTCCTGACTTGGGATCTCCTGTATCGTCAATGAGAGCTCATCGTAAAACTTGTCCTTTGCGTCTTGTGTAGAGTAGAGGGTTGGGGCATAGACGCTGACAAGGTTGACAGGCCAGTCGGATGTGTGGAGTCGAAGTGAGAAAATCCGCTCTGTCCCTTTCCTGCTAGGCTCTACCATCTTCAGCAGCCAGTTCTTCACGGCAAAGCCGACACCATGCTCTCTGGTCTCGTCTGAGCCTTCTCCTGCCAGAAGAAGGTATAGTCTCACTCACGTAGGGTTCCCGATTCTGCGAGACGTGTCTTTTGGAGTGTTGCGATGGTTACTTGGAGTCTCGACAGTTCATTGTTAATCACTGCTATCTTGCCTGTGTCGCTGATCTCCTGAAGGCCATCTGGTATACCAGTTGTTATGGTCCGTATATTCCAGCATCCTAGTCTGAGTGCTGGCTTCTTTCTTTGTCTACTAGTTGTGCTTGGTGCAGCGTTTACAGTCTGCAGTTCGGGCTACTTGTACCCCTAAGCCCCACGCACCCAGTGGAGCAGGCAGACCGTGGCGGGAGAGCACCTAGTTGGCTGGGGGCTGCCCAGCTTGAGGTGGGCGGTAGCTGTCCAGTGAGACGCGATGGTCTCTCCCTCCATCAAAAGCAACTCCTGGCGCCTTGCTCTACGCCAATTGAGCGCAGGCTTATAACCGGTAGACTGCTGCTTTCCGTGTTGTGCCGTCGTGGTGAGGCGACATTGGAGTGTCCTCTCCAGGGTGCAACCTTGCATGGAGTAAAGCCAGATCTAACATATAGAGAGGCTTTGAGGAAAGAGGAGCAGAATGAACGGTGTAAAGATGGTAAGGTAGTAAAGCTAAAGTGTGTGTACTTCAATGCAAGAAGCATCAGGAACAAAGGTGATGAACTGAGAGCTTGGAGTTATGATGTAGTGGCCATTACAGAGACTTGGTTGGTACCAGGGCAGGAATGGATTCTCAATATTCCTGGATTTCAGTGCTTTAAAAGGGATAGAAAGGGTGGGGGAAAGGGGAGGAGCGGTGGTATTACTGGTCAGGGATACTATTACAGCTACAGAAAGGGCGGGTAATGTAGCAGGATCCTCTTTTGAGTCAGTATGGGTGGAAGTCAGGAACAGGAAGGGAGCAGTTACTCTGTTGGGAGTATTCTGTAGGCCCCCTGGTAGCAGCAGAGATACAGAGGAGCAGATTAGGAGGCAGATTTTGGAAAGGTGCAAAAATAACAGGGTTGTTATCATGGGTGACTTTAACTTCCCTAATATTGATTGGCACCTGATTAGTTCCAAGGGTCTGGACGGCGCAGAATTTGTTAAGTGCATCCAGGATGGATTCCTGTCACAATATGTAGACAGGCCGACTAGGGGGAATGCCATACTAGATCTAGTATTAGGTAACGAACCGGGTCAGGTCACAGATCTCTCAGTGTGTGAGCATCTGGGGGACAGTGACCACCGCTCCCTGGCCTTTAGCATTATCATGGAAAAGGATAGAATCAGAGAGGACAGGAAAATTTTTAATTGGGGAAGGACAAATTATGAGGCTATAAGGCTAGAAGTTGTGGGCGTGAATTTGGATGATGTTTTTGCAGGGAAATGTACTATGGACATGTGGTCGATGTTTAGAGATCTCTTGCAGGATGTTAGGGATAAATTTGTCTTGGTGAGGAAGATAAAGAATGGTAGGGTGAAGGAACCATGGCTGACAAGTGAGGTGGAAAATCTAATCAGGTGGGAGAAGCAGCATACATGAGGTTTAAGAAGCAAGGATCAGATGGGTCTATTGAGGAATATAGGGTAGCAAGAAAGGAGCTTAAGAAGGGGCTGAGAAGAGCAAGAAGGGGGCATGAGAAGGCCTTGGCGAGTAGCGTAAAGGAAAACCCCAAGGCATTCTTCAGTTATGTGAAGAACAAAAGGATGACAGGAGTGAAGGTAGGACCGATTGGAGATAAAAGTGGGAAGATGTGCCTGAAGGCTGTGGAAGTGAGCGAGGTCCTCAATGAATACTTCTCTTCGGTATTCACCAATGAGAGGGAACTTGATGACAGTGAGGACAATATGAGTGAGGTTGATGTTATGGAGCATGTTGATATTAAGGGGGAGGAAGTGTTGGAGTTATTAAAATACATTAGGATGGATAAGATGCCGGGGCCTGACAGAATATTCCCCAGGCTGCTCCACGAGGCGAGGGAAGAGATTGATGAGCCTCTGGCTAGGAACTTTATGTCCTCGTTGTCCACGAGAATGGTACCGGACGATTGGAGGGAGGCGAATGTTGTTCCCTTGTTCAAAAAGGGTAGTAGGGATAGTCCAGGTAATTATAGACCAGTGAGCCTTACGTCTGTGGTGGGAAAGCTGTTGGAAAAGATTCTTAGAGATAGGATCTATGGGCATTCAGAGAATCATGGTCTGATCAGGGACAGTCAGCATGGCTTTGTGAAGGGCAGATCATGTCTAACAAGCCTGATAGAGTTCCTTGAGGAGGTGACCAGGCATATAGATGAGGGTGGTGCAGTGGATGTGATCTATAGGGATTTTAGTAAGGCATTTGACAAGGTTCTACATGATAGGCTTATTCAGAAAGTCCGAAGGCATGGGGTCCAGTTAAGTTTGGCCAGGTGGATTCATAATTGGCTTGCCTGCAGAAGGCAGAGGGCCCTGGCGGAGGAAGTACTTTTGGATTGGAGGGTTGTGACTAGTGGTATCCCACAAGGATCGGTTCTGGGACCTCTACTTTTTGTGATTTGTATTAACGACCTGGATGTGGGGGTAGAAGGGTGGGTTGGCAAGTTTGCAGACGACACAAAGGTTGGTGGTGTTGCAGATAGTGTAGAGGATTGTCAAAGATTGCAGAGAGACATTGATAGGATGCAGAAGTGGGTTGAGAAGTGTCAGATGGAGTTCAACCCGGAGAAGTGTGAGGTGGTACACTTTGGAAGGACAAACTCCAAGGCAGAGTACAAAGTAAATGGCAGGATACTTGGTAGTGTGGAGGAGCAGAGGGATCTCGGGGTACATGTCCATAGATCCCTGAAAGTTGCCTCACAGGTGGATAGGGTAGTTGAGAAAGCTTATGGAGTGTTAGCTTTCGTAAGTCGAGGGATAGAGTTTAAGAGTCGCAGGGTAATGATGCAGCTCTATAAAACTCTGGTTAAGCCACACTTGGAGCATTGTGACCATTTCTGGTCGCCTCACTATAGGAAGGATGTGGAAGCATTGGAAAGGGTACAGAGGAGATTTACCAGGATTCTCATGGATTATGATCAGAGATTAAGGGAGCTAGGGCTTTACTCTTTGGAGAGAAGGAGGATAAGAAGAGAAATTATAGTGGTATACTAGATATTAAGAGGAATAGATAGAGTGGATAGCTAGCGCCTTTTCCCCAGGGCACCACTGTTCAATACAAGAGTTCATGGCTTTAAGGTAAGGAGCAGGAAGTTCAAGGGGGATATTAGAGGAAGGTTTTTTTACTCAGAGAGTGGTTGGTGCATGGAATACACTACCTGAGTCAGTGGTGGAGGCAGATACACTAGTGAAATTTAGGAGACTACTAGACAGGTATATGGAGGAATTTAAGGTGGGGGTTATATGGGAGGCAAGGTTTGAGGGTCGGCATGACAATGTGGGCTGAAGGGCCTGTACTTTGCTGTACTATTCTATGTTCTATATTTTGCATAGTGTGGGGATATCTCAGGGAGAGGTCCAGATATATCTACCAGAATGGCACCTATTGAGGTCAGGCAACGTCAGGTTGAGAACCCTGATGATCCGAGCCAGCCCTTGACCTTGATTACAACTATTCATAAGTCCTTCACCCTCGGGGAGAAACAGAACATCTTGTTTGAGTTGTCCTCACTTAAAGTCGCCTGTGGGAATTCAGAATTCTGGTGTAAGCTCAGGGAAATGGTTGAAATTCACCAGATGCACCCTAAAGATATACACGTGTTGGTGAAAGCGAAGTGCCCAAGGAATATGTGGGTCTATATGGCCCAGGGGGTGCAGGATGGTACATGGGCAACAACTGGGAGCACCAGTAATGAAGAAAGATATCGCTCTTTTAAAGGGGAAGTGAGGCAGCGGCTGGGGGGAGGCGAGAGTAGCTGGGGAACGATAATGGCAGCGATTCAAAAAGCTGACAAGACAGCCATGGATTATGCAGAACGTAAATATCAAGCATATGAGGAGTATTCAGGGTTGGATAATCCAGGGAGGGATGACCCAGTCTTCCTAAAAATGCTGAAGGAAGGCCTGAGCTCAGCCCACCAGGAAGTTTTAGATTTAGGTGTAACAGTGGGGTCCGACTACTCTGCGATAATTTTGTGGGCCAGTGAGATGGACCAAAGAAAAGGCAAGAGAAATCGTAAAGTGGGTATGGTGGATGCAGCTGCTGTGATGTCCTGGAGAGTTTGTTTTGCTTGCCGGCAGCCAGGGCACCAGCAAAGCACTGCCGGACCAGGTATAAGACAGTGAAGCAGTTGATATGCCACAGCTGTGCCCTATCGGGACAAGGCTGGAGACAATGTCCAAAAGGGAGGGGGAAAACCCAGGTGAAGGTCACGGCAGACACCCAGTCGCTCACCCCATCAGCAAATAGTCTGTCGATCAGATCAAAGAGCTAGTAACGGCGCCTCTTAAGGCAGAAAATGATGTGGTAGTGCGCTTCACCGCTAGCACTGGTGACCTGCAGATGTACATAACAGCATTGTTAGGGGGACGGCAATGCAATATGTTAGTGGACACAGGGGCATTGGTATCGATAACGGACTTATCCTTACCAACAACTGGACAGGCTAGTTATATCAGAGGTGTAGGAGGGAAAACAGCAAAAGTGGAAAGAAGCGAGTCGCAAATACTAGAAATTGGGGGAGTGCAGCTTCCAGTGTATTTTTGGGTATGTCCAAATAATGAAGGCACAATCCTTGGAATAGACATCCTAAGGGAAGCAGGAACTGTTATAGATTCGGGAAAGGGAGAAATAATATGGACGATGTATAAAAGCTTTTACAGTCAGTTTTTATGTTCCCTGCCAGTTTTCTCTCATAATCTTTTTTTCCCTTCCTAATTAAGCCCTTTGTCCTCCTCTGCTGAACTCTGAATTTCTCCCAGTCCTCAGGTGAGCCACTTTTTCTGGCTAATTTGTATGTTTCTTCCTTGGAATTGATACTATCCCTAATTTCCCTTGTCAACCACAGGTGCACTACCTTCCCTGATTTATTCTTTTGCCAAACTGGGCTGAACAATTGTTGTAGTTCATCCATGCGATCTTTAAATGCTTGCCATTGCATATCCACCATCAACAAGTATCATTTGCAAGTCTATCTTCGCTAATTCACGTCTCATACCTTCAAAGTTATCCTTCTTTAAGTTCAGAACCTTTGTTTCTGAATTAACTATGTCACTCTCCATCTTAATGAAGAATTCCAGCATATTATGGTCACTCTTACCCGAGGGGCCTCTCACGACAAGATTGCTAATTAACCCTTCCTCATTGCTCAAAACCCAGTCTAGAACAGCCTGCTCTCTAGTTGGTTCCTGGACATGTTGGTTCAAAAAACCATCCTGCATACATTCCAAGAAATCCTCTTCCTCAGCACCCTTACCAATTTGGTTCACCCAATCTATATGTAGATTGAAGTCACCCATTATAACTGCTGTTCCTTTATTGCACACATTTCTAATTTCCTGTTTAATACCATCCCCACCCTCACTACTACTGTTAGGTGGCCTGTACACAACTCCCACCAGCGTTTTCTGCCCCTTAGTATTATGCAGCTCTACCCATATCGATTCCACATCCTCCCGGCTAATGTCCTTCCTTTCTATTGCATTAATCTCCTCTCTAAGCAGCAATGCTACCCCACCTCCTTTTCTTTCATGTCCATCCCTCCTGAATATTGAATATCCCTGAATGTTGAGCTCCCATCCTTGGTCACCCTGGAGCCATGTCTTTGTGATCCCAACTATATCATATTCATTAATAACAAACTGCACTTTTAATTCATCCACCTTGTTACGAATGCTCCTTCCATTGACACACAAAGCCTTCAGGCTCGCTTTTACAACACTCTTAGCCCTTATACAATTATGTATAACAACAATTATGATTGTGGAGCACTTGTAATATTGTAGAACAATCCTGAGGCCTGTCACTGAGCAAACAAAAGGAATGAACAAAAATAACCAATGGAGCTATTAGGTTAGATGAACAAAAGCTTGGTCAAAGATACCGGTTTTAAGGAACATCTTAAGGGGGAAAATTGAGACTGAGAGTTAACTCCTAAACCTGGAGATTCGGCCACTGAGAATATAGCTTTCCAGTTCTTGAGCAAGAAGTCAGCAATGGAGAGCATACCTATTTCAGAAAATGTGTTGGAGGATATTGCAACACGAGAAAGGAAAAGACCGTGGAGGTGTTTGTAAACAAGGTTTAGCTGAATAGCAAGAGCGAGTGACCAAGGCCTTGATCTTGGCCAAGAGCCAGTGTAAGTCAGTTGTCCATGGGTGCTGGGATTTTGGGATTACCCTAGATGTCAGGAAATGTAGAGGAGGTTTGACCCAAAAGCAGAATAGCAGAGATGATTCAGCAATAAGCGATAACTTTAATAATAGACTGCAAAAATAACCAGCCACAAGGGGGCCACAAAACAATAGAGTACGGATACTAAACACACAGGCAATGAGCTAACTGAAGGCTAGGAGCAACTATTTGAGGCTGGCTGGCTGGTGAACAAGGACTGTGGATGACAGCTGGGTTCAAATAGGCTGCAGGTGATAATGAGTGGCAGGCGACTCCCCTTAGCTGGTGGACATTGGGAGTTGTCGGTCTGACAGTACTCCCCCTCCTACCGACGGCTCCTCATGGCCCAAGATGATCCCAATGGGTCCAGTGGAACTCCTCCATGAGAGATGGATCCAAGACCTCTCCTCTGGGCTGTACTACACACCCTGTCCATGATGACGAGAATCCATCAATTGGTGAACCATGTACACAGGACCGCCTTGACCATCCTCGGTTCCAGAGGTGCAGGCTCAGCTGGACAGAGTGGCCCACAGACAACGAGCTTGAGGTAGGATATGTGGAGGGTTGGTGTGATCCTGAGGGCTGGCAGCTGGAGACAGGAAGTGATGAGATTGATGCAGTGAGTGAATCCTGAAAGGTCTGATGAACTAGGGCGAGAGCTGGTGGGAGGTGGTACGCGGGGGCAGATTTCAGGTGGACAGCCAGACACTTCCCAGGTCGGAGGGGTCTGGCTGGGCTCTGCTAGAGGTAGGCGCTGTTAGGAAGCCAGAATGGCTCTCTGTGCCCTCTTCCAAGCATTCTGACAATGGTGAACCAGGGCCTGGTGGACGGGACCTCCACCATTGGCTGCTCTGTGGGGACAGACAGGGGTTGGTAGCCATGAAGCACTTCAAAGGATGACAAACCCATGGCAGAGAAGGTAGACTGTGGGACAGTTCGGCCCTCAGCAGTTATTTCCTCCATGTGGAAGAGTCAGAGACAGTGAAGCATCACAGAAGTTTCTCTGACTGCTCCTTCTGAGCGTTGGTTTTCAGATGATCGTCAGAGGACAATCTCACTGAGGTGCGGAAGAAGGAGCAGAAGGCCGGCTAGAAGTGGGAGACGAATTGTGGGTCCTAGTCTGACACAATGTCGAGAGGGAAACTGTGGAGGTGAACTATATTTTGGAGAACCAGGTCCACCATTTCAGCAGCTGACAGGAGTTTGGGGAATGCAATGAAGTGGGCTGCCTTGGAGAACCATCCACCACTGTGGCCCCATTGGAAGGTGGCAAACCTGTGATGAAATCCATGGTGATGTGGGACGTGGGTATCGAGGGACTGGTAGAGGCTGCAGAATCCCTGAGGGCCTCTGTTTGGAGGAATTGGACTAAGCACACAGACAGCAGGCAGAGGCAAACTGAGATACTTCTGCAATCATGATGGGCCAGCAGAACTAGTGTTGCAGAAAGTCCAGAGACTGTTGTGTGCCTGGATGGCCAGAGATGGGTGAGCACAGCTGCCAGCATGTATAGGCGGTTGTCAAGATCCCAGACGATTGGGGCAAGGATGGAATGGGTGGATCTCTGTTTCAGCTGGGTCGAATTATCGTGACAGGGGATCCACCTTAGCATTCTTAGAGCCCAGTCAGTAGGAGATGGTGAAATTGATGAATCGCTGGAAGAAGAGGGCCACCAAGCCTGATGTGGGTTGAGCTGGTGGGTCTGTTGAATGGATATGAGGTTCTGGTGGTCAGGAAGGGCTTGGTGTTTCCCATCAGCCAATGTCTCCATTCTTCCAAGGCCCATTTGATGGTAAGTAGCTCCCTGTCTCCTACTCGATAGCGGTGCTGGGTAGGGTTGAACTTGCACAAGAAGGAGGCACAAAGGTGTGCCTTACTGTCCGGTCCTTGCTGGGAGAGGATGGCTCCAGCACTCACATCAGATGAGTCCAGCTCTACCACAAAAGGTCCAGAGGGGTTCGGATGGCAGAGAATGGGAGCGGTGGTGAAGAGTCTCTTGAGCGCCTTGAAAATGTGGTCCATGGCAGCAGACCAGGTCGTCCATGAGGGAGGTGATTTGGTGAGGGAGGTGTGAGGAATGGTGATTTGGCTGTAGGTTCTGATGAAATGGCAGTAGAAGTTGGAGAAGCTAAGGAAGCGCTGTAGCTGTTTGAGGGAGTGTGGCTGGGGCCATTCAACAATGGTGCACAATGTCTCTGGGCCTTGGGATGAAAGGTCATAACCCAGGAAGGAAATGACTGGAGTGTGGATCTGGAATTTCTCCAGCTTGCAGTAGAGTAGGTTTTTGAGGAGATGCTGAAGGACTGAATGAAAGTGACAGACGAGGTCTTGGGTGTCCCCGGAGAGGATGAGAATGTTGCCAAGGTAGGTGAACACAGGCCTCTGTAGCATGTCGCAGAAGATTTCATTCATGGAGGCTTGGAAAACAGCTGGACCATTGAAAAGCCTGAATGGCATCACCAAGTATTCATAGTGCTATGAACATTCCCTCAGTGGATGTGGATTAAGTTGTAGGCATTTCATAGATCCAGTTTGGTGAAAATCTGGGCCTATGGAGTATTTCAAGTGCATCAAGGGGAGTGGGTAGCTGTTCTTAACGGTGATTTCATTGAGTCAACGGTACTCAATGTAGGGACAGAAACCCCAGTTTTTTTGACGGAGAAGAACCCTGCACCGGCTGGAGACTGGGATGGTTGAATGAAGCCATTCTGTAGCACTTCAGAGATGGCTTGTGTCTCAGAGGGGAGAAGGGGAACAGATGACCTTGGGGAGGGTGGTGCCCAGGAGGAGGTCAATCATGCAGTCAATGTGGTCTGGGGTGACAGGGTATTGGCTTCCCCCTTACTGAAAGTGATGGCTTGGTTGTGTTATTCCTGCGGCAGTTCAGTGAGGTCAAGGGTTTCCTCCATCTCCTTGGACTTACGGGGTGAAGTCAGCTGAGGCTGTCTGGCAGATGGTCTGGCAGGTGGGTCCCCAAGTCAGTAGTGAACCAGATGACCAGGCAAAGTGGGGGTCTTCAGTGGAGAGTTGGGGTAACGCAAGATGAGAGGAGTGTTGGGTGAGTTGAGAAGGAGGAATTGGATAGACTCACGGTACTCTCCAATGCTCATGTGCACAGGCTGTGTGTGCTCTCTGCCCATCCCAGACCCCAAGGGACATTCATCAATGGCCATGATGCAGAAAGGGTGAAAGACAGGCTCGGTACGGAGTCCAAGCTGCACACAGAGAGCCCGGTCCAGGAAGCTGTCTTCTGCACTGGAACCCATCAGAGGCTCCTGTGTGCGTAGAGCTGCTGGGGCATGGGCAAGGACAGAGAGAATGAGTCAGGCTGTGGTGCTGGGGAAAGCATACCAGATAGAAGGCCCCTCATCTCTACCTGGTGGTGCTGTTTCCCAGATGCTGTGGGCACCTGATGCCTGGGTGATCAGCTGCTCCACAGTTAGTGCACAAATTGTTTCTCCACCAGCAGTTATGCTCTTTGTGTGTGTGTGTGTGTGTGTGTGTGTGTGTGTGTGTGTGTGTGTGTGTGTGTGTGTGTGGGGTGGTGGGGGGGGTGGTGTTAAGGGAGCTCTCCCTAACTCCGTGGGTTCTGGAGGAATAGCATTAAGATGAGGGTCCAGCCACCTGAAATCATTCTGGGATTGGACTAGGGTTCCGGCTGGTGATCTGGAGGGTCTTTCCAGTACACACTTGTCAACACGGAGGACCAGAGTGACGAGGCTTTCAAAGCCAGTGGGCGTCACTCAGGTAGAAAGATTGTCTTTCAAGCTCTGCAGATGTTGTGATAGTAATGGCCCAACAGCGTTTCTGCATTCCAGCCACACTCAACCGTGATGTTCCTGAATTCCACAGTGTAATCCGGCATCGAGAGTAAGCCTTGGTGCAGGCAAGTAAACAATCCGCTGCCTCCCTGTCTTTGGCTTCATCAACTAGCACAAAAGCACTAAACCAAGAATGGGAGTGAAGAACTGCGGAAGAAGATAATCTCTCCAATGTTCTCTGTGCTTGTTGTTTCCGAGATTCACATAAAGTAATTCGACCTCCTAATATTCTGAGCTAGAATCCTTCATCTCTATGGAGCCACTTTCTATATCTCCTCTTAAAATTAAGGATCCTGGAACATTTAATTCCCAACATTGGTCACTTTTTAACCATGTCTCTATAATAACTACAAAATATGCATTTATTCTCTTTATGCTTTATTATCATTGTTATGCGCATTCAGATTAAAACACTTCAGTTTTGTCGTCTTACCCTGTTTCACCTGTGCTGACTTGGATGGAGTAGTCTTGTAATTGTTTGTTTTGTCCCCTCCTGGTAGCCTGTGGTTATCATTGCCCACTTCTTATTGCACTATCACCTTTTCTTTTAACTTTCTGTGACTGCCTTCACCAGAACCTTCTCCCTTATTCTGCTTAGCTTAGATCAATACCCCTAGTCTCAATTATATGATTCACTATAAAACTAGACTCAGCATGATTTATGAATTCCAACTCAACAGAAGAATTCTGCTTTTTGTTAACCATTCCGGTCTCACAAAATGTGCAAATCCCAATCTCAAATTCATCAGCTCTGAGCTGCCTGACCCTAAACATCAGCTGTCCATTCCCTTCACATATGTTGCCTGGCCACTGTGTTCCTCCAGCACTTTCTTTATGCTTGTCACTTGTCTCCGGCTCTGAGCCAAACTACCTTGAGACATGCACTTGTGTTTGCCATGGGCCATAACAATTTCCACCAGCTCTCACATACTCTCAAAGTCAAAGTAAGTTATTATTAAAGTACTCACTGTATGTATATACTACCTTCATATTCATTCCTTTGCAAGCATTTACAGGAAGTCCTGATGAAGGATCTCAACCCGAAACATTGACTGTTAACTCTTTTCCATAGATGCTGCCCGGCCTGTTGAGTTCCTCCAGCATTTTCTGTGTTTTGCTTTGATTTCCAGCAACTGCAGACTTTCTCTTGATTGTGATTTACAGAAAGGTATATTTTTTAATTTTCCTGCCAGTAAGTGAATACAAGATAAAGGTATACAATAGAAATCATGAAAAAGAACCATACATAGAGCCTGACAACTAATCAATGTGCAAAGAAAGACCAATTGTGCAGATAAAAAATAAATAAATAATACTGAGAACACAAGCCGCAGAGTTCCTGAAGTTGTTGTAGTTGCGACACATTATTACACATCATCACATTGTTGTGGATGCTGTTGTACAGACCAATGAGCTCTAATCTGGTCTGGATGTAGGGTGTAAGTTGAATCAAGAGTTAAAACTGGCATGTCACAAAGGTAATGCTACAGTTGTTATGGGGGACTTCAACATGCAGGTAGACTGGAGGAATCAGGTTGGTGCTGGACCCCAAGAAAGGGAGTTTGTGGAGTCCCTCCGAGATGGATTCTTAGAACAGCTTGTACTGAAGCCTACCAGAGAGAACGCAATTCTAGATTTAGTGTTGTGCAATGAATCGGATTTGATCAGGGACCTCGAGGTAAAGGAGCCATTAGGAGATAGTGACCATAATATGATAAGTTTTAATCTACAATTTGAGAGGGAGAAGGGAAACTCGGAAGTGTCAGTATTACAGTTGAACAAAGGGAACTATGGAGCTATGAGGGAGGAGCTGTCCAAAGTTCAATGGAACAATACCCTAGCAGGGATGACAGTGGAACAGCACGGCAAGTGTTTCTGGGAATAATGCGGAAGGTGCAGGATCAGTTCATTCCAAAGAGGAAGAAAGATCCTAAGGGAAGTAAGGGGAGGCCGTGGCTGACAAGGGAAGTAATGGACAGTATAAAAATCAAAGAGAAGAGGTATAACATAGCAAAGACAAGTGGGAAGCTGGAGGATTGGGAAACTTTTAAAGAGCAACAGAAGGTAACTAAAAAGGCAATACTCGGAGAAAAAATGAGATACGAAGGTAAACTAGCCAAGAATATAAAGGAGGATAGTAAAAGCTTCTCTAGGTACGTACAAAGGAAAAAAAATAGTGAAGACCAAAATTGGGCCCTTGAAGACAGAAACGGGTGAATTTATTATGGGGAACAAGGAAATGGCAGACGAGTTGAACAGGTACTTTGGATCTGTCTTCACCAGAGAAGACACAAACAATCTCCCAGATGTAATAGTGGCCAAAGGACCTAGGGTAATGGATGAATTGAAGGAAATTTATATTAGGCAGGAAATGGTGTTGGATAGGCTGTTGGGTCTGAAGGCTGATAAGTCCCCAGGACCTGATGGTCTGCATCCCAGGGTGCTTAAAGAGGTGGCTTTAGAGATCGTGGATGCATTGGTAATCATTTTCCAATGTTCTATAGATTCAGGATCAGTTCCTGTGAATTGGAGGGTGGCTAATGTTATTGCTCTCTTCAAGAAGGGAGGAAGAGAGAAAACAGGGAATAATAGACCGGTTAGCCTGATGTCGGTGGTGGGAAAAATGCTGGAGTCAATTATAAAAGATGAAATTACGACACATCTGGATAGCAGTAACAGGATAGGTCTGAGTCAGCATGGATTTACGAAGGGGAAATTGTGCTTGACTAATCTTCTGGAATTTTTTCAGGATGTAACTATGAAAATGGACAAGGGAGAGCCAGTGGATGTAATGTACCTGGACTTTCAAAAAGCCTTTGATAAAGTCCCACATAGGAGACTAGTGGGCAAAATTAGGGCACATGGTATCGGGGGCAGAGTACTGACATGGATTGAAAATTGGCTGGCTGACAAAAAACAAAGTGTAGCGATTAACGGGTCCCTTTCGGAATGGCATGCAGTGACCAGTGGGGTACCGCAGGGTTCAGTGTTGGGACCGCAGCTGTTTACAATATATATTAATCATTTAGATGAGAGAATTAAAAGTAACATTAGCAAATTTGCCAATGACACAAAGCTGAATGGCAGTGTGAAATGTGAGGAGGATGTTATGAGAATGCAGGGTGACTTGGACAGGCTGGGTGAGTGGGCAGATGCATGGCAGATGCAGTTTAATGTGGATAAATGTGGTTATCCACTTTGGTGGTAAGAACGGGAAGGCAGATTATTATCTAAATGGAGTCAAGTTAGGAAAAGGGGAAGCACAATGAGATCTAGGTGTTCTTGTACATCAGTCACTGAAAGCAAGCATGCAAGTACAGCGGGTAGTGAAGAAAGCTAATGGCATGCTGGTCTTCATAACAAGGGGAATTGAGTATAAGAGCAAAGAGGTCCTTCTGCAGCTGTACAGGGCCCTGGTGAGACCACACCTAGAGTACTGTGTGCAGCTTTGGTCTCCAAATTTGAGGAAGGACATTCTTGCTATTGAGGGAATGCAGCGTAGGTTCACAAGGTTAATTCCCGGGATGGCGGGACTGTCATATGTCGAAAGATTGGAGCGACTGGGCCTGTATACCCTGGAATTTAGAAGACTGACAGGGGATCTTACTGAAACATGTAAGATTATTAAGGGTTTGGACATGCTGGAGGCAGGAAGCATGTTCCTGCTGATGGGTGGGTCCAGAACCAGAGGCCACAGTTTAAGAATTAGGGGTAGGCCATTTAGAACGGAGTTGAGGAAAAACTTTTTCACCCAGAGAGTGGTGGATATATGGAATGTTCTGCCCCAGAAGGCTGTGGAGGCCAAGTCTCTGGATGCTTTCAAGAAAGAGATGGACAGAGCTCTTAAAGATAGTGGAATCAAAGGTTATGGGGATAAGGCAGAAACTGGATACTGATTGTGGATGATCAGCCATGATCACAGTGAATGGCGGTGCTGTCTCGAAGGGCCGAATGGCCTACTCCTGCACCTATTGTTTATTGTCTAATGTCTGCAACAACTTTCATTTAAATGTAATAAATATAACAACATGTTTTAATGCAAACTCTGTATATGCTTGAGACACTGAAAAGTAAGCTGGTGTAAAGCCAGAGGCAAGTGAAACATACATATTAGTATTAACATTGCGTAATTTCAAAGGGGAACTATTTATTTATCCCAGCGCCAGGAGTGATGGAAGCAGAATGTGAAATCCAGTCACATGAATGAGCATTTCAGCTGCAACAGATTGTTTGTAACATGCATCATTTCCTAGATGAGACGGTGCCCTGGAAACCAAGCCTTTGTCTGTCTCCGTCCAAATGTTCATGCTGTGTTTAGGGTAACAGCAGTTTGGCACAAGGGATAAAGCAAGTGCATTGATGCTGGCACCCAGCTCGGGAGATAAATATAAACACTGGAACCGGAAGGGAACTGCCATTGAGTGCAGGCTATGAATGGGGACCGAGGGCCATAACAACCAGCCAGTAATGCAGCTTTGCACTTGCTGACCCATAAACACGGTGTAGTGCAATGACTGGGTAGGGACTAGTAATTACAAGATCATTGTAGATTATGACTCTCACAGGTATTAGATCAGGCATGTATATGGCTGAGGTATGCCCTCGGGTGCTTCCATAAACAAACTCCGGTTTTGTAGTCGTCCTACTCCATGGTAACGCTGAGTATCAGTAGGACATGTGCGAGTACATGCCAACTTGATACAAAGGCACTCTCTCTCTGAGGAACCTGATACTTTTCTACAGTGAGTTCCTTCTTTCTGCATCTGCAGGACCCTCCCCTTCGTTTTCTAGTTCCCTACATTTTCTGTCCTTCCCTCTACACAGCTGCTTGTGCTTCTAGTAACCTTTTTAAAAACCTTTATTCAAATCATCAAAGAAATGCTGTGCAAAAAACATTGGAAAGATGCACATCCAATTAAACTCCCAGTTTGTGACTGGAATCACAAAACTTTCATTATATTAACATTTCCTGAGTAACTTAAACGATAAGTACTTCTAGGGAGAAAAGTCAAGGATAAAGGATCAGATTTAACAAATCTAACCCAATATACTGCCATGGCAAGTTCTAGTGCCCTGATAAATTGGAAGTAAAATGAAAGGCACTCCATGAGATTGGTTAATGGTTTGGAAACTTGGAATACTTCTTTCTCAGTTCCTTTGATGGAAATGATAATCAGAGTATGTCTGTGAGAGAGCTATTGTAAGGCTTGGAGTAGTTCAGAGGAAAATGAGTGGGTGATAGAAACAATGACTGTTATTGATTGGACTTAACCAAAGAACCATAGAACCATAGAACCATAGAAACTACAGCACAGAAACAGGCCTTTTGGCCCTTCTTGGCTGTGCCGAACCATTTTCTGCCTAGTCCCACTGACCTGCACACGGACCATATCCCTCCATACACTTCCCATCCATGTATCTGTCCAATTTATTCTTAAATGTTAAAAAAGAACCCGCATTTACCACCTCGTTTGGCAGCTCATTCCATACTCCCACCACTCTCTGTGTGAAGAAGCCCCTCCTAATGTTCCCTTTAAACTTTTCCCCCCTCACCCTTAACCCATGTCCTCTGGTTTTTTTCTCCCCTTGCCTCAGTGGAAAAAGCCTGCTTGCATTCACTCTATCTATACCCATCATAATTTTATATACCTCTATCAAATCTCCCCTCATTCTTCTATGCTCCAGGGAATAAAGTCCTAACCTATTCAACCTTTCTCTGTAACTGAGTTTCTCAAGTCCCGGCAACATCCTTGTAAACCTTCTCTGCACTCTTTCAACCTTATTTATATCCTTCCTGTAATTTGGTGACCAAAACTGAACACAATACTCCAGATTCGGCCTCACCAATGCTTTATACAACCTCATCATAACATTCTAGCTCTTATACTCAATACTTTGATTAATAAAGGCCAATGTACCAAAAGCTCTCTTTACGACCCTATCTACCTGTGACGCCACTTTTAGGGAATTTTGTATCTGTATTCCCAGACCCTCTGTTCTATTGCACTCTTCAGTGCCTTACCATTAACCCTGTGTGTTCTACCTTGGTTTGAACATAGAACATAGAACATAGAATAGTACAGCACAGTACAGGTCCTTCGGCCCACAATGTTGTGCCGACCCTCAAACCCTGCCTCCCATATAAGCCCCCACCTTAGATTCCTCCATATACCTGTCTAGTAGTCTCTTAAACTTCACTATTGTATCTGCCTCCACCACTGACTCAGGCAGTGCATTCCACGCACCAACCACTCTCTGAGTAAAAACCCTTCCTCTAACATCCCCCTTGAACTTCCCACCCCTTACCTTAAAGCCATGTCCTCTTGTATTGAGCAGTGGTGCCCTGGGGAAGAGGCGCTGGCTATCCACTCTATCTATTCCTCTTATTATCTTGTACACCTCTATCAAGTCTCCTCTCATCCTCCTTCTCTCCAAAGAGTAAAGCTCTAGCTACCTTAATCTCTGATCATAATGCATACGTTCTAAACCAGGCAGCATCCTGGTAAATCTCCTCTGTACCCTTTCCAATGCTTCCACATCCTTCCTATAGTGAGCTTCCAACGTGCAATACCTCACACTTGTCTGCATTAAACTCCATCTGCCATTTTTCAGCCCATTTTTCCAGCTGGTCCAAGTCACTCTGCAGGCTCTGAAAACCTTCCTCACTGTCTACTACACCTCCAATCTTTGTATCATCAGCAAATTTGCTGATCCAATTTACCACATTATCATCCAGATCATTGATATAGACGACAGATAACAATGGACCCAGCACTGATCCCAGTGGCACACCACTAGTCACAGGCCTCCACTCTGAGAAGCAATTCTCTACCACCACTCTCTGGCTTCTTCCATCGAGCCAATGTCTGATCCAATTTACCACCTCTCCATGTATACCTAGCGACTGAATTTTCCTAACTAACCTCCCATGCGGGACCTTGTCAAAGGCCATGTAGACAATATCCACTGCCTTCCCTTCATCCACTTTCCTGGTAACCTCCTCAAAAAACTCCAATAGATTGGTCAAACATGACCTACCACGCACAAAGCCATGTTGACTCTCCCTAATAAGTCCCAGTCTATCCAAATGCTTGTAGATTCTGTCTCTTAGTACTCCCTCCAATAACTTACCTACTACCGACGTTAATCTTACCGGCCTATAATTTCCTGGATTACTTTTCGATCCTTTTTTAAACAACTGAACAACATGAGCCGCTCTCCAATCCTCCGGCACCTCACTTGTAGACAGCGACATTTTAAATATTTCTGCCAGGACCCCCGCAATTTCAACACTAGCATCCTTCAAGGTCCGAGGGAACACCCTGTCAGGTCCCAGGGATTTATCCACTTTAATTTTCCTCAAGACAGCAAGGACCTCCTCCTTTTCGATCTGTACAGTTTCCATGATCTCACTACTTGTTTCCCCTAATTCCATAGACTTCATGCCAGTTTCCTTAGTAAATACAGACGCAAAAAAACCTATTTAAGATCTCCCCCATTTCCTTTGGTTCCACACATAGCCGACCACTCTGATCTTCAAGAGGACCAATTTTATCCCTTACAATCCTTTTGCTCTTAATATACCTGTAAAAGCTCTTTGGATTATCCTTCACTTTGACTGGCAAGGCAACCTCATGTCTTCTTTTAGCCCTCCTGATTTCTTTCTTAAGTATTTTCTTGCACTTCTTATACTCCTCAAGCACCTTATTTACTCCCTGCTTCCTATACATGTCATACAACTCCCTCTTTTTCTTTATCAGTGTTGCAATATCCCTTGAGAACCAAGTTTCCTTATTCCTATTCATTTTGCCTTTAATCTTGACAGGAACATACAAATTCTGCACTCTCAAAATTTCTCCTTTGAAGGCTTCCCACCTACCGATCACATCCTTGCCAGAGAACAACCTGTCCCAATCCACGCTTTTCAGATCCTTTCTCACTTCTTCAAATTTGGCCTTCTTCCAGTTCAGAACCTCAATTCTAGGGCCAGATCTATCCTTGTCCATGATCAAGTTGAAACTAATGGTGTTATGATCACTGGAACCAAAGTGCTCCCCTACACAGACTTCTGTCACTTGTCCTAACTCGTTTCCTAACAGGAGATCCAATATTGCATCCCCTCTAGTTGGTCCCTCTATATATTGATTTAGAAAACTTTCCTGAACACATTTTACAAACTCTAAACCATTTAGACCCCTAACAAGGGAAAATATATTATCAGCCAGGGTCTGCCTGGAAAAAAGGGGTGGAAGTTATAATAGGCACTACACATGTCACTGGTTTTGACAGGTCATCAAATTCCACAAATCCTAAAAAAAAAGTATATAGACCACAGAACATAGAAATTTACAGCACATTACAGGCCCCTCGGCCCACAATGCTGTGCCGACCATGTGATTTACTCTAGGGTCTGCCTAGAATTTCTCTAGTGCATAGCCCTCTATTTTCCTTAGTTCCAAGTACCTAAGAGTCTCTCAAAAGACCCTATTGTATCCGCTTCCACCACCACCGCCAGCAGTGCATTCCACGCACCCACCACTCTCTGTGTGAAAACTTACCCCTGACATCCCCTCGGTACCTATTTCCAAACACCTTAAAACTGTGCCCTCTCATGTTAGCCATTTCAGCTCTGGGAAAAAGCCTCTGGCTATACACATGATCAATGCCCCTCATCATCTTATATATCTCTGTCAAGTCACCTCTCATACTCTGTTGCTCTAAGGAGAAAAGGCCAAGTTTACTCAGCCTATTCTCATAAGCTACGCCCTCCAATCCAAGCAACATCCTTGTAATCTCCTCTGCACTCTCTCTATAGTATCCACATCCTTCCTGTAATGAGGTGACCAGAACTGAACACAGTACTCCAAGTGGGGTCCTGCCAGTGTCCTATATAGCCCTAATATTACTTCACGGCTCTTGAATTCAATCCCATGGTTGATGAAGGCCAACACATCATACGCCTTCTTAACAACACTGTCAACCTGTGCAGCAGCTTTGAGCGTCCCATGGACATGGACCCCAAGATCTCTCTGATCCTCCACAATGCCAAGAGTCTTACCATTAATATTCTGTCTTCAAATTTGACCTACCAAAATGAACTACTTCACACTTATCTGTGTTGAAGTCCATCTGCCATTTCTCAGCCCAGTTCTGCATCCTATTGATGTCCTGCTGTAACCTCTGACAACCCTCCAGACTATCCACAACACCCCCAACCTTAGTGTCATCAGCAAACGTACTAACCCACCCTTCAACTTCTTCATCCAGGTCATTTATAAAAATCCCAAAAAGGAGGATTGCCAGAGCAGATCCCTGCGGAACACCACTGGTCACCGACCTCCATGCAGAATACGGACCATCTACAATCACCCTTTGCCTTCTGCGGGTAAGCCAATTCTGGATCCACAAAGCAAGCTCTCCTTGGATCCCATTTCTTCTTACTTTCTGAAGGTGCCTGGCATGGGGAACCTTATCAAGTGCCTTACTGAAATCTATACACACTACATCCACTGCTCTACCTTCATCAATGTGTCTTGTTACATCCTCTAAGAGTTCAATCAGGCTCGCAAGGTATGACCTGCCCTTGACAAAACCATGCTGCCTATCCCTAATCAGCTTATGTCTCTCCAAATGCTCATAAATCCTGCCTCTCAGGATCTTCTCCAACAACTTGCTCACCACTGTATTCAGATTCACTGGTCTATAATTTCCTGGGTTATCTTTATTCCCTTTCTTGAACAAGGGAATCCCACTTGGTGGCGCAATAATATCAGCGCTGGACTCCGGAGCGAAGGTTCTCGAGTTCGAGTCCAAGTCAGGTTCAGTGTCGAGCTAGCAACTGGGCCTCGTAAAAACAAGAATAGCTTGCTATGGAAACACTGTCATGACGGTGCCCTGGTAATTCCACTGCCGAGTTAAGGGCTATTCTTCTTTTTCTTTGAACAAGGGAACAACATTTGCAACCCTCCAATCCTCCGGTACTTCTCCTGTCCCTTTTGATGATGCAATCTCCTCCCTCACTTCCCACAGTAGCCTGGGGTATATCTCATCTGGTCCTTGTGACTTATCTAACTTAATGCTTTTCAAAAGCTCCAGCACGTCCTCTTTCTTAATCTCTATATGCTCAAGTGTTTCAGTCCACCGTAAGTCATCCCCACAATTGCCAAGGTCTTTTACCCTGGTGAATGCTGAAGCAAAGTATTCATTAAGTACCTCCGCTATCTCCTCCAACTCCACACACATGCTTCCACTGTCACACCTGATTGGTCCTATTCTCACACGGCTCATCCTCTTGCTCTTCACATACTAGTTGAATGCCTTGGAGTTTTCAGTAATCCTGCTTACTAAGGCCTTCTCATGGCCCCTTCTGTCTCTCCTAATTCCATTCTTAAGCTCCTTCCTAGCAACTTCGTAGTTTTCTAGAGCTCCAACAGTACCTAGTTTCTTGAACCTTTAGTAAGCTTTTCTTTTCTTCTTAACTAGATTTTCTACATATTTTGTACACTATGGTTCTTTAATCCTACCATCCTTTCCCTGCCTCAAAGCAATATACATATGCAGAACTCCATGCAAATGTTCCCTGAACATTTGCCACATTTCTGCTGTGCAGTTCCCTGAGAACATCTGCTCCCAATTTATACTTCCAAGTTCCTGCCTAATATCATCATATTTCCCCCTATCCCAATTAAATGTTTTCCCAAATTGCCTGCTCCTATCCCCTTCCAGCATTCTGGTAAAGGAGACAGAGTTGTGATCACTATCTCCAACATGCTCTCCTACTGAGAGATCTGACATCTGACCAGGTTCATTTCCCAATACCACATCAAGGAAAGCCTCTCCTCTAGTTGGCTTATCTACATATTGTGTCAGGAAACCTTCCTGAACACACCTAACAAACTCCACCCCATTTAACCCCCTTGTACTAAGGAGATGCCAATTAATATTAGAAACACAACAACCATCACAACAACCCTACTATTATTGCACCATTCCAGAATCTGCCTCCCTATCTACTCCTCAATATCCCTCTATAAAAAACTCCCCGTGGAGTTGTTGCCCCCTTTCATTTAAGTTTGCTGATGACAATCAGAGATGGTAATGAATCAGCAAATTGGAGGAAAATTGATAGTCTGAAACTCAAGAAAATCTACAGATGCTGGAAATCCAAAGCAACACACACAAAATGTTGAGGAACTCAGCAGGTCAGGCAGCATCCATGGAAAAGAGTAAACAGTCATCCGGATGAAGGTTCTCGGCCCGAAACTTGGACTGTTTATTCTTTTCCATGGATGCTGCCTGGCCTGCTGAGCTCCTCCAGCATTTTGTAATCCAATTTTGCAATTGTCTTCTCCAAGAAACAGCCCATCTCTGCATTCTTGTTGCTGCTGTTAGTGGACGCCCTTCCGTGGATTGAAAATGGACACAAGTGGGTGATGATCAGTAATCAGGGTGAACTCTCTCCCATTCAAGTACAGGTCGAAATGTTTTACACCCCAAACCAAACTCAAGGACGCTCTGTCAATTTGTGCATAATATTTTCTCTGCAGCGGTAAGGGGAAGTGATATAAAGGCTATGGGGCACTCACTTCCATCACTCATAACATGTGACACGACTTCACTTATACCATAAATCGAGGCATCAAAGGCACGCTTCTCTGAATGATGTGGATCATAATGTGTGAGTACAGTGTCTGACATCACCATTCATTTTACCTTTTTGAAAGACAACTCCCATTGCTTTGTCCATTGTCATTTCTTACCAATCTGTGTTGAATTCAAGGAGTGGAGCACAGTTGCTGGGTTTGGCAGGAACCTGTTATAGTAGTTGACAAATCCTAAAAAGGACCACAACTGTGACATGTCCTTTGGCCTTGGGGCATCCACCATGGCTTGAATTTTCTCTGCACCCTTGTGTAATCCTTGTACATCAGTTGTGTGACCACAGTTAGTGATGCTTGGTTTAAAGAATTCACACTTATTACATTGTGCTCTGGGGCCATAATCTTCTGATCTTTTTAACACTGTCTTGAGATTTTGGAGATGTTTCTTGTCATCTTATTGGCAACAATGATGTCATCCAGGTAACACTGAGTGCTGTACAGCCTTGCAGAATCTGGTCCACAGCTTACTGCCAGCGTGCAGGTGCAGAGGCTACTCCAAAAATAAGCCTGTTATGGCAATAAAGCCCTCTGTGAGTGTTTATAATGAGAAATACTTTGAACTCCTCTTCTGTCTCTTTCTGTGTCCACTTTGCTGAAGTGTTTTCCTCCAGAAAAGCTTGCAAAGATATCCTCCATCCAAAGCAGAGAATATGGATTTACTTCCAGTATTGGTTTGATGGTGATCTTAAAATCACTGAAGGTCCCAACAAGCCCATTCTTCCTGGCTACTGGGACCACTGGTGTTGCCCATGGGCTCCACTCAACCTTGGAAAGAATTCCTTCAGCCTCCATGTGCTCTAGCTCACTGGCAACTTTATCATGGATAGTGTAAAGAGCAGGACTGGCTTTGCAAAATTTAGGTGTGGCATTATCATTTAACACTTCTATCTTGGATATATTTGAGTTTCCCAGTACCATCCTTGAACACTATTGTAGCATCCAGTAGCTTTCTTAATTCACTTTCAGATGGCTTCAGTGCAGGGAATGTGGCGTGTAAATGGTGGATGGATCTGCAATCAAACTGTAGTTGTCTCAGCTAATCCTGCCTCTGCAATTCTGGTCCTTCTGTTTCTACAACATATGTGGCTTGTTGGTTGTTGCATTTCACTGTTACAAGTGTCATTCCCACAGGGCTCATCTTTTCTCCAGAAAAAGTTCTTAATTGGATATCTGCAGGCTTCAGTTTGTTATTTTTGAAATTTGTTCAAACTCATTTTGTAGAATGACTGAAACAACCGAGTCAGTGCCCAATTTACTTATCGTTTATCTATTGTTAATTTTCACAATGTTAATCTCAAGGCTGCACAATCCTGCACCACTCTCATCATTATCAGATTTTTCGTCAACAGTATGCAGATTAGTGCTCCTTTTGAAACTATAACTTGACTTTGGCTTTTTCCCTTCCCTGAACAGTCTATTTATTTTTGTCTGCCCAAGATGCTCTTTTTATCTTTCCTACTTTGTTGCATTCTCTGCAAGATTTGCCTTGGATCTGCATTTGTTCTGAGAATGTGAGACCTTGTCACAACTGTCACACAATTTGTTTGGCCTGGCTGGTTTCTGTTTAGACAATGCAATTTTATTCACGCCCACTTTCATTCCTGGCTGCAACTTAATTGCATTTCTGTCTGCGGTTTCCATTGAAACAGCAATTCCACTGCTCATTTGAACGTAAGCTGTGCTTCAGTTAGAAGCTGTTTTTGAATGCTTTCTTCTAAGATTCTACAAACTAAACAATATCTTAGTGATTCATTAAGCTGACATTGCTCAGACAATTTAGTCATGTACACTGAATTTGACCCCCCTTCTTTTTAATTCTGCTTATGAGACTAAAGCATTTTGCAATGACCAGTGGCTTTGGTTCTAAATGCTCCTGTATCACTTTTACAATTCCAGCCAAGTTCATTTCTGATGGTTTTGTTGGAGCAGTCAAACTTTGAAGCAAACGGTATACACCTTTAAACCTAATGTACTTACTAAAATTGGCACTCACTTCTCATTGGTTATTTCATTTGCTTCAAAATGCTGTTCCAATAGTTCAGTATACATGAGGCAATTATCTGTGGGGTAATCCAACTCATCAATTTTTCTGATGTAGCCAGCTATTTCTGATAATTTCTTATTGATTATTATAAACCAGTATTCATTGTTTATAAACCCGTGACTTCTTTTGCTTCATGGCTTTCAAAAAAATTCGATTGTGTCTTCCCTTCTAAGAACATGTGTTGGCTGCTTTTGTTTTAAACTTGACTATCTTTCCACATGCTGGGTGCCTTTTTCACTTGCCGATGCTCTCGAAGCATTTTTTTAGTATTTTGAATGTCTCGCTCCACTTTAACAGGTTGATAGCCATGTCGGGTTCATTTTAAAAATTCCTCATTGCCAATGTTATGTTTTGTAACTTCAAAACATGAAAGTAATTCCAGGAAACACGGGAGTCTAAGAAATGTGGGTGTGGTTAGACTTTACTTTAAGCAAGGCGTGCATGTAGCATGATAACGTACGCAATTAATATATTGCACATATAACCCGTAATTAATTATTTAAATGAACAAGAATGCTTAATCATACAATATATATACAAGACTCCTCAAATATTATTGAAGTATTAAATACCCAGCCTTAAGTTCTAAGAGGATCTTTCCTGGGACCAGTACGTAAGTGTCATCACACGGAAGGCACAATCGCATCTCTATTTCTGAGAATTTTGTGTAGATTCGGCAAGTCACCAAAAATGTTGACAAACCTCAATAGATGCTCAGTGGAGAGTATCCTGACTGGCTGCTATGGAAACACCAAGCTGCCACAGACTTTCTCCTTGTTATCTGTCTTTTGTTCAGAGATGCCGTATGGGAACAATCCCTTTCAGTCCAAGATGAGTTCTCGCCGCACAAAGACACTCATGTGACCAATTCACCTACTAACCAGTAGGAATGTGGGAGGAAACTGTGGCTCCTGGAGGAAACCCACACGGTCATGGGGAGAATGTACAAACGTCTTACAGACACCAGCAGGACTGAATCTGGGTCACAGGCTCTGTAATGGCATTACACTAACTGCTGCTCTACTGTGCTGTTGTAACATCTGTATTTGACAGCAGACACATTGAAGTTTGGAACAGACTGCAGTTCAAGTGTCTGAATGTCAATGGTTAAACTCCATAAAATAAAATGAGCTCTTTACCGAGTGATTTCAAATAGAAATTGTTCTCCCTCAATTTTCTTCTGTCTTGTCGTGTTTGTGTTTCTGTCTGAGTTCTCTCCACTCCTCCCTCTCTCAGTAACTTAGCACTTTTTTCATTTCTGAAGAAAGGACATGTACCTGGAGCTTTTGCATCACTCGAGTAATCATTTAACGTTACTGCTAAAGTTACAGAAGTCAAGTTTACTGATTTTAGTTTGATTTTCCTGTCTGGGGTGATAATAATTTGGGAATACTGTGCAGCAATCCAATAGAAACATATGGGACATTCCTGTACTGGAGACACCAGATCACGGATTGCAACAGCTCACTGAGATCAATCCATTTTTACACTTCAACTCTCATCAAATGTGAACTTACAACTTTCCCATCATGGTGATGGTAGACTAGAGTGTGCCGTGTCATCTCCGAGCCGCAGAACATGAATGACCGCCACTTCTCCCTCCTCCTGTTTTTAATAAGCTGACATTGAAACAAGGAACGTCTGAGACCACTGAATCCCAACGCCCGAGGATACCATCGTTTCATTAAACCCCCCATTCCCCTCAGCAAGGACCACCACTTAAACCAAGCATGTTTTAATCACTTGGGGGCAACACGTAGTGGTTAGTTTCACACTATTATAGAGTCGGTGACCTGGGTTCAATTCTGACACTGTTTGTAAGGAGTTTGTACATTCTCCCCGTGAATGTGTGGGTTTCCTCTGGGTGCTCCAGTTTCCTCCCACGTTCCAAAGACATTTGGATTAGTAGATGAGTTGGTCACACGGGTGTAAACTAGGTATTGTCAGCTCTTTGGACTGGAAGGGCCTGTTAACTTGCCATATCTCAAAAAAACCCCACGACCACCAGGTGGGCCCAGTTTGCACTGTGGCTGTAAGGCGCCATTTCATACCCACATGGGTTCAGAATCAATCTGCACCCTCTGACCTGCTATCGAAAAATAATTCATTCATGAGAGAAACGTCACTCGTCAAAGTACAGTAAGAGATTACTTTTGCTGACTGATATCAAGAATAGTATTTATAAACACCAATAGTTCTTGTGTCATTAGAACACAAGAATATAAGAGGTCACAGTTGAAGTCAACACACATTTCATTGGGACAGAGGAGCAGGTGAGATATCGGAAAAACAATAAATTCTGCAGATGCTGGAAATGCAGAATGACACACATAAAACCCTGGAGGAACTCGGCAGGTCAGGCAGCATCTATGGAGGGAAACAAACTGTCAATGTTTCAGGCTGAGTCTCTTCATCAGATCTTGACGAAGGGCCTTGGCCTGACCTGCTGGGTTCCTCCAGCATTTTGTGGGTGCTAGGGGTGTTACACCAGTTCATCGCTCTCTAAGTACTTCACCAGTTTTTGCTTTGGAAAAGGGTGAATATCCATTTTTTAAAATTTTGGAAAAGGGATGACATGTGGTAGCATTAAAAGTTCAAGGAAAATTTATTATCAAAGTACCTGTATGTATATGTCATCATATATTGAGCTGAGATTTATGTTCTTGCAGGTGTTCACAGTAGAACAAAGAAATATAATAGAATCAATAAAAAGCCTACACACAAACAAAGACTGTCAAACAACCAACATGCAGAAGAAAGCTCAGCATAGTGGGTAGTGTAATGGTTTTACAGCCTCAGCTGTGAGATCAGGGTTCGGTTCCTGCTGCTGTCTGTGAGATGATTGTACATTCTGCCCACGACCGTATGGATTTCCTCTGGGTGATCCGGTTTCCTCCCACAGATGTGGTGTTAGGATTAGTGGGTTGTGGGCATGCTATGTTGGCACGAGAGATGTAGAGACGCTTACGGGCTGCTCAGTACGATCCTGATTGAGTTGATCTGTCACAAATGACGCATTTTGCGGTACGTTCCCATGTTCATGTGACAAATAAAGCTAATCTTCTTCTTTAAGAATATCCTGTAATTTCCAGAATCCGATATTGCAAATTCGTGTTAACATATTCCTCACAGGGTGGGGAAGTCACTTAGTTTTCGTTCTGTACTAACTCTGAGCATTAAACTTGATGGAGAAGCATGCTGAAAAAGCCTGGACAGAGTCAATGTGGAGAGGATATTTCCCCAGTGGAGGAGCCTTGGACCAGAGGGCACAGCCTCAGAGTAGAAGGGTGCCTCTTTAGAACAGCAATGAGGAGGACTTCTGAAACCAGAGGGTGCCGAATCTGTGAAATTCATTGCCACAGATGGCCGTGGAGGCCAAGTCAGTGCATATCTTTAAAATGGAAATTGATAAGGCTGTCCAAGGTTATGGGGAGAAGGCAGGAGAATGGGGTTGAGAGGGATAATAAATCAGCCATGATTGAATGACAGAGCAGACTCAATGGGCTGAATGGCTTAATTCAGTTCCTATGTCTTATAGTTTAATGAGAACTTCATTCCCCTTTCTCTTACCCCTGGCTGATACGAGGGTGAAACTGAACACACCCTTCGTCTGAGACAAGTCCCAACACTGAACAAGGATCAGCTCAGTTTATTCACTGCTTAGTGTTCACTGAGTTCAGCATCTTGGCCAGGATGGCAGCATTCAGTAATATGTCTCCAATACCTCCTTGTACGCACTTAAACATCGAGCTCCTTCCCTGCGTTTCCAGTTGTAATTAGAAAGCCTGCATCTGATAAAGAGAATAACAGGCAACCAGGAATTGAAAATTTATTCTATTTGCTAATGCAGAAATATCTTTTGAGAAATCAGCAAAGCACTTTTTGATACTTTACACAACTCTTTGGCACAGTGACAGCATGATCAGATTCAGAATCACGTTTATCACTGACATATGTTGTGAAATATGTTGTTTTTGTGGCAGCAGTACAGTCCAAGATATAAAAAAGTTACAAGTTAACATAAAACAAACACCCAGTGCAAAAGAGGAATACGAAGTTCATAGACCATTCACAAATCTGCTGGCCGAGGGGATGATGGTGTTCCTAAAACATTCAGGCTCCTGTACGTCCTCCCTGATGGTAGTAATGAGAGGAGGGTACATCTCAGATGGTGATGGTCCTTAACGATTGATGCTGCCTTCATGAGGCTCTGCCTTTTGAAGATGTCCTCAATGGTGAGGAAGCTTGTGTCCATGGTGGAGCTGGCTGAGTCTACAGCCCTTGGCAGTCTCTGTTGATCCTGTGCATTGGTACCTCCGTACCGGGCCGCCCGTACCAGGCTGCCCATACCGGGCTGTCTGTACCGGGCTGTCTGTACCGGGCTGTCCATACTGGGCTGTCCGTACCGGGCCATCCGTACTGGGCTGTCCGTACCGGGCTGACGGACCAGGCTGTCCGTACCAGGCTGTCCGTACCAGGCTGTCCGTACTGGGCCGTCCATACCGGGCTGTCCGTACCAGGCTGACGGACCGGGCTGTCCGTACCGGGCTGTCCATACCGGGCCGTCTGTACCGGGCTGTCTGTACCGGGCTGATGGACCAGGCTGTCCGTACTGGGCTGACGGACCAGGCTGTCCGTACCAGGCCGTCCGTACCGGGCTGTCCGTACCGGGCTGTCCGTACCGGGCTGACGGGCCAGGCTGTCCGTACCGGGCTGTCTGTATCAGGCCGTCTGTACTGGGCTGACGGACCAGGCTGTCCTGCAACCCATCAGAATACTCTGCATGGTGCATCTGTAGAAATTTGTCAGAGTCTTTGGTGACAGTGAATTTGCTCAAACTCTTAATGAAGTACAGCTGCTGGTGTGCCTTCAGCCTAGTGCCTTACATCAATATGTTGGCATAGGACAGAGCACAACAATTTAAGAAAGAGGAGCAGGAGTAGGCCATTTGGCCCATCGAGCCTGCTCCACCATTCCATAAGATCATGGCTGATCTGACTATGGACTCATCTCCACCTATCTGCCTTTCCCCCATAACCCTTAGTTCTCCTACTATGCAAAAATCTATCCAACTTTGTCTGAAATATATTTACTGAGGTAGCCTCCACTGCTTCATTGGGCAGAGAATTCTGCAGATTCACCACGCTTTGGGAAAAGGAGTTCCTCCTCATCTCTATCCTAAATTTACTCCCCTGAATCTTGAGGCTATGTTCCCCAGTCATAGTCTCTCCTACCAGTGGAAGCAACTTTCCTGCCTCCATCTTCTCTATCCCTTTCATAATTTTATATGTTTTTATAAGATCTCCTCTCATTCTTCTGAATTCCAGTGAGTACAGTCCCAGGCGATTCAATCTCTCCTTATAGTCTAACCCCCTCATCTCTGGAATCAACCTGGTGAACCTGCTCTGCACTGCCTCCGAAGCCAGTATATCCTTCCTCAAGTAAGGAGACCAGAACTGCACACAGAACTCCAGGTGCAGCCTCACCAGTACCCTGTACAGTTGCAGCATAACCTCCCCGCTCTTCAATTCAATCCCTCTAGCAATGAAGGCCTACATTCCATTTGCCCTCTTGATAGCCTGCAGCTCCTGAAAACCAACCTTCTGTGATTCATATACAAGCACTCCCAAATCCCTCTGCACAGCAGCGTGCTGCAATCTTTCAAATAATAATCCGATCTTCCAGTTTCCCTTCCAAAGTGGATGACCTCATATTTACCAACATTGTACTCCACCTGCCAGACCCTTGCCGTTCACTTAACCTGTCTATATCTCTCTGTTGCCCCAGGAACTTGAAGGTACTCGTCCTTTCCACCTCTGACTCTTCAAATATGACTGCTGTGTGTCCTCTCTACTTCCCTTTCCTAAAATCCCAATCAATTCCCTAGTTTTGCTGATGTCTTTCTTGGACTCATTTTACACTGCACGCTGTCGGAGCAGTGCTGCCAGGATAATCAAGGACACGACCCAACCAGCCAACACATTTTTCGTCCCTCTTCCCTCCGGGAGAAGGCTCAGGAGCTTGAAGACTCATACAGCCAGATTTAGGAACAGCTTCTTTCCAACTGTGATAAGACTGTGATAAGGCTTAGTGCTGGGACCCCAGTTGTTTACAATATATATTAATGACTTGGATGAGGGAATTAAATGAAGCATCTCCAAGTTTGCGGATGTCACGAAGCTGGGTGGCAGTGTTAGCTGTGAGGAGGATGCTAAGAGGATGCAGGGTGACTTGGATAGGTTGGGTGAGTGGGAAAATTCATGGCAGATGCAATTTAATGTGGATAAATGTGAAGTTATCCACTTTGGTGGCAAAAATAGGAAAACAGATTATTATCTGAATGGTGGCCGATTAGGAAAAGGGGAGGTGCAACGAGACCTAGGTGTCATTATACACCAGTCATTGAAAGTGGGCATGCAGGCACAGCAGGCGGTGAAAAAGGCGAATGGTATGCTGGCATTTATAGCAAGAGGATTCGAGTACAGGAGCAGGGAGGTACTACTGCAGTTGTACAAGGCCTTGGTGAGACCACACCTGGAGTATTGTGTGCAGTTTTGGTCCCCTAATCTGAGGAAAAACATCCTTACCATAGAGGGAGTACAAAGAAGGTTCACCAGATTGATTCCTGGGATGGCAGGACTTTCATATGAAGAAAGACTGGATGAACTAGGCTTGTACTCGTTGGAATTTAGAAGATTGAGGGGGGATCTGATTGAAACGTATAAAGTCCTAAAGGGATTGGACAGGCTAAATGCAGGAAGATTGTTCCCGATGTTGGGGAAGTCCAGAACGAGGGGTCACGGTTTGAGGATAAAGGCGAAACCTTTTAGGACTGAAATTAGGAAAAACTTCTTCACACAGAGAGTGGTGAATCTGTGGAATTCTCTGCCACAGGAAACAGTTGAGGCCAGTTCATTGGCTATACTTAAGAGGGAGTTAGATATGGCCCTTGTGGCTAGGGGGATCAGGGGGTATGGAGGGAAGGCTGGTGCAGGGTTCTGAGTTGGATGATCAGCCATAATCATAATAAATGGCGGTGCAGGCTCGAAGGGCCGAATGGCCTACTCCTGCACCTATTTTCTATGTTTCTATGTTTCTATGACTGCTGAACAGATCCCGACCCGGATCTGGGCCGTACCCTCCAAATATCTGGACCTGCCTCTTGTTTTTTTTTGCACTACCCTACTTTCCCTTTTCTGTTTTCTATTTATGATTTATAATTTAAATTTTTAATATTTACTATCCATTTGTACTCCAGGGAGCACGAAGCGCAGAATCAAATATCGCTGTGATGATTGTACGCTCTAGTATCAATTGTTTGGCGACAATAAAGTAAAGTAAAGTTGAGAGGAAACTTGTTGTTGTGACACCACTCAACTAACCAAGTCTATCTCACATCTGTACATCCCCTCACTGGCATCTGAGATTCTGCCAACGACAGTGGTGCCATTTACAGATGGCATTTGAGCTGTGCCTCATCTCACAGTCCTGAGCGTAGAGAGCATAGAGCACTCATCACTGAGGTGAGCCTGCGCTGATTGTCAGCGAGGAGGAGACGCTATTACCAGTTTATACTGACTGAGGTTCCCTGATGAGTAAGTCAAAGATCCAGTTGCGGATGGGGATACAAAGGCTCAGGTTTTGATTGTGTTGATTCGTGCTGGGAGGCTGATGATGTTGAATGCTGAGCTGTAGTCAACAAACAGCAGCCTGAGGCAGGTAATGCCCCCTCCCCGAAACACAGAGCAACAATGAGCTATGTTTTACTTAGAGGAGAGATTTTACTCTGTTGAATGGGGGTTTATTCAGAAGAGGAACTGAGACCTCAACTCAAATCTAAATTTGGTTGCCTGGAGGAGAAACCTTTCATTAAAGCTATGGTTAATTCAGTCTATCACCCTGAACTTCCAGCTGAAAGTCAATTTAATTCTCAGCCCCATTTCCACACTGTCTTCTCTCCTATCACAATGAAAGCCATTGCAAATTCCAGACACAACAGCAGATTACAGCTTTGCAGACTCAATATGGGATTAAACAACTTCAGATAATCAGCCCCTTCTTTTATTTTCTATTTCTGGCAATCACTGCTGTCAGTCCCTTCCGCTCTTCTGATTTGATTCATCTCCTTCTATTGGTAACAGATATTGACAGATCCTTTGCTTTTCATTAACCTCTCCCTCACCCCCCCCTCTGCCATTCATCCCAATCACCACACTAGTTCCCAATCACCCCTTCCGTGTTTAATCTGCTCATCTCTCCTCCAGCTCTGTTGAAAGGCACTTCAAGCAAAAAGCATAAACATTTCCTGAGCAGACACAACTCTACCATGGACGGTACGAAGCCCGGCTGTGAAAGGAGGAGGGTTGGGCAGGGGGCTAGCAACCCTATCCCGTACACACACCGTGCAACAGAAACACCAACAAAAACTCCAAGCTCCTCATCCCTGGCAGAGGAGGCGAAGACCAAGAAGATGGGCTACACCGCATCAGAAAACGCAAAAGACAGAGCACTGTGGCAAGCTGCTGTTGGTGACCTATGCCTCCGTAGGCCTGATGGGCTGAAGAAGGAGATGAAGAAGGAGAAGAAGAAATAGAAGAAGAAGAAAAAGGAGAAGCAGAAGAAGATGAAGAAAAACAGATACTACTTGACCACTGATTTCTTCCAGAATTTTCTCCTTTATTTTGAATTTCCAGCATCTGTAGTATTTTATTAAGGTACAGAGCGACCACACCCAACGTGCTGCTCCATCCCCATCACTAGGACAGGGGGCAGGGCTGGGAGCTGAGTTCATGAGCATGTTTGAACGCTGTGGAATAATTGCTCCTTGTGTTTGTGGTTGGAGTCTCGGTGCCATTTGTTGCCACTTTGTCAAACGCGTACTCTTCCTTCCTTTCAATTCATTGACCGTTTGCATCCCACTCTGGGGATACATTGGAGAGATTGGAGTGGACAATCGTGTTCCGTTCTGGTCTCCTCAATATAGGAATGATGTGGAAGCTTTAGAGAGGGTGCAGAGGAGATCTACCAGGATGCTGCCTGGATTAGAGGGCATGTCTAATGAGGATAGGTTGAGTGAGCCAGGACTTTTCTCTCTGGAGCAAAGGAGGGTTCGAGATGGTAGATTTGATAGCGGTGTCCAAGGTGATAAGACTTTTCCCAGGGCAGAAATGGCTAATATGAGGGGATATAATTTCAGTGTGATTGGAGGAAAGTATGGGGGGTATCAGAGGTATGTTTTTTAACAGAGGGAATGGTAGGTGTATGGAATGCACTTCCAGTGATGGTGGTAGAGACAGTTACATTAGGGAGATGGAAGAGGCTCTTAGATAGGCACACAGATGAAAGAAATATGGAGGGCTATGTGGGAGGAGAGAGTTTGATTGATCTTGGGGTGAGTTAAAAGTTCAGCACAAAATCATGGCCAAAGGGCCTGCACTCTGCTGTACTGTTCTATGTTCTACAGTTATCCTCAAAGAGCAACCATCGAGAGGGTCAACGTCTAATAAGTAAGGGTACTTCACAAAATGATAGAAACACCCAGCAGGTCAGACGGCATCGATAGGGAGCAAAACAGTGTGAATATTTGGATTGTTGGTTTTTCATCGGCATATCTCCAGCATCTAAACTTTATCAGATACTCCTATTTACGTTCTATGTTGTAAATGCACAAAGGGAGTGAATATTATTGAAGGAACAGTCCTGCTTACACGATGGCAAGGAGCTGAAGGACCTGGTAGCAGAAGGCTTGGTGTTAGGCTGTTTGGGTATCAGTAAATGTTTAGAAAATGGGATTAGCTTCAGACATCATATTATCTTCAGTTGATAAGGGAAATGGGACATACCAGTTTACTTCTAAACGACAGTTTCACTGCTCTCTGACTAATTGGTTTACTAAGTTTGTAATTTTGGATTCTAAGGGCACTTACTCTGATCTGGGCTATTTTTGATCAGGTCCATGTAATTGGTGGACCAGCAAATTTCAATTCATCAATTCCCTATCCTTTTCTTTAGAAAGGTGACCGGTTTATATGTGGAAAAGGTCTAAATATTTATGGAATGAAGCAGTTCTGTGACCCTGTGCCGCAGAAGTTCTGCAGGATTTAATAAGGGACGTTGTCCTTGTGTGCAGTATTTTGTACTGTGTGCATCTACTGTGGGCTCGTACTGGGCCTGTACAATGCTGACATCTACTGGTATCCTCAGGTCACTACATACAATGCGGATTTTTCACTCCCCTTCAAATATTTGGTTATTTTTCAAAAGAAAACTGTCTCTGGAGCAGGCCACAGCATCAGCCTCGGTTCAGTGGAGAGCCGAGTAAATGACACGGAGCAGTGAGCAGATCCGACCCGACACTTTCCACTGGTCTCGACACCCTGCCATTTCAATCGGCAGGTTCCAGGCTCTGTCGCTCTGGGCCTGGTCCTTTCCACCATGTTTTGGCCCATTCATGATCTTTCCAAAGAAGCCTGGCACTTAGATCAATCAAACCTCTGTTTAGGTGGACAGGCCTCAATTCTGCCATGCCGACCTCGCCTCAACTTTGTCTCACACCCGTTTGCTTCGACCCTCGACTCAGCTCACCTTCGTTTGCTTCTCCATTGTTTGTGGTGATCGCTCCCCACAAATTTCACCAGAAAATGTCTTGTTATTAAAGTAGTTAGTTTTATTCTTCTTTTATGTTTGCCAGTGATAATTAGTCACGGGGCTTCATCAGCACCATCTTAAAAAAATTTCATAATCATTTTCTAACCCAAGACCTTCTTCCCCTATCCTGTAATATCTTTTGTGTCCAGATATGTATCTGCTTCTTAGTAATATTCAAAGACTCAGCCTCCATTGTCTCTGTGGTGAGAATTCGAGAATTCAGGGGCCCTTTGAGTGAAAACATATCTCCTCATCTCATTCCTAAAGGTCTTATTCTACTGTATATATACTAAGATCAGCTGAGTGTCACTCCTCCTGCTCTCAGGATGGTGCTCTTGTGGGTGTCCAACTGCCAGAGTGGGAATGGTTAAAGCTTGTCCCTCTCGACACCTTTCTGTCCTCTCCCTCTCCTTCATTTTCCACCTTCCTCTGTGGCTGCAGCCCCAGCCTGAACACTACCGTAAGCAGTCCCACATCCTTCAGAGCTGAGCGTGCTGAGGACTTGGCTTCCTGAAGGTATTAGCTCAATGGAAAATGAAGACACGTACTGAGGTAGAACCAAAATCTTCATCTTGTATGCCCAGACATCCCACCTCTCCCGCAAGTTCCATGAGTCTCCCTGCATATTGATAGTGGCTCCCTAACGCCCGCAAATTATATACAATACTCTGGAAATCGATTTTTTTGAGAGCGAGCGAGTGAGAGGGAGAGAGACAGACAGAGAGAGCCAGTGACAGATGTAGCAAGAGAGTGACAGGGAGAGCATCCTGATTGGTCTCTCCTTCTGCTAAGTAGACTTATCAGTTTTCTCTGTGGGCGGGCTTTACAGTTGACCTCGCTCTCTCTTTCATTGTCCATCAGTTCAGATTAGTGTCCTGCAGCGCCATGGCAGAGTGTTCCAAAGAAAGAAAATATAAAACATACGTCACCCCAGACTACACTAATGTGTACCCCTGCCTAATAGGGGTCAAAAATAATGACAGTGTTGCTTGCTGCACTGTTTGCAACAGTGACTTTTCTATTGCCCATGGTGGGTTAAATGACTGTAAAAGACATGTTGAGGTGAGTCCTGTTTATGTCTCAACTAACCTTGAAGGACTGGTGCCAAACTACAAAAGTTTGCCAGTTGATGAGTTCTGGGGGAAGCTGTCCAAAGTAAAATCTGTGAGCACAGGGCAGTTGAGATTCAAAGAGCTCTGCCAGTTGATGAAGCTGCTTTTGGTGCTGCCAAATTCTAACTGTGATGTGGAAAAGGCATTCAGCATGGTGCGTCACATTAGGACAGAATTCAGAAGTCAGCTGTCTCACAAAACACTTGTGAATCTGATGTCTTGCAAAATTAACAAATTCATTAACACAGACTGCTATGAGGTTGAGACCTCCCTGAAATGAGTTTTTGCAGGGCGGGATGTCTGCATGCCATCCATACAGTTCATTTCATCACTCAGGTAATCCAAGGGAAGAGCAGTAACCGAATGCAGAACACAGAGTCACAGAAACAGAGAGAGGGCCATGCCAGCAGCCAATAAGGTGCCAGGCCACGACGAGGTCAATTGTGAGGCCATCTTAACATAATGTACGTCCAATCAGTCAATTTATTACAACAGGCTGGAAGCTGTCCTTGAGCCTGGTCTGCATTCTTTCAGGCTTTTGTATCTAATGCCCAGTGGGAGGGAAGGGAGAAGAGAGAACACCCAAGGTGTATGGGGTCTTTGATTATCTTGGCTGCTTTACTAAGGCAGCGAGAAGTGTAGATGGAGATTATGGACTTGCTCTTTGCCCTTATTCTCAGGTTATTCCAAATAATATTAGAATTACAAAAACATTCAATCACAAACAAGAGAAGGTCTGCAGATGCTGGAAATCCGAGCGACACACACAAAATGCTGGAAGAGCTCAGCAGGCCAGGCAGCATCTATGGAAAAAGAGCACAGTCGACGCTTTGGGCCGAAACCCTTCGGCAGGACTGGAAAAGAAAGCTGAAGAGTAGATTTAAAAGATGGGGGAGGGGAAAGAGAAACACAAGGTGATAGGTGAAATTTGGAGGGGGAAGGATGAAGTAATGAGCTGGGAAGTTGATTGGTAAAAGAGACAGAAGGTCATGGAAGAAAGAAAAGAGGAGAGGAGCACCAGAGGGAGGCGATGGGCGGGCAAGGAGATTGAGGTGAGATTGGGAAAAGGGAATGGGAAATGGTGAAGGGGAGGGGGATTGAGAGGCATTACCAGAAGTTCGAGAATCGATGTTCATACTATCAGGTTGGAGGCTACCCAAACAGAATATAAGGTGTTGTTCCTCCAATCTAAGCGTGGCCTTATCACGACAGTGGAGGAGGCCATGGATGGATATATCGGAATGGGAATGGGAAGTGGAATTAAAATGGGTGGCCACTGGGAGATCCCACCTGTTCTGGAGGACGGAGCACAGATGCTCAGCGAAACGGTCTCTCAATCTATGTCAGATACAAAAGTATTCACATCATTCCCTGATCCCACGAGAAAGCCTGCTTCTGACAGATCAGAATCAGGTTTACCGTCACTGACATTAGTCATGAGATTTCTTGTTGTTTGGCAGCAGTATAGTGCAGGCATAACAAATTACTGTGAGTTACAACAAATAAATAAATAGATAAAGAAAAGAGAAAGCAAATAAATGGACGAATAATTAGACAGACAGATTGGGCAGAAGGGGAATACTGAGGTAATGTCTATGTGTTCAGAAATCTGATGGTGGAGGGGAAGAAGCTGTTCCAGAAACGTTGGGTGTGGGTCTTCAGGCTTCTGTACCTCTGTCTTGATGGAAATAAACTAATTTTTATACTTCTGATTAGGACATCTCTCATTTAGGATTTGCAGCCGCAACCAGAATTTCTTGTGTTACAGAAACTCACATCGCAGGATGTGCCACAGAGGGAGAAATGGTGCCAATCTCTGACTGGAGGAAGTGCATATTTAATGGCGCTCACAGAAATGTTTACCCCCCCCCCCTTAATGGCGACACATTAAAGTAATTGGTGTGAAGTGATCTGCTGAAGAGCTGAACAACAAACACACCCCCAGATACCAAATCTCACCACAAGTGCGGCCACTGGCAGATTGTCAGATGGAGCTTTGTACAGGTTACTAGGGATATATGAGCGATGGATTTACCACAGAGGAGCTCAGCACAGTAATTGGGGCAACTGAAGGGTGACTGAGTGAAGTACTCTATTGTGCTGACTTTAGTCCTCTTTGCTGGGTATGATTCCATCTAGTACACTGGGGGGATCTCGGTGCTGTAATAGGAAAGTCTGCAGGAGGGAGGACTGTGAATTGATGATCTGATCCATTGTTACCAACTTCAGTCTTTGCTCTCTCCTCCCTGTTTACAGCTATTGGTGTTATAGAGACTACAGCACAGAATCTGGCCTTTCAGTCAATCTAGTCGATGCTGAACTATTATTCTGCATTGTCCCATTGATATTCCCTGGGACCATAGCCCTCAATACTCCTCTCATCCATGTACCGACCCAAGTTTCTCTTAGATGTTGAAATCGACCACTTCTGCCAACAGCCCGTTCCACACTCTCACCACCCACTGAGTGAAGAGATTTCCAATGGTTTCAATAGGTACATTTAATGTTAGAGAAATGTATACAATATACATCCTGAAATGCTTTTTCTTCACAAGCATCCACAAAAACAGAGGAGTGCCCCAAAGAATGAATGACAGTTAAATATTAGAACCCCAAAGTCCCCCCCACAGCTCCCCTCCCTCCTGCGCATAAGTGGCAGCAAGCAACGATTCTCCCTCCCCCCATCAGCAAAAAAAAAGCATTGGCACTCAAGAATGCAGCAAAGCAACAGCAAAGACACAGACTTGCAGTACCCCAAAGACTACGCGTTCACCTGGTACTTGAGATACCACAGGCTCTCTCTCTCTCTCTCCCTAATAAGGGAGAAAGAGATGTCTCTGTTTCACAGCGAGAGGGGAGACATAACAAACAACCCGTGATGAAATACAGGGTTGATGGTTCCTCTGACTGGGGTTTCCAGAGTCAGACATCACGGCCACTGATATCATTTGCTTATCCTTCCTGTAGGTCCTAGGTACTTCACAGAATCACCATTGGTACATCTTTCCAGTCGGGGCCTTGGGTTGCGTCCTGTGGGTGTGAAAACATAGGCGACGCGGAGCAGTGTACAGTCAGAGTCCGCATGGCGCTGATTTACGTAGCGCTCTGCCTCCCAGGAATGCATCCTTGGCGTTAGGAGGTGTCTGATTGTACTGTATATAAATCCAAATGCACCTTTATGTATTGAGCCTCCTGCAATGAGTGCAGGCGCCGTGGTTACGTGAAATTCTCTCTGCGTCGTTGATTGTTTTATTTTTGCTATTTCTCTTTGGAAGCAGCAGTATTGAAGAACATACTGAGACTATTGCTGCTGTAGTTTGAAATGTCCCGTGTCCTGACTAGTCTTCATCCAACATCATAAAAGGGAGACGGGATGTGCATTATGTACATTTATTGCAGAGAAAAACTATCGTTGCTATTTATTTGCAAAATAAGATCGGTCACGCTATAAGGCTAATTCATTGGTTGTGAGGCACCAAGATAGTTCACATAAACCAAAAAGGCACCCCATCGGAACAAGCTCTGTAATCGCTTTTACTACTGGGCAGAAGTTACAACAGGAACCGTTCTGGGCAGCGGGGGAGGGCAATTATACGGAACCTCCTACTCGATGCTGCGTTTTCGACCGGAACACAGCGTGTGTCTCCTGGTTTAAGATGGCCACGGCGGCAGTCACACAGCAACTGAAGTGAGGACACCCGAAGTGGGATGTTTCTGGTGAATTATAGCAGCAGCGAGGACGAGGAGGAGCAGAAAGAACAACACCCTCCATCACTACTGCGGCCGGGGGTCCTTGGGGATGGCGGAGCTGCCGGGCCCGAGTGAGTAAATCTGAGTTCATCGGGTACAGAGTGGCTGTGTAACTCCGAAAGAGTCCCCCGCTCAATCCGCAGCATTTCTACTGATAAATGCAATCCCACTGTTTCAAAAAGGAAGCGAAACACGAAACTAACAGCTACTAAGCGTAACATCAGAAATGTGTGTTGGGGATGTTTGTGTTGATTCTAAATGTCAGTTGCTTTATTTTTCAAATGATGGCTGGTACACAGTACGAAACCCCAGCGACTGCCCATACCAGACAGTGTAATGGGTATGTTCGAGCAGCTGGAGGAGCATGTGGACCACAGCAGTAAACATGATGGTCGAATCCGCAGCTTTCCGCACCAACGAGGGAACTGGTCAACCCTTGTGTACTTGGAATGTGAGTTACCCGGGCAAATTGATATATTATTGGTAAAATTCATTGCGACTAGCCTCATGGTACGGCCACAGGAACAGGCTGTATATCCTATCTAGCTGGAACAGAAACATGCTGTGGGAAGGGCAGGACGAGCAGGTCAGTGTTCCAGGGTGTACACACCACTGCAATGATCGAGTTAAGAGAGGAGAGGGAGCTGTGACTTTGATTTAAGATGTCTACCACAGCAAAGCTAATGGAGGATATTCTTAGAGAATCATCTAGTAAAGTTATGTAAGTGGAACTTAGAAATAAGGGAATGATGACTTTGGTGGGATTGTATAACAGGCAATTAGAGGATCAAGGGCTAGTGGCAATTAGAGGATCAAGCATGTAAAGGGAATGCAAGAAGCTGTAAGAATAATTATGTTCCAATAGTAGGTTGTTTTCAACTTCCCTGATATTGACCAGGATTACCAAAAGAGAAAGGGCAGAATTTGTTAAATGTGCCCAGCAAAGTTTTCTTCAACATTGTGGAAATGGTCCTACTAGAGAGCAGGTGACACTGGACCTCCTGCTGGGAACTGAGGCAGGCCAAGTGATAGAACTGTCCATGGTTGGGCAACCACTTTGGGACCAGTGACCAAATAGTTATGGAAAAAGATAGGATCACTCCGCAACATAATGTCCTCGATTGAGACAAAGGCGCATGTTAGACTGGAACATACAAAGATTGATTGGCAGAGGCATTTTGCAGGCAAAGTGCCAGCTGGCAAGTAGGAAGCTTTTAAAAATTCAAGGAAGCATGTTCTTGTTACAGTGCATTGAGAAATGAGAGCTTTAGGAATTTAAGGAGATCTGTAGGGCAATAAGAAGACATGAGATGGCTTTGGCAGATAAAGTAAAAGGAGAATCGTAAGAAATTCTATAAGAGCTAAAAAGTAACTAGGTGGGGAATAGGTTCCCTTAAAGATCTATTTGTGTGGTCACGTATGTTTGGAGACACAAGGGATAATCTTCATGGACTTTAAAAATACTTTTGACAAGGTTCTGCCTCATTATCGAATATGGAAGGTTAGTTCACATGGAATCTAGGACGAGCTAGCCAACTAGGTATAAAATTGACTTGGTGGAAAGAGGAAGTGGAATGCTGTTTTTCAGTCTAGAGGCTGGTGACCAGCAGTGTGCTACAGTGATTGGTGCTGGGTCCAGTGTTGTTTGTCATCCATATTAATGATTTGATTGACGATGTCACTAGTGTGGTTAGTGCGTAAACACCAAAGTTAGTGTTGTAATGGACTGTGAAGATGGTTATCTGAGATTAACTCGACCAACTTGGGAAATGAGTCAGAGAATGGCAAATGGCAGATGCAAAGTGCGGCACTTGGTAAGCCAAACCAATGTCCGACTTGCACACGAAGCAATAGATCCCTGGACAGGTATCTAGGGTGCAGCAACATAACGTGGAGACAGGTGGCACTGGTGGAGAAGGCATTTGACACAATTGCCGTGGGCATTGAATACAAGACTTTGACGTCACGTTACAGCTGTATGAGGCATTATTATGTTTGGATATGGAATACTCTTTGTAGTTCTGCTTGCATGGGTAAAGGAAGGATGCCATTAAGATGGAAAAGGTTCACAAGGATGTTAATAGGAGGGCTTGAGTTTTAAGGAGAAACTTGATAGGATGGGGCTTTCATCTCTCAGTAGGTAGCTGAGGGATGAATTTACTCAGGTTTATAAAATCGTGAGAGGTGTAGATAGGGTGCATGATCACAATCTTTTTTCCAGATTAGGGGAGGGTGTATGGAACGAGCTGTTAGATGAAGTGATAGAGGTGGGTACAATTGCAATGTTTAAAAGACATTTATACAAGTATGTGGTTTAAAGTGATTTAGAGGGATATGGGACAAACATAAGGAAATGGGCCGAGCTTAAGTAGACAACTTGGTGGGCATGAATGAGTTGGATCATAGGGCCTGTTTCTGTTTCGTTTAGCTTTTCCAGAATTTCCTGAATTTCGGCCTGACAATTTGGACATAATTCACCTGTGTGTGTATTGTGTACAACTGCTGCTCCCTGGTGGTATCAACGTGTAAAGAAAATCAGCTGTAAAGAAAGCTGTAAAAATATTTAACTGCAGTGACTATCTGAATAGAGTACATACTTGACCTAATAAGGTGTCTGACCAAAATGTATTAAAAGTACCAACACTTTTTTTTGTTTCCCCAAATTATTTTCAGTAAATTTATCAAGCTGTAAAGAAGTCTTTAGGAAAAGAAGCCTGTGAAATCCAAGTCGCTGAATATATTTAAGTTGGATGCATATAGGCAGATTTTTAGACACAAAATGCACCAAGGGGTAATATGATGGAGGACCAGCATTGATCATGTTGTATGCAAAGTGGGTTGGAAGGGCTGAATAGCTTCATATTGCCAATTTTTCTGTCTCAGGATGCTTCCAGGTATTTTACAGTTTTCTCCAAATTTAGAAATTTTTTTAGTAACACTAAATTAACTCTTAATGATATGTCCTTCCAAACCAATTTATAGATGTTAATTCTTGTGGAAAAAAAAGCATTGAGATTGTTTTATTTGGTGTTAAGTTTTAAACTGTGTAAGATGAAAATATAATGATATGCGTAAGGCTATAGCTTTATTGAAGGATTTGTTAGTTCTGTTGCTTTTTTTTGCTCTCAGAAGTTAAGTATTTATAAGAACTATAGAAAATAACAAGGATGGTAAATGTAACAAAGTCTGAATAATTTAACCTGTAAAATATTAACCAGTAAGTGGGTTTACAGCAGAAATTCCCAAACTTTTTTGGATTACAGTCTCCTTGGCTCCCAGCCCACATTCCCAGCATTCCCTGCTCCCTTTCTGGCTATTACATAAAAACTATAAAAAATTTTGATTTGCGATGCATAGTGAAAGAACATAGGAACTACATATTCAAAGCAGTAATGAATAATTCTACGTTTATTCAAATCTATCTAAAGTTACAAATTAAATTATTTCTTTAATTCCTATAAAATAATTTTCTTCGAATTTAGAACATATATTACTCCAACTATTCACAACTTCATTGCTTTTTCACCTTTCAATGAGATGGATGGGCATGGTGCAGTGATATCAGGCTGAATGTCACTCAGAAGGAGTCTCGGATTCCCACATTCAGTAATTTGCAGTCTGTTTCACTGCTTTGAAAGCATTTGGACAACTGTACTGAAACCACGCTCCATCTTCCCCCTGGGATCAATAAAGTATGACTATGACTATTAAATATGATATTAGAAAAGCAATAAGGAACATCAGGACCTTTCTTCACAGTGCAGGACAGCATTCAGAGATTTCTTTCTGCAATCAAAAGTCTTAGAGTCATAGAAAAGTACAGCACAGTAACAGGCCCTTCAGCCCATCTAGTCCATGCTGAACCATTTAAACTGCCTCGTTTCATTGACCTGCACCTGGACCATAGCCCTCCATACCCCTTCCATTCATGGACCTATCCAAACTTTTAAACATTGAAATCGGGCTCGCATGCACCGCTTGCACTGGCAGCTCGCTCCACACTGTCATGACCCTTTGAGTGAAGCAGTTTCCCCTGATGTTCCCCTTAAACATTAAACATTTCACCTTTCACCCTTAACACATGACCTCTAGCTGTAGTTCTGCCCAACCTCAGTGGAAAAAGCCTGCTTGTATTTACCCTATCTATACCTCTCATAATTTTGTTTACCTCTATCAAATATCCCCTCAGTCTTCTATGCTCCAAGGAGTAAAGTCTAACCTATTCATTCTTTCCTTTCAACTCCGTCCTCTAGTCCCGGTAACATCCTTGTAAATTTTCTCTGTATTCTTTCAACCATATTTATACCTTTTCTGTAGGTAGGTGACTAAAACTGCTCTCAATACTTCAAGTTAGACCTCACCAATGTCTTATACAACTTCAATATAATATCCCATCTCCTGTACTCGGTACTTTGATTTATCCAAGGCCAATGTGCCAAAAGCTTTCTTTATGGCACTGTCTACCTGTGCCATCACTGCCAATGAATTATGGACCAGTATCCCCAAATCCCTTTGTTCTACTGTATACCTCATTCAGTGCCTTACCGTTCACTGTGTAGGACCTACCCTGGTTGGTCTTAACGAAGTCCAACAGACTTGCACTTGTCTGCATCAAGTTTCATCTGCCATTTTTCCAGCTGGTCCAAATCCCGCTGCAAGCTCTGACAATTCCTCGCTGCCCACTAACACCTTCAATCTTAGTGTCATCCGCAAAATTGCTGATCCAGCTCACTACATGATCATCCAGATGGTTGACATAGATGCCAAACGACAATAGACCCAGCACAGATCCCTACAGCACTCCACTCGTCGCAGGCCTCCAGTCAGAGAAGTAACCATCTACTAGCACTCTCTGGCTTCCAAAGCCAATGCCTAATCCAATTTACTACCTCATCATGAATGCCGAGTGACTGAGCCTTCCTGGCAAACGTCCCATGCAGGACCTTTTGAAAGGCCTTTCTGAAGTCCACGTAAACAGCATGCACTACATCAAGTTTCCTGGTAACTTTGTCACAAAACAAAGATTGGTTAAGCATGACTTTTCGGGTACAGAGCCATGCTGATTATCCCAAATTAGTCCCTTTCTTTCCGAATACTCATATAACTCATATACCTTCCAATAATTTTTCCACTACTGAGTCAGGCTCACTGGCCTATGATTTCCTGGTTTTTATTTTACCACGTTTCATAAACAACAGAACAACCTTAGCTATCCTCCAATCCTCCAGTACCTCACCTGTCACTGAGAATGATTTAAGGATCTCTGCTCGGGCATCTGCAGGTGCCTCCCACAGGGTCTGAGGGAACACCTTGTCAGGCCCTTGGCAACTATCCACCCTAGTTTGCCTCAAGACAGCAAACACCTCCTCCTCTGTTGGGGTCAGTGATCTCATCGCTGCTGTGCCTCACTTCTCTGCGTCCGTCTTCTGAGTGAATGCAGATGCAGAGAATCTATTTAAGATCTCCCCCAACTCTCTTGGCTCCATGCATAGATTACTATTCTGATCTTACAGAGAACCAATTTTGTCTCTTGCAATCCTTAATGTACTATATCTGTCAAATCCCTTGTGTTTCTCCTTCACTTTGTCTGCTTGGGCAAACTCATGCAGCCTTTTAGCCCTCCGTATTTCTTAAGCATTCTTCTGTATTTCTTATATTCCATAAGTATCTTGTTTGTTCCTGCCTGCCTATAGATGCTATGTACCTCTTTTTTTTTTGTCTTAAACAAGGCCTCGATATCTCTTGAAAACCAATGTTCCCTAAACCTGATGTCTTTAATTTTTATTACTACAGGCACATACAAGCTTCGTGCTCTCAAAATTTCACCTTTGAAGATCTCCCACTTGCCAAGTACACCTTTGCCAGAAAACAGTCTGTCCCAATCCACACTTGGCAGATTATTTCTGATACAGGTGTCCCCCGCTTTTTGAACTTTTGCTAATAGAAGGTGTTTTCACTGTTACGAAAAAAAGCAGCGCGCGCCCCGAGCAGCCAAACTCCTCCCCCGGAACTGCATTCTAGCTGGCATTGCTTAAACACGTGCCTGTGAGCAGCCGTTAGCAAGATGAGTTGTAAGGTATCGGAAAAGCCTAAAAGAGCTCGTAAGGGTGTTACACTTAGCGTAAAATTAGACATAATTAAGCGTTTCGATCGTGGTGAACAAAATAAGGACAAATTGAGTTTGGCTTGTGGAAGTTGACAAAGATGATGTTGAAGAGGTTTTGCAATCCCATGATCAAGAACTGATAGATGAAGAGCTGATGCAATTGGAAGAGGAAAGGATAACAATTGAAACCGAATGCAGTAGCGAATGGACCGAAAATGAAGTTGTCCAGGAACTGAACGTGATTTTGTGTATTTATATCGTTCCTGCTTGTACTATATGTTACTGTTATTTTAGGTTTTATGTGATGTTTGGCATGATTCGGTAGGTTATTTTTTGGGTCTGCGAACGCACACGAATTTTTCCCATATAAATTAATGGTAATTGCTTCTTACGACATTCCGGCTTACGAACCGTTTCATAGGAACGCTGTACCTTCGGATGGCGGGGGAAACCTTAACCATCAAAATTGGCTTTTCTCCAATTTAGAATCTCAAACTACAGAACAGACCTATCTTTTTCCATAATTACTTTGAAACTAATGGCTTGATATGAAGTTTTGAACTCCAGCTTCAGTTCAGTCGTTTTGCAGTGAGATCAGTTCTTCCTCCATCTTTCCTGTTAATTCTTCTTTAAAAGTGTTCAGGGAATGACTAATTACCAATCTGGAATTTGGATCAAGAGCAAATCCTGAAATATGTCTGATATATCTTTATGCAGCTCACCCAGGTGGCCACAGTATACTTGAAGATCATCGTCTGGTATTCTTCTCTTCTAATTCAGAGAGGCTCAGAAATTGGAAAAGGTCATGATGGCCAATGTTGCATTTAAATAGGGTTAACTTGGACAGAAACTTGGAAATGACTAATTTGACTTTGATAAGTCTTTGCCTTGCAATTGAAGATTGATGTCATTGAATATTTTGAATAATTCTGACAAATAAGCAGTGTCATGCCTAATTTTTGAGTAGATTACTGAATGAAGTAATCTATTCCAAGAACTTTATCATTCAAAAAGCACATAAAAGCATCTCAGGTAGTTTCCTTTTGAGAGCCAGCTGGCTTCTGTGTGCAACAGCAAGTGTCATTCTCAATACAAAGTTCTTGAAGTAGTCGAGAATTGAGAGCACGGAACTTGATTTTATCTACCAGTGTGATAACAGTACTTACTGATTTGTACAGCCAATTACTTAAGTTTTTTGTGACAAGATGTTGTCTGTGAATTACATAGTGAATGGTAAATATGTTAGGTACAGATTTTTCCTTACTGCTGGCAGAATGTATCTTCTCCAATTATATGGGGCTTTCCAAATGAAGCAGTGAGCGATGAAACGCTGTATGATGCATGCAAACCATCGTTGTTTCATTGTGAAATGCCAGCAAACACGTCCTGAGGTATTTTCCGTCCAACCTCAAAGGTTGTGATCAATAAAGTTGAGATATGGTAGCTCAGGCAAAACCTGGCTCTCTGCCTAAGGATACATAAAGTGGGGCAGCGATATCTCGGTTAGGCCATCAGCTAGAGAAATGGCAGAATCTGAACTTTACTCCATTGAACACCGTATCCTAATTCATAGGAATTGCATCACTGTATCATTAGAGTATGGGAATCGTATTAGCTAACACAATACTATTGTAGTGAAAGGCAATCATGTGTGGGCCAGGCCCAGAAATAACACTATTTCTTCAGTCCTGATATTTCATGATATGCCAAATACAGAAGGGTCACATTACTTTTCAAACAACTATCACATACTTTGAGCAAAATCGTAAAAGAGAACAGGGGTTAGCAAGAGATGAGGTGATTACGTGATCTCTGTAATTAATTATGAGGTACTGAGGATCAAATGCTTCTTAAGTTAACCCTGTAATCTCTCAGCTGCCCCCCTTGCTACCGCGTACCCCCCATCGCTCCCTTAGAAATTCCCACTGCCCCCGGGGGTGGGGTGATGTTGCACACTTTGGGAACCTCTAGTTTTTAGTAATGCAGCATTTTTTTGGGGGGATACAAAACTGTATTCTGCACAGTGCATTTAAAATCCATATGTACCTGATTTCCAACAGATTATCCTGAGGCGGAGTTTCTAGAACTTGTTGATCTGTTACTGACGCACCTACAAACACACAGGCTGCTTCTGACTCAGATGACGGAGTTCCATATAAGTCTATCACATACAGTGGTGCTACGCCATCACTGGATAAGCAGCTTTGTGGAATCCTTAAAGGATAGGATGACCTTCTTTGACAGGTACATTTGAAGTTTCTGAAAACTTGGTGCAAGAGCCTATTTCCACAATAAATCAAATTTGTTTCTATTTTAAATGATCATGACTGATTATTTATACAGCAACAGAAGTATACGAGTAATGTTATTAAAATAATGTTTTGGGCACTTTTGGCAGTATTTATTGATGGTATTATTTAAACAGCTTCTTGTGTCCGTTGGGATCTGGTGTGACTGCAACCCACTGACTACTGGACTTCACCAAACTTTTTTTGTTTGCTACACTTTTGAACTTTAAGAAAGGGTATAATAACAAACCTCACAAAAGGCCTGGATTGCTGAAGTGGGCAACGTATGGCAGTTGGAATTTAATGCAGAAAACTGTAAAGTGATATATTTTGGTTAAAAGGATGAGAGATAGCTAAAAAAATTTGTGCAAATTTAAAGAGATTACTGGAACAAAGAGACCTGAAATATACACGCAAAAAATGGAAAGAATGAAATTACCTAGCAAGTGTAGAGTGTGGAACTAGCTGCAGCAAAAAACACATAAGGAGAAAGGAATAGAAGGATTTCTTGATAAAAATGAAATGAGGAAGAATAAGAGGGTTTGTTTTTGTGCTGTAGTTAGGTGTATGATACTTCATGTGGGGTGTACTTATCCAGCAGTAATCCTGGACACCACAACTTGAAGGATGCTAAGGCATCAGAAATGGTACAAATATATATCTATAATATATTTTCCTTATTTATGTGGAGACATTAGATTGTTTTCCCTACTGAAAGTAAAAAGGAGTTTTGCTTGAAGTGTTTAAAATCACATAAGAGTTTGGTCCACTGACAGAAGTGTTTGTAACCAAAGAATACAGATTATGATGATCAGCACAGTATTTCATAACCTGAGGAGTATTATGCATTGAGTTGTAATGATCTAGAATGCTCTGCTTGGGAGAGCAGTGGGAATATTTAATGATGACTTTCTGAAGAGGAGTAGATAAATATTTGAAGAGAAACTTGCTGGGCTATGAGGAATGAGAGAGGAATGAAGCCTATTGCAATTTCTTTTCAGAGACCAGATATAGCAGTCATTTTGTGTTGTTGATCTTGTAATGTATTACTGTATGGTTAGAATTTGGTTGCAATAGTGTCAGAATATGTAAAGTTGATGTTGGATAAATGGGCAAATATGACAAGGGACAAAATAGTGAACTTGCACTTCCTCTTACAGCCCACATCACAAACTGATATACCTTGATCCAATGAGACTCAGTAATTATTTGGAATTTCTCCTTTGTACTGCAGGTTTTACTGCCTTTCAGACAAAGTGAAGATCTACTGTAATCAAGAGAAGACCAGGTACAATGTCACCTTTCAATTTTAAAAAATTTGATCAGAACATCAATGTACAGTGTGTCCAAAAAGGAAATTAAAATAATGAAAACCTATTTTTAATTTAGATTTCCAGCAATTTATTTGAGCTCAAAAAAAATTTGAGTCAGCTCTTCTTTCATCACAGAAATGTACTCAATGCAATTATTCCGTAAATCAGACAGTCTCTTGGGATGGAGGATAATGTGAGAACACTGAGGCTGTCTACAAGAAGGATCACAGCCAACTCTATTTCCTGAGGAGACTGAGGTCCTTTAACATCTGTCGGACGATGCTGAGGATGTTCTACGAGTCTGTGGTGGCTAGTGCTATCATGTTTGCTGTTGTGTTCTGGGGCAGCAGGCTGAGGGTAGCAGACACCAACAGGATCAACAAACTCATTCGTAAGGCCAGTGATGTTGTGGGGATGGAACTGGACTCTCCGATGGTGGTGTCTGAAAAGAGGATGCTGTCTCAGTTGCATGCCATCTTGGGCAATGTCTCCCATCCACTACATAATGTACTGGTTGGGCACAGGAGTACATTCAGCCAGAGACTCATTCCACCGAGATGCAACACTGAGCGTCATAGGAAGTCATTCCTGCCTGTGGCCATCAAACTTTACAACTCCTCCCTTGGGAGGATCAGACACCCTGAGCCAGTAGGCTGGTCCTGGACTTATTTCCTGGCATAATTTACATATTGCTATTTAATTATTTATGATTTTATATTGCTATATTTATACTCTATTCTTGGTTGGTGCAACTGTAATGAAAACCAATTTCCCTCGGGATCAATAAAGTATGACTATGACTACTATGATTCCACTCTGGTTCTTGGGTGACCGATAGGCCACAGGTTCTTTCACACGTGAGATGACGAGTGTCTGGCAAGATCGGTGGTTGGGTAGGTTGTGAGGGAATGTGCTCCTCCTGCCATTTAGTTCTTGTTCATTACTGATGCATGGTCTCTAGGTTCTCAGGAAAATCCTGTCTGCTTGTTCTTCACTTTGAGTAATGACTCAGGCAGGAGTCAGATCTGAGGAGACTTTGAACATAATTCTCTGCCTGCCTGATACTCTTATAATTTGACATGGCTTCGAACAGCATGTCTGTCTTGTGTGTCCGGTGTTGGGCTATGAACAACGTGTCCTGTCCAGCAGAGCTAATTATATGTAAATAGGGTTATGTAGTGCTGGCTGCAAGGGGGTACTGAAGTTAGCTAACTTATAAATCCAGTGAATTTGGAGAGTGTTGCACAGAGTGGTTTCCAGTGCCTTGAGATGACTGTTGTAGTTAGTCCGGATTTCAGTAGTTTGTGGGATAGTGGAGATCCTTGCTGCTTGGTAGATTGAGTGTTTTTTTGTCAGGACTGAGGTCTTGGTCCTCGGACACCTTTCCCTCAGTCAACCGGAGGCTATGCTGGTGAACTGAAGGTGGCCTAAGGAAATGGTCTTCATTTTCCAGGATCTTGCTGTGAGCCTTAATTGTCTGTGATTCCTATTTTTCAGTGGCAACAGGTTAGTGGAGGAACTTTATGCTTGTAAATGATGAGTGTAAGATCATCGTCTCATGCTTGGGAGTTTAACCTCTGGGCAAGTGCAAGTGTGGATGTCATAACAATTTGACCACTGAGGTTCAGGTGACCCTGATTTTGGGGTGCACTCACCATAGATTGAACAGTTCCTCGTTACAAATGAAGATCAGCGTCACTGTCACAGACTGTTTATTGGAGCTGTGGTTCAGGATTGTGAAAAGGAAATTGACAAAGGGAGTGTCAGGGTGATGAAATGGCCTTGATTGAGATTGATGTTCACTAAGATTGGCCAGTTGCAGATCCATTGATTAGGGTTATGGCTTGTGTGCCATTATAATGCAAAAGTCAGATGCAGGCAAATATATTTTGGCGCTGAGTTTGAGGAGAATGTTTCATAGTCACTCCCAGTTGGAATCAAAGGTATTAGGGGTTTTGAAAAATGGCACATTGTGATTGGTGCTGCGTCCTACAATTCCCTTAAGAACTGCAAGAAGATTATATCCACTCTGTCTCTGGAAGGATGGAATGAATGCTGTGGTTTGTGGAGCAGCTATTCAACCACTGGGTGGGGGTGTATGAGGAGCACCCTGGCAATGACTTTCTCTATGGCATACGGCAGGGAAACACCACTTTGGTTGACACAATTGGACGTCTTCTTTCTTGACCATGCTTATGATTTTGCTATGCTCTTTCCACATTTTGAAGATGAGTTTGTGGATTTGTGATAGAAACTCTTTGCAGGTGAGCTTTGGAACTTAAGCAGGGATACTATATATTCCTGAGGCCTTGTATATTTTTAGTGAAGATGTTTCCTCTTACTTCGGCGATCAACAACTTGCACAGCATTCTGAAAGTATCCTGGAATAAAGTGTTCTATTTTGAGCAATGGGACTACTTTGTAAAATTCTATGAAAACTAATTGTTCTTAGTTGTGAGGGCATCAGATTTTCAAATTTAGATTTGCTGATGACACTTGTGCCATTAAGTAGTTTGTATAAAGCAATTAATCTGAGGTGCTTCGACTTAAACATTTCAGTTCCTTTTTACATCAAACATTTAAATTGTTCATGCCTTTTTAAACACACCTTTCAAGATTTGCTGATTAATAGAGACTCAACTCTTTGTCTCTTAATCAGTTTTCAATACCCTTCCTGTCCATTGGATTATTAAAGATTAACTATTTGGAGCCAATGGTGACCTTGGATAATTTTGAGATGATTCATTCTTCTGTAAAGATTGCATCTATCATAAATCAGATATCCTCTCGGGGGGGGGGAAACCAACGAAAGATAAGGCTGGTATAGTTTCATGTTCTGCAACATTTTTCAATGTTAATTGCAGCAAATAATTTTGGTTTTACTGAAATAAATGTTAATTTATTGCTTCAAGAATTCTGATTTTGTTTCATTGGACTGTCATAGTTTGACTTTAGAAATCACAAGCTGAGTTTGGTGTAAGTTAACTTCATATGGGATTGTCCACAAGATTGTGATATCCACTGGGGTGATCTGGTGGCTTTGATCTTTCGGATGATGGGTGTGTTAGAGTTTGTCACAACACAGGAAGGACCATTGACACAGGTCTTTTGTTTTGGTCTTGTCTTGTGGTTTATCATTTAGCCTACACTTAATTCATGAGATTATAGAATGTATTTCTTTTACTTCTTGGACAGGACCTTCCTTGGTCTAGAGGTTTCAGCTGGCAGTGACCATCTCCTGGAAATGGTCAAAGAAGTGGACAAGTCCCTGGAGGAGTTCAATCTGAAAACTTATTATAAGGTTGGAGCTCCTTTATCCATTTTGTGTCATGAAGTACATTGTCATCATTCCTTATTATATAACACACTAACTGTTCTGCAAAGTTTTATTCAGTGATTTTTATTTGCCTCAAAAAATAAAATGAATTTTTAGTTTGTACCACTTACAGTCACTTCTCCTAGCCCAGTTGGTTAAGATTTATCGCCTTCCACAGTAAGTAATTGCAAGAGGCAAATAAATAAAATGCATCTTATGCAGATCAAAAGTAAAAGCAAGCTGTAATTGGTTCTAGAACTCTGATGTTCTGTAGTTCTGGAATATCAGAGATGCCCCACCCTTCTTCAAAGAGCAGGGTTTCCCATCCTTCACCATTGGTGTTGCTATTACCATCATCTCCTCCATTTCCTGGACATCCGCACTCACCCGTCTTTGCACCATTTTAACAGGGACAGGAATAGAGTTTCTCTTGTCCTTATCTACCACCTCATGAGCCTCTGCATCTGGAACATCATTCTTCATAGCTTCAACTATTTTCAACAGGATCCTGCCAATAAACACATTGTTCCATCCCTCCCATTCTCTGCTTTCTGCAGGGATCTGTTATTCCCTTGTCCATTCATCACGCCTGGCAAATGGAAGAAGTGCTACAGTTCGTCATTTACCTCCTCCCTCACCTCCATTCAGGGCCTCAAGCAGGCATTCTGGGTGACTGTGAATCTGTTGGCATTGTCTACTGTGTCTGGTGCTCCTGATGTGGCCTTCTCTACATTGGTGAGACTTGACTTAGATCGTGAGACCATTTTGTTCAGCACCTATGGATCATGAAAGAGATGAAAAATCTGCTGAATTCCGGTTTTCACTGAATTGTGGTTAAACAACGTGGAGACAGGAACTCCCTGTTGCAGAAATCCAAAGGAGGTAGAATATGAGTATACATTAACAAAGGTTGGTGCAGAAATTCATTTGTAGTTAGTGGTCACTGGTCTGGGGAAGTTGTGCATCTACATCAGTACCTGCTCAGGGAATTTACTGTTGTTCATCACCACTGTCTACACCCCCCACCAACTGAGTGCGAACACAAGGGTGCACTGGAAGAGATTTATAGTGCCATTAGCTCTCAACGAAACAAGAATCTAGATGATCTCTTCATAATTGCAGGAGACTTCAATCGTATTAACCTACAGTTTGCACAAATTCCACAACATGTCATCATGGCTACTTAGGGAACAAACAGACTGGACCCTGTTTGTACAACAGACACAGTACTTACAAAGCCACCCCACACCCTCATCTTGACCTCTCTTACTACATCTCCATCATGTTAATCCCAGCATACGGACCACTGCTGTAAATGGAGAAACCAGTCAAGAGGACCATCACTGTATGGCCTGATGAAGCAGTCTCTATGCTTCAGTACTGCTTTGAATGGACTAACTGGCAGATGTTCATGGAGGCCACCACTAATGAGTAGACACAGACCTTGAGGAATATGCCTCAACTGTCATCGGTTAGATCAATAAATGCATTGACAACATTCGTACCCAAGAATAGTCATCTCACGTCCCAACCAGAAGCACTGGCTGAATGCAGAGATGTGCTCCCCACTAAAAACCCAGGACACTGCCTTCAACTCTGGTGACAGGACATCTCAGAACAGCCAGTAGAAACCTCATCTTGGGCATGAAGAGGGCAAAGGTTGCCTATGCACAAAAAATTTAGGAACACCTGCCTGATGATCCCTGGTTTATGTGGCATTACAAGGGCATTACTCGACTACACAAGAAAAAACAACATTAACTGTACCAGTGACTCCTCCCACTCTGATGCTCTAAACAACTTTTATGCACGCTTCGAGGCACGCAATGCAACACAACTCTGGCCATGAAAGCTACCCTCCTTCAAGGTGAGCAACCACTGTCTAACAGCAGCAGACGTGAACAGCAGAGAGTCAACGCCCATAAGGCAGACTGGCCAGGCAACATTCCTGACTAAGTAAGTACTCAGGAAGTATGCACACCAGCTCACCGACATCTTCAACACTTCATTCATCCAGGCTGATATCTCTACATGCTTCAAATCAGCCACCATCATCCCAGTACCAAAGAACTCTGCACCTTCAGAACTAAGCAACTACCATCCAGTGGCACTGAGGCCAATCATCATGAAGTGCTTTGAACAGCCGATAATGGCACATACTGTATCAAAACATCCATTCCTGCCACATTGAACACTCACCAATATACTTTCCAATAGAACCGCTCTAAGACAGATGCCGTAGCATATGTCATGCACCTGCCCCTGACACACCTAGGAAACAAGGACACTCGTGTTAGAATGCTGTTTCTGGATTTCAGTTTGGCATTCAGCATTATTGTCCCACAGACCTTGGTGAACAAACTCCTACTCCTCAGTCTAAATACACCACTGTGCAACTGGGCATTGGACTTCCTAACCAGCAGACTTCAGATAGTGAGAATGCATGACCGCTCCTCCCAGCCATCGTTCACAATACGGCTGTCCCCCAGGGCTGTGCACTGAGCCCACTGCTGTACACTCTACTCACACATGACTGCACAGCCAAAAACCCAAGCAGTCACATTGTCAAGTTCGCAATTGACACAGTGGTGGTGAGGCTCATCAACAATAATGATCAGATGGCCTACAGAGATGAGGTGGAAGAGCTCGAGGCCTGGTTCCAGGTAAATAACCTCTTCCTTAATGTCAACAAGACAAAGGAGAAGGTTATCACCTTCAGGAGAACTGGGAGTGCACATCACACTCAACCTCTTATGGTTCCGGAACGCATCCTGTACAGACAGGAAAGCTCACCAATGCTTCTGTTTTCTGAGGAGGCTGGAGAAAGCTGGTCTTTGCACATCCGTACTCATGTCATTGTAAAGGTGCACAACAGAGAGTATCCTGACAAGCGATTCTGCTTGGTACAGAAACTGCACTGCAATGGACAGGAGGACTCTACAGCGGGTAGTCAAAACTGCCCAATCATCACCAGCACCAGCCTAGTTGCCATCAAGGACAGAAGGGTATCAGAACAGGCTCAGTAACATAATGAACATGCCCCCACCTTGCTCATGGAATGTTTGTCCAATTCCCATCTGGGAGGAGATTATGTAGCATCCACGCCCGGATCACCAGACTCAAAATCTGTTACTTTCCTCAAGCAGTAAGGTGATCAACACCCCTCCCATGACCTCTACCGCTATTATTTTCCATCAGCCACCTTATGTATAACGTAGTGTCACTTTATGGACATATAATCAATCTCTGTATATAAGCTAATGTGTATTTATATTTATTGTGTTTTTTATGATTATTGAGTTTTTTTGTGTAATATTGGATCTGGAGAACGATTATTTCATTCTCCTTTACACTTGTGTACAGGAAATGACGTTAAACGACCCTGAATCTTTAACAAGCAGGATTTCCCGGTGGCCAGCCACTGTAACTTTTAGAATTGATTTTAATCTGGGACCAGAGTACATCACAGAATCACTTCAGTTTTATAACCCTGTTCAACCTCTCAGGTCATCTTCTGTCAGTATCTTAAATTTAAACAATCTCCCTCAAAACAAAATTGGCAGGTCAGCTTTTTACACTATATTCCTAAACTGTGGAACGTAATTCTTAAAATTGTCTGAGATGCAGGGTCAGTTTTCACATTGTTGCTGCTGCTACAACAACAATTCCCATTCTGACGTGTTGGTCCATAGCCGCCTCTACTGCTACGATGAGGCTACGCTCAGGTTGGAGGAGCACACCACATATTTCATCTGCGTCGCCTCCAACCTGATGGCATGAATGTTGCTTTCTCTAACTTCTGGTAATTTATCCCCCTCCCCCTTTCCTGTACTTCCATTTCCGACTCTATCTCTCCCCCCCCCCCCCCAACCTCTTCTCTTCTCACCTATCACTTCCCACTGGTGCTCCTCCTTCCACTTCTCCTATGGTCCACTCTCCCCTCCTATCAGATTCCTTCTTCAGCTCTTTACCTTTTCTACCTCTCACCTCCCAGCTCTTCATGTCATCCTCACTCCTCCACCCACCTGGCTTCACCTACCATCTTGTACTTCTTTCCCTCCCCCACCTTCTTATTCCGGCTTCTTCCCCCTTCCTGAAGAAGAGTCTTGCTCCAAAGCATCAATTGTTTGTTCCTTTCCATTGATGCTGCCTGGCCTACTGACTTCCTCCTAGCATTTTGTATATGTTACTCTGGATTTCCAGCGTCTACAGAATCCCTTATGTTTGTAGTTTGTGTGCTGCTAATGTTGGCTATGCTATGTATGTGAAATTAAATTGTGTAAACCTATTACATCATGTGATTTCATTTTTGAAATGAGATATAACAGGACATTTGATTTGTTTAATCATAAAGGGAGATTCCACAATTTACCATAGCTTTGGTCAATATTTTGCGTATCATTCCAGGATTCTTGGTACCATTTCTCTCTAAAATTGCATGTAACAACTGTTTCAAGTAGGCATTTTAGAATATCCTTTCATATGCAGAATTATTCCAAACTAAATCTGGAATGTAGTTGAATCCAAACAAAACAAAGATATCAATGAGAATTTAAGCAACACACATCAAAGTTGCTGGTGAACGCAGCAGGCCAGGCAGCATCTCTAGGAAGAGGTACAGTCGACGTTTCAGGCCGAGACCCTTCGTCAGGACTAACTGAAGGAAGAATTAGTAAGAGATTTGAAAGTGGGAAGGGGAGATCCAAAATGATAGGAGAAGACAGGAGAGGGAGGGATGGAGCCAAGAGCTGGACAGGTGATTGGCAAAAGGGATATGAGAGGATCATGGGACAGGAGGTCCGGGGAGAAAGACAAGGTGGGGGGGGGGGAACCCAGAGAATGGGCAAGGGGTATAGTCAGAGGGACAGAGGGAGAAAAAGGAGAGTGAGAGAAAGAATGTGTGTATAAAAATAAATAACGGATGGGGTACGAGGGGGAGGGGGGGCATTAGCGGAAGTTAGAGAAGTTAATGTGTTTCAGTATTTTAAGAGGGTCATGGAGAGACAGAAATCTTGTAGAATACCTGTAGAATTTTCTGGTATCTTTTCTATTTTAAATCTTCATTTCTTGAAGTTGACTCTTGCAACTAAAACTAAATACTTTTGTATACCTCTAACATAACCTATCTGTTTTCTTCTTTACAGTAGGGGCACACTGAATTCCACTATTTGTTTTCATAATTTTTACACTGGCTTAGTCTTATAATTTTGTACAGCATCTTCAGCACTCCGTCAATGCAATCAAAATAAAAGCTATTGACCAGAGTGTGTCCGATCATGCTTTTGTGAAATTACCTTGGTTGTTTTGTTTTGATATTTTTATAAAACACAAGTACTCTTTCATATGTATTAAACTCACTTTAATTTTAACAGAACCCTTCCTTTCACATTAGTGTGGCTTGGTGTTTGGGGGATTCTACTGCTGAGCTTGAGAAACACCTACAGGAGTTGCAGGTAGGACTTGAAATAAAAAAGCAAATGACTGTATTACAGCCTTTTGATTTTTTTCTAATCTTATAATTCAAGTCAAATTTCTGTTCTTTATCAATTAGTTGCATTTTCTGGTTGGAAATATTCTTTAACCAGCCAGGTTTGAAGTGGTAAATTTACCGAATATTCAAGCCTTTACTCTAGGAAATGTACAGTTGCAGGAAAAAGTTGTGAACCCTTTGCAGTTTTATAAAACGTGGTCTGATCTTGATCTAAGTTGCAATAATAGACGAACACAATCTGCCTAAGCTAAGAACATATTAACAATAGTACTTTCCATGTCTTTATCGAACAGATTGTTTAATCATTCACAATCCAGGCTGAGAAGAGTACGTGAACCCTTGTATTTAATAACTGGTAGAACCTCCTTTAGCAGCAACAACCTCCACCAAACATTTCCTGCAGCTGCTGATCAGACTTGTACAACAGCAAGGAGGGAGTTTAGACCATTCTGCCGTACAAAACTGTTTCAGTTCATCAATATTTCAGGAATCCCTTGCATGGACCACCCTCTTCAGGTCATGCCGCTGTATCTCAATTGGGTTGAGGTTTGGATTCTGACTTGGCCATTCCAAAACAAAAATTTTCTTCTTTTTAAACCATTCTGTTGTTGATGTATCCATATTTGGGATCATTGCCTTGTTGCATCATCCAACTTCTAATAAGCTTCAGGAGACGAACCGCTACCCTGACATACTCCTATAAAATGTCTGGATACAATTTTGTATTCATTGTTACCTCAACGATCGCAAGCTGTCCAGGCTCGAAGGCAGTAAAGCAGTCCCAAACCATGATGCTCCATCCACCATGCTTCACAGTTGGGATGAGGTTTTGGTGTTGGTGTGCAGTGCCCTTTTCCCTCCAAACATAGCTGCTTTTGTCTGACGAAGTTCAACTTTTGTCTCATCAGTCCACAGAAAGCTGTCCCAGAGTGTTGTGGAACATTCAGGTGGTCTTTTGCAAACAACATGCAGCAATGTTTTTTTGGAGAGCAGTGGTTTCCTCCGTGGTGTCCTTCCATGAACACTATTCTTGTTCAGTGTTTTTATTATAGTGGACACATGAACAGAGACGTCTGCAAATTCTAGAGATTTCTGCAGATCTTTTGCTGTTACCCGGGTGCTTTTTCATTTCCTTCAGCTTTGCACGTTGTGCTCTTGGCATATTCTTTGCAGGATGCCCACTCCTAGGGAGAGTAGTAACAGTATTGAGTTTCCTCCATTTGCAGACAATTTCTCTTACTGTAGGCTGATGAACATTCAGGTCTTTAGAGATGCTGTTGTAGCTTTTTCCAGCTTCATGCAACTCTACAATTGTTCCTCTAGGGCAGGGTTCCCCAATTAGTTTTCTGCAAGGGCCAAATTATGTCAAGTATGCCAAGCCAAGGGCCAAAACGTCCAGGGTTTTTTTTTCATTGCGCCAGTAAGTTGTTTTATGGGCAGATGTTGTTGTTGCTACTATTACCATTATTATTATTGGTGGTAGTAGTAATAATTTAGGCCTGGGATTCTCAAAGCCTGTGTTGTGGGTCACACAAGGAAAAAAAAATGCACTCTTGTGTTACATACCTCATGGATATCTTGTGACTATCTTATGAGGATGATGTAATGGTCTGTTGGAGGTCACCTGATGTAATTTTCCCACCGATGTGAGGTCATGTGATGACCTGTTCTCAGCAGGTATATAAGTATAGACCCCTGGTGACACAGTTGGTTTTCCAGTTAGAACATTAGCCAGAGACTCTGCTCCGCTGCGTATTTGCCTTATAACGCAGTTTCGATTTAAAACGGAGTTTTACATTCTATTGTAAGGTACAAAAGTGCTGGACCGGCAGTTTAACCAATTTCTGCCAGGTTTGTTGATGTACCTTTTCAGTAGTATTGGAGAGTGAAGACAGGAACCTGAAGGAGTCGTTCGATGGTTGAAAGAATCGACCATTATTGAATTCATTCAAGAAAGAGTGATCTGCATGAGATAGCCTCTGCTAAAAGTGGCAGAAAAGGTTGTGCAGGATCTAGTATCTAAAAGGGAAAGGTCAGTGCCTTTAAACCGTTTTATTTCCATCGTCGTGAATCCTGTGGACGAGGCAGGATCCAGCTGGGACTGGCATGACGTCGCGTCAAGGAATTCTTTACTTCAGGAAAGTGTCTCCTAATTGACTGTATAAATCTCTTGGACTTTTGAATTTGCCATTCTAAGAACTGTGTTTGAATTTACCACTTTAAGAACTGTTTTTGCATTTATCGCTTTAAGAACTAGTACTGAGTGGCGGTTTGTTAAATGGCCGCATAGCAGTTTACTTCCGGTTAAGATTTTTGTTTCTTCATTTTTTTTTTATATTGAGTGGAGTTTAATAAATGTTTGGTTTTTATAAAATCTGACTCAATTCAATTGTATATTCATTGTTGCTGGTCACGTGACACTTCAAACAAAATAAGTCCAAAACCAGCCATTTAATTGTGACTCTCATGGTAGTCTTCACCACTCCTCTTCCACGCTTAATCTATTTATTCTTTTTAATTAAGTTATGTAGCATTTGAAGTATGAAGTGTAGCTATAAATGAAATTATCAGTATTATTGTTGTTGTAATATTATTATACCACAATAAGATTGACAAATGGACAAAAATAAATTGATCCACTTACCAATCAGTGAGAGAAGTGACAGTGACAGGATGAGGCAATCCTTCTGATGTCAGGCCTGCTTTCTGTTGTGACAATCCTGAGGCACTGGCCAAGATGTGCATTGGAGAGTGTTTCTGTCCTGGTTCTTGATAGAGTTCATTGAAGAAAACGATGACTTACGTACGTGAAGGGGAACAGTGTGAGTAGGAGCATTACAATAGCTCTTGTGTTTTTGATTTGAGCTTGGGGAACCACGTTGATCCAAAAGTCACTCACCCCAACGTCCTTGTGTTGTGCTTAGAGCAAGTCATATGTTCCCATTTCCAAGACCTCCATCTGGAGAGTTGCCTCATCTATGGAAGGCACCAGCCTTTTGGCCTCTGCAGTCCACTGGCCGTCAGCCAAAACGGAGAACGGCTGTCTCAGGAAGAGGAGGGTGTCACCTGAGAGTTTAGGGGAGCTTTCAAATCGTTTTCGGCCGGGCTCGTCATGAAATCCTTCATCACTGTATCCTCCTGCATTTCGTTCTTCTCACAATGCTCCCGCAGACGTGGAAAGTGCAACTTTCACCCATGATTGTCTCTCTCCAAAAGATTCAGCTTTGACCGGAAAGCTTCAATGGCCTCGTACATATCCGCAACAGCGTGGTTGTTGCCTTGTAATTGCAGATTAAGTTGATTTAGATGAGACATGATGTCACACAAAAAAAGAACATGTGCCTCACCTTGTTGTCACTTAAAAACCTCTTAAATCCTTGGGCTTTTTAACTCTGCAGGCTGCATAAAAGTGACATAAGGTTGCACACCCTCTCCAATACACGGCCTTTGCTCAGCCAGCGAACATCATTATGCGGCAAAAGATCTTTGTGTTCCGCTGACATTTCCTCCAGCAATGCTCTGAAAAGACGATGTTGCAGACTAGAACTCTCACGAACGAAATTTACCAGTCTCGTCACAGTTGTGACGAAAGAGGGTTACAAAAAGTACACATAGACTAAGATGTTAACTGTCCTGTGCTGGTACCAGTGGGATCAACAGTTGATCTGCCATCTGTCTTCAGGAGAAAGAGAGATAAGGAAGACAATGGAGCAGCATTTGGAAATGTTAATGAAGAGACAGGAGAGTTTAACGGAAGGAAACACGGTCTGAGAGCTGTCAAGATCGGCTCCTTTTTGAACCCTGAACTGTTTGAAGTGTGATGGACAGGCGATACCCCAGCAGGGGGATAAAAAGGGACAGGTTCGCTAAGGCAACGCACATGACACCACGAGGTAACGAGACCCTGGAAGCGGTGCGCCTCCCACAAGTCGATGGGAGTTTTTGGTGGGCTGGTCGCGGGACCAAGCCATAGACAAACAGGGTGGAAAGGTACGATCGGCGGGAACCTGGTGTGTGTCCGCCCTTGCCTGGGTGCCAGGTTCACTGCAGAGGAACGATCGTATCTGAAACGGAGGGGTCACAGTCGGTGACCTCAGAAGATATTACAAAGGGCTGGCCCGAAAGCTGACTGCGAGGAATATCGAAGGTCTGTGTGGAAGCCGTTTTGAATATTCATTCGCTTTCGCTCTCTCTCTTTTTCTCTCTCTCTCTCTCTCTCTCTCTCTCTCCCCTCCTCCCCCGCCCCCCATCCACCGGCACGGCAGTGATTACTGTGAACTGAACTGAACTCAATTGAACTGAACTTTGTGTCACTTTGAAACTGGTCATTTACCCCTAGACAACGATAGAGCTTGATTGATCCTATTATCCTAGTTCTGTGTACATGTGTGTTTATCATTGCTGAACTGTTGCATTTATTATCCTTTTGATTAGAGTACTGTGTTGCTTATTTCTTTAATAAAACTTTCTTAGTTCCAGTAATCCAGACTCCAACTGAGTGATCCATTTCTGCTGGTTTGGCAACCCAGTTACGGGGTACGTAACACAGTATCCATCACCTCTTTCATTTCCCCACACAGTTTAGCGCACAACACTGATTTGTGAATAATGCAATGAAATGCCAAGAGTGCTGGGTTAACAGCGGCAAACCTGCTTACCAAGCCCTTGTGTTGCCCCACCGTCGACGGAGCCCCATCGGTGACAACGGACATAATTTTGCTCACATCCAAGCCATTCTTCTCAAAGAACTGTGTCAATTTGTTAAAAATAATTTCCCCAGTTGTTGCTCCCAGGCAGAGGAAGCAAACAAAGTAGCTCTTCCCGAAAGGTCTTCCCATTAGAAAATCTTGCGAACACAGATAGCTCTTCCTTATCAGTTCGGTCACAGGACAAGTCTATGGCTGGTGATATGGCTTCTGCTTTCTCCAAATTGGTGAGTAGATTGGAAAATCACTCCTCCGCTAAAACTTCTACTCTCCTTGTTGCCGTGGTAGCCGACAATGGGTGTCTTTAATAGCTCCACAACCGTTTTCTTGGTTTTCTCATCACGACTTAAAACTTTGCCAACCATATCAATTGCACACGTTTTAATCAACTCGGCATCACGTGCTCTATGGGGCGTAAGTCAAGTGTACGGTGTGGGACGAGATTAAAATAAATAAGAGCAGCGCGCGCTTTATTTACATGTTATGACAGGTGCATTCACGTAAGTGCCAATGGGTCAGCATGGTCCAGACATTTGATTCTCACCGTCCGCCTATTGGGCTTGTCTGCTTTAAGGTCTCCTGAAAATTGTTTTGTTCGAGGCATGGTGCACATTAACAGATCTTCTTGAGAAGAGTGGGCTTCGTCTGTAACCTGAGTTTTTGTGTCTTTTTTTAATATATAGGGCAGGACACCTCTACAGCCCAACACCTCCAATCTCATCTCATTGATTGGAACACCAAACTCCAAATAGATTTTGTAGAAGGCATTATCCCAGAGGTTCACATACTTTTTTGAACCTAGACTGTGATTGTTTAAACTGTGTACTTACTAGTGATGAGAAATACAAATGTTTGTGTGTTATTAGTTTGTGCAAATTGTGTTTGTCTATTATTATGACTTGGATGAAGATCAGTCTGCATTTTATGAGTATTTAATGCAGAAAACCAGTTAATTGCAAAAGGTTCATAAACTTCTTGCAGCTGTATTATATTATCACTATATTTGGCAGTCTCATAAGAATGCTCTTAACTGGCTTGTATAATTTCAAAAAGTTGCATATTCTTTAAAAATATATTGCCATATATTATTGTGTTAATAATATTATGAAAATATTACCACAGATGCTCACAGTCCTTAGGATTGCTGAGTTGTATCAAGAAGTATTTTTCATCTCTTCCTGATAACATTTTGTATTGTCCATGTCAGAATCATTCCTGATAATCGTCTCTGTCACTTGTTGCAAAATAGAAGAGAATCTAACACATCTCCAAGGGATCCTACCATCCTAGCACCAAATGTCACTTTAACCTCCCCCCCCCCCCCCCCCACATGCTATCTGCAGGGGTGGCTCCCTTTGTGAAAACTTTGTCCATTTGTCCCTCCCCACTAATCTCCCTACCGGCACTTATCCCTGCAAGTGGCCAAAGTTATACACCTGTCTATCCACTTCCTCCCTCAACTGCATTCTAAGCCCCAAACAGTTCCTCCAGATGAGAAAACACTTCACCTGTGAATGTGCTGGAGTTTTCCATTGCACCTGGTGCTCCCAATGTAGCCTCGTCTATATTGGTGATACCTGTCATAAATTGAGGGATGGCTTTGTCGAGCACCTCGTCTCCATTCACCAAAGACGGGACTTCCTGGTGGCTAAACATTTTAATTTCAATTTTCATTCTCATATGTTGGTCCATTGCCTCCTCTTACATCACAATGAGAGCACCCTCAGGGTCGAGGAGCAATGCCTCATATTCTGTCTGGGTAAACTCCACCCTGATGGCATGAATATGGCTGGTCATGGAGCACGTTAAAGCCTTTCTCTCAGCTATAATGAACCCTTTCCAGTTCACTTACCCCTCAGAATGATCCACTGAAGATGCAATGGGGTTTGCCCTCCACTGTCCTGTCCCACCTAGAAAATGGTATCTCATATGTCAGACTGCTGTTTATAGACTTCAGCTTGGCATTCATCGCCATCATTCCTAGAAATTGGGGGTGGGGTGGGAGGTCCTCGCTGGATCTCAACACCTCTCTCTGCAATTGGATACTGGACTTTCTAACAGTAAGGCCACAGTCAGTCCGTGTGGGCAGCAATTTCTGTCATTATGTTGAGCAATGGCACTCCCCAAGGCTGTGTGCTCAACCCCCTGCTGTTCACACTGCTGATGCATGACTATTGCAGCATCCAGCTCAAACCGTGTCATCAAGTTTCCGGATGACACAAGTGGTTGGCCTCATCAATAACGATGATGAGATGGAGTATAGAGAGGAAGTGGAGTGGCTGGTAGATTGGTGTGAGAAGAACAACCTAAGCCTGAACGTGGAAATCACTGTGAACTTCAGAAAGGCACAGACAAACCATCCCCCTCTACAATGCATGGCTCCTCCATAGAGAGCGAGAGTTAGGTGCACCAAGTCCCTGGGAGTTCCCATCATGGATGACCTCACCTGGTCCCTTAATATCACCTCCCTGAACAAGGAGGCACTGCAGCACCTCCCCTTCCAGAGAAGATTGACACAAGCAAGGCTCACCTCCCCCATCATAACTGCATCTTACAGGAGCACCACTGAGAGTATCCTGACAAGTTACATCTCCAGCTGGTATGGCAGCAGTTGAACATTGGACCAGAAGACCTTTGAAAGGATTGTGAGAACAGCTGAGAGGATATGGGAATCTCCCGATCATCTATCAAGGACATTTATCAGGAGCGCCGTGAACACAGGGCCCTTAGTTTTGTTAAAGATCCCACTCATCCATCCAACATCCTCTTTGACTTTCTACCATCAGGCAGGAGACGCCGATGCATAAAAACAAGAATGGTCAAGATGACAAACAGTTTCTTCCCCCAGGCCTTTAGGCTTCTGAATTCTGGGTCGCATCATAATCGAAGTCTCACTGGTTAATCTGTTCTGTACCTTACAATATTTAATATTAATGAATTTTAGCTTTTTATTTATGTGCGATTCATCTGTAGAATTTATCCTTACCTTCATAAGTTATAATGTGTTATGTGTACTACTGTGCTTTACATCCTGGTTCGAAGGAATGTTGTCTCATTTCTATATACATGTATGTAGTTAAATAACAATAAACTTGATATCGATTTTTCCTTCTGATTTAAACAAAAAATTACCTTCCCCTCTCCGCTTTTTTTATTCCCACTCTGGCCTTTTCACCCGCCTATCACCTCCTCCTTTCCTTTCTCCCATGGTCCACTCTCCTTTATCTGATTCCTTCCTCTTCAGCCCTTTACCTTTCCTACTCACCTGACTTCAGCTGTCACCTTCTAGCTATCCTCCTCCTCCTCCTCCCCCTCCCCACCCACCTGTTTATTCTGTTGCCTTCCCCCTTCCTTTCCAGTCCTGAAGAAGGGTCTCGGACTGAAATGTTGACTGTTTAATCATTTCCATGGATACTGCCTGGCCTGCTGAGTTCCTCCAGCATTTGTGTGTGTTTGCTTTGGATTTCTGGTATCTGCAGAATTTCTCGTGTTTGTGATCTTGGACATTCACTGATGTGAGGAGAGAAGGCAGAATACTTAAGCCACATCTGCCTAGCTTTATCAGAATGGTTTTCTTAGTCACTCCAGAAAGCCTTCATCAATGCATAGTTAGTATGACATGTTTTAAATGAGTAATAATGAGCAAAATATGTGAGGTATTTCCATTGTACCATTGCGTTGATGACAACACCTTTTAATTCTCAAGTGGTCTATGACTGTGGCATCAGTAGTGTGTGTGTGTGTATATTTTTTTTAACATTTATTTAAAAATAAAAGCTTTTTGCATTGATATTTCTTTCTCATGAATATCATCTCCTCTTCCAAAATCCTGAAATGTTGGCTGAGCTTTCCAGTTCTTTGAAGTTGTCAGTCTTTCTACCTGAACCTTGACATTGAATGCTAGCAAAGTGTTTGATTGCACTCTGTGTGACACTTGAGGCTGATTCTGTTGATTTTAATGTCTTCCTTGTTACAAATACAGTGGCTATTGCTGGGCAGTCCATACTATGGCATATTTTAACAGGCTTATAGCTGTCCAGACACTAAAGACTGAAATCTTGAACTTCCCATCTGTGTAGCCTCAGCTGTTCCTTAACCTGATTCTTAAATGTAGTTGCAATTTTTTTTTCTCTTTGTATTGAGCTTCTACACTCAAAATAGGATGATCTTTGGGATGACCTAGTGCTGTTATTTAAGGGAACACAAAAAAAAAGTGCTATTATGCCATTTGGTGGGTACTCTTATTAAGAATCAAGCTATCTTTAAATTAAATATATAAAACTTTGCAACGTATAAAGCACAAACAATTACTGCTCTCTTCTCATTACACAATCAGAGAGGAGGCACACAATCAATGTATAAAGAATAGCTTCTTTACCTCTGCCATCAGATTTCTAAATGGTCAACGAACCCATGAACACAATCTTACTATTTTAGCTCTTTTTGTGCTGTTTATATATTTTATATCTATATATATGTTATTGTAATTTATAGTATATGTTATGTATTGCACTGTACTGCTGTCACAAAACGACAAACTTGAAGACGAGGTTTACTGATAATAAACCTGATTCTGATGCTTCTAGATTAACATATTCCAATTGCAATATTATGGAAGTGCACCTAAGTCTGAACTGTTGTTCTCTGCAGGAATTGGTGGGTACATTTGAAAACAGTGCCAGGATCCTTCAAATGTTCGCAGATCAAGTTCGGTGCAAAACAGGAAACAAGATTTTCTCCTTTCCCCTGCGATAGCTGCTGATGAGGGCTGGACGATAAGACTGAAGTGGATGGCAGGTTGAAACAGAATTATGACAACAAGCTCTGAAAATGGCCCTGTTCTGTTCCAGTCAACTGTTCAGTTATGTAACAATGATGTCACCTCTTTACCTTTCATGGATCATGCACAGTGTCTAATTCATCAGTGCATAAACTAGTCCTTTGTTAAAATAAAGACCACTGCGGTTTTTAATGGAACAAAGAAGTTTGAAAATAAGATAGTTTTGAACTCAAAGCTGAAGTGAAATGGATGAATATTAATTTAAAATCCATTATATAATGGGTTTAAGGTGAGGGTGCAGAGATTTCATATGAACCCGAGGGGCACAGTTTTGACCTTGATATGGAATGAGCTGACAATGAAAGTGCTTGAAGTAGATACAGGACATAAACCATATTTAAAGACACTTGCAGAGCGTCAGATACAAAAGGTTTCGGCGGGGGTGGTGGATATGGATCAAACAATGGCAAATGGGACAAGATTAGATTGCAGTCATGGTTAGCATGAACTAGTTGGACCGAATGGCCTGTTTCTTTGCGGTATTACTCTAAAAGCAGAACTGTCTTTATGTACATAATACGACTAAGCCTATTGCTAAATTAAGTTTAAGTTCATTTATACTATTTTCAGCAAATGAACTACAGTTGTTTAACAAACTGACTCAATGTTGCCTTTCCAAGGGCAGCTAAGGTTGTGAAGTTACCAATGACTAGCTTTTTGAATGTTGATCTCATTCAAAGAATGAACTTTAAAAAAAGAGCTGCAAGGTAGCTGAGCTTTACAGTAATTTCTATTTTTCTAATTTCTATTCATTGTTGGCTTTTTAAAAACTATTCTAATGATTTTGATACTAAATCAAAATAAATGGTTTGAATTGGTTAGTGTTGCAGTCTTCTCAATGTTGTTCTTGAATAATAAAATTTTTTGCTCGAAGAAACAAAGTATTATCTTTACAAGAGCATAAAATCATGTTCTATAATGAATGTGTTTGTCCACCTTTGCTATGCTTATTTCTTTAAAGCAACAGAATATTGCATACAGATTGGTAGATGTTATTTCTGGGCTACCCCAAAGTCTCTCATGTGAGCTGAGAGACTTTGGAGAAGCCCTGACTGAGTCCCTATACAGAGTTCTAGCATTAGAACTCTCAGTACTTTTATTTCATCCTTTAAATTTGGAGAGAAGAGTTGATCTCCACGTCCTGACTTTGAAGTATCCTTTCTTTACTCACTTAACAAATTCAGACTAGAGCCATACCATTCCCAAAGCTTTCACTTCAGTCTGTAGTCCTCGTGCTTACTGCTGGGAACATTGTTCAGGCAAAGGATTGCACTAATGATACCCTGTAATTATATGCAATAATAAATGCAAAACCCAAAAATATGCAATTAGAATTGTATATATGTTAATTTCAACTTCCATACACCATAACGTTAGAACACAAGATCACAAACATTTCCACTGGCTGTCACTTAGAATGGTAGTCCTGCTTTATGGCACTTGTTAAAACGCTGAGCTATAAGTAGCTTCCTAATAAAGCATCACAGCATAAAGTATTTTCCCAATTACAGAAGCTCCCTAGGTTATAAATTGCTAGACGCATGGCAATCCAGTTTGACGCAAATTCTCCCAGACATTTTTAAAGCTAACAAGTTTCATGTTTTTCATTAGTGACTGAATGCAGTATATAGTCATAGAAAGCCACAATGGAGAGACAGGCCCTCTGGCCTAGCTGGTCCATGCTGAACTATTTAACTGCCTAATCCCATCGACCTGCACCCACACCTTAGCCCTCTGTACCCCTCCATGTACCTATCCCAACTTAAACGTTGAAATTGAGCTTGCATGCACTTGTGCTAGCAGCTCAGGTTCCACACTCTCACAACCCTCCCAGGGGTGAAGTTTTCCCCCATGTTCCCCTTAAACATTTCATCTTGCACCCTTAAACCATGCCCTCTAGTTGTGGTCTCACCCAATTTCAGTGAAAAAAGCCAGCTTGCATTTACCTTATCCATAACCTTCATAATTTTGTATACCCCTACCAAATCTCCCCTCAATCTTCTATGTTCTAAGGAATGAAGTTATACCCTTTCCCTAGAACTCAGGTCCTCTAGACCCAGCAACATCTTTGTACATTTTCTCTGTACTCTTTCAGTCTTATTTGCATCTTTCCTGTAGCTAGGTGACTAAAACTGCACACAATACTCCAAATTAGGCCTCATCAATGTCTGACACAACTTCAACATAGCATCCTAACTCCTATACTCAATCTTTGAGGGCCAATGTGCCAAAAACTTTTTTTTACAACCCTATCAACTTTGTGATCCACCTGCAATGAATTATGGATCTGTATTCCCAGATCCCTTTATTATACTTCATTCCTCAGTGCCCTACTGCTCACGATGTCCTCCCCAAGTGCAACATAATTGCACTTGTTTGCGCTAAATTCCATCTGCCATTTTTCTAGCTGGTCCTGATCCTGTGGCAAGCTTTGATAGTCCTTTACACCCACAATCTTGGTGTCATCTGCAGATTTGCTGATCTAGTTAACCACATTATCATCCAGATCATTGATACAGATGAACCTTCCTGATCAACCTCCCAGGTGGGACCTTGTCAAATGTTTTGTTGAAATCCATGTAGACACCATCCACTGCCTGACTTTGCCTTCATCAACTTTCCCCAGGAAGAGTCGGAAACAAGATGTAGACATCAGAATACCAATAGATCCTCAGAGGAGCAACTGAGCATCACCACGAGACAGTTCATTCTCTCCGACACAATGACCCCCTAAGGCACTGAATGAGAGTCCTCTTTAAATAATCATAGAATACAGGAAATATGCCAGCCACAATTAACTTGACAAGATTAAACTGAAAATACAAGGGCTTAACAACTCTAGTTAAGATATTGATTAGAAAGTACAGGTGCTCAAAAACCCTACAAGTTTAACGCTCTATGGCAAGCTGCAGGGCTCAGGCCCAGAAGCCCTTAGGATTCTCATTCACCTTGCCTGTTATCGCAAACTCGTGCCTTATTTTAGCTTTCTTCATTTCTTTAAGTGTTTTCTTGCATTTCTTATATTCAAGTACCTCATTTTTCCTGCCTGCTTTTACCTGCTATGTAACTCCTTTTTTTTTCTTAACCAGGGCCTCAATATCTCTTGAAAACCAAAGTTCCCTAATCTTGTTATTTTACCCATTATTCTGCCAGGCACATATAAGCTTTGTCCTCTCAAAATTTCACTTTTGAAGGCCTTCCACTTACCAAGTACTCCTTTGCCAGAAAATAGCCTGTCCCAATACACACTTGCCAGATCCTTTCGTATACCATCAGAATTGGCCTTTATCCAATTTAGAATCTTAATCTGAGGACCAGACCTGTCCTTTTCCATAACTGCCTTGAAATTAATGGCATTATGATCACTAGATGCAAAGTGTTCCTCTACACAAACTTCTGTCACCTGCCCTGTCTCATTTCCAAACAGGAGTTCAAGTATTACACACTCCCTCATTGAGACTTTTATGTACTGATTAAGAAAACTTTCCTAAACATATTTGACAAATTTTATCCATCTATCCTTTTACAGTATGTGGAAAGTTAAAATCGCCTATTATCACAACCTTATGTTTCTTGTGATCTCTACAAATTTGTTCCTGTAAATCCCTGGACTGTTGAGTGGTCTATAATATAGCCGCATTATTGTGGTCATACCTTTTTTATTCCTCAGTTCCACCCATGAAGCCTCACTTGACAAGTTCTCCAGTCTGTCCTGACTGAGCACTGCTGTGACAATTTTGCTGACTAGTAATGCCACCCTTCTCCCTTTAATAAACAATGAAGCCCCAAAATATTGAGCTGGTCCTGCCCCTCCTGCATCCAAGTCTCACTAATGGCTACAACATCATAATTCCAGGTGTTGATCCATGGCCTGAGCTCATCTGCCCTTCCTACAATACTTCCTGCATTGAAATATATGCAGCTCAGGATATGAGTCGCACTCGGCTCAACCTTTTGATTCCTGACTTTGTCTGAGGTCTTACCAACATCGATCTCCACTATCTGTCCTGGCACTAGTTCCTATCCCCTGGAACCCTAGTTTAAACCACCCCGTGCAGCACCAGCATATCTTCCCACTTGGATATTAGTCCCCTCCCAGTTCAGGTGCAAAGCATCTTTTCTGTACAGGTACTACTCTCCTGGAAGCGAGCCCAGTGATCCAAAAATTGGAAGCCCTCCCTCTTACACCAACTCCTTAGCCACATGTTAAACTGTATGGTCTTCCTATTTCTGGCCTCACTAGCATGTGGCATGTGTAGCGATCCTGAGATCACAACTCTGAAGGTCCTGTCCTTCAACGTAGCTAACTCCCTGAACTCACTTTGCAGAACCTCATCCCTCTTCCCACCTATGTCATTGGTACCTATATGGACCACAGCCTCTGGCTGCTCACCCTCCCACTTAAGAAAGCTAAAGACTCGTTCCGAGATGTTCAGACCCTGGCACACAGGAGGCGTCATACCATCCGGGAATCTCATTCTTGTCCACAGAACTTCTTTTCTTTTACCTTGACTAACGAATCCCCTATCACCACAGTTCACCTCTTCTCCCCCTTTCCCTTCTGAGCCACAGAGCCAGACTCAGTCCCAGAGACCCGACCGCTGTGTCATTCCAACCACCCCCCCTCCCCCCGCCAAAAGAGTATCCAAAATGGTATTCCATTAGTTTAATTTTGGGTAGTTTTGGATGATTATTGAATGAGATGAGAATAATAGCAAGTGCATATTAGCAGCTATAGAAAATAGGTTTTCTGACTTGTGGAATATTCAGCTTATGGACAATTCTTATAAATGGAACCCTTGCTATCCTGGAGAGTGCCTGTAACCTTTGTGACCCAGTGTGATGCTACTTTCTTACTTGACAATAAATTCAGATAATAGTGAAAATATTGGAATTATTTTGCAAAATCTAGACTTGTTTATGAATAGTAAATAGAGCAGTAATGTTCAAACATCAGGGGACTTTTCAGGAGTTTTAGAGAAGTGGTTTAATAATTTTATGGCACAGGAATGTGTGCCCGGAATGTCACAAGAAGACTTTATACATGGTAACTGACTGGCTCTCAATTGCCTAGTGATGGATTTTGTGATACAATGGATTTGCTTGGCTCACATGTTGCACCTGGAACAGAAGAATTTAATCTGATTAACAGATAATACACTGGGAGTAATGTGTACATTTCTGGCCATCACACTATAGGAAGAAGCAGTATGAACGATTCACAAGAATGTTTCTCGGGTTTGACGGCTTGAGTTATCAAGACAGATTGGATTGGCTAGATCTGCTTTTCCTGCAACAAAAGAGACTGAGAGGTAACACGCACAGAATACTGGAGCAACTCAGCAGCTCAGGCAACATCATTGGAGAGGAATAACCAGTCAGCATTTCAGGCCAAGACTCTTCATCAGGACTCTGGATTTTCACCTTTAGCAGAGTATCTTGTGTTTATGAACATGATAGAACTGTATAAAATTGAGAGATAACAAGGTTGGATTGCCAGAGTCTGTTTTTCCCTTGTAGGGGTGTCTAAAAACTAGATTAAGCTGAGAAGGTGGAGGCTCAAAGGGCATCTGAGGAGGTAAATCTTTCACACCGAGTTATTGGTGTCTGGAATGAACTCCAGAGGAGGTGATGGAGGCAGAAGCAGTAATAACGTTTAAGATGGGTAAGTACCATCATTGTACAGAGGAATATGGAGTTAATAAAGACTAGTGGGATGAGTATAAATAGGCATGATGGTTAGAGTAGATGTCATGAGCAGAAGGGCCTGTTTCTATACTGTACAACTCTAAGACTGTTATGACAAGATTTTCTTGTTATGGCTTGAACCACAGCAGTGGCAGGTGGGGGTGTCAGGGGCTGTTCTTTGTGGTAGGGTCATAAACTTCGAGCAGAAGGTTTTGTTTGACACAGTCAATAGTATGAGGTTTGAGCTAAAGTCCTAAGGTAGACCAGAAGGAAGTGCAATAAATTACAGCTTAACCAATGAATGGATACAAGTTGCAGTACAATTACTGATAACTGATAATCAGTTGATTTTTTCAATCCAAATTGGTAAAGTAGTGGTGTGTTCATAAAATGTAATGTAAAGTGGTGAATATTCAAAGACTGCTGATAAAATGTTGGTTGATCAATTCATGGAAACGTTTACTGAATCCCTAAGGATGAGGGCTGGAAATAAATCTACATTGCCAAGCACAAAATAAACATCAAACTTTATTGATTGCATTTTAAGTAAAACAGAAATTTGAACAGAAATGTTATGATGTAATCTTCATATATGTGACTAAAATATCAAAATCTACATACTTCAAACTGGTAGCCCATTGTTATGCTTTTGATTGCAAATTTAGTCCTCCCTACAAAAAATTCCTTCAGCATCAGCATAGCATACCAATGCACTTAAAAGCAAAAAAGTGAGGTTGAGTTTCAAATATCATACATACTGTATATAACTACTAAAATTAGATTTTATATATGTAGCCCCCCTGGCCACCCTCAGGGTCGCTCAGCTCGCTGTCGTCGAGGGAAACAGCCCTCGGCCCCGCCAAACTGGGTAATTAGTTTGTGTGGATGCTGTGTGAGGTACCCCACCCTGCCCAAATAACAGACAACACACCAAATGCAATTAAATGATTTACAGTTTATAGATATTACTGGAACTATATAATTAATAGAGAATAAAATATAAAAGGAAAATGAAAGGCGCCACACTTATCAAAGTTCAATCTCTTCGTGCACAAAACAGTTGGAGCTCAGGACCCTTCTTCTTCACCCTGTGACCCCTTGGACTACCTCGACCGGTCGCCTGGGACCAACAACGGTGGTCAACCAGACACTCCACACGAGTCCGTCTCCATCTCCGTCTCTTCACCAAACGCCCTCCTCAGGGTCGGACCCCGTTGGCGGACTCACAGCACCTGGTTCATCCTCTGTCCCTCTCTCCCGCCTTCTCCCCCAAAACCCCGCGCATAGAGTATCTTCAAATACATCAAAAACATAAGAACTATCCCAATTGGTTCATAACATCTTCTTATCAGTAATGTGATTCAACAAACTGCTAGCGGGAAGGATTTTCTCAGTGTTTAACATAACGAAGAAGCATTCTCAAGTATAACATAACAAAGAAGACATTTTAATTAGCCTACACAGTAACATAAGAGATGAAACCCCCTTACATATACATCAGAAATTCCTTCTGTTAAATCCGTATTTTAACCCTTAAAAACTGGGACTGAACCATTTCTATAAATATAAGTTGATGTGGATTGAAAACTGATAGTTATGGTTTGAAAACCATAGTAGAGTTTCTGTGATAGTGACAGTTTGAAAACTGTAGTAGAGTTTCTATGAATACTCGTAGATCTGCTTTAAAGGTTTGTCAGTAAGGGAAGAGCTGTGATTAGGAATCAATACTGGATCATTCATAGAGTCTACCGACAATTTCTTGTGCTTATGCTGAAGGAGTTTGCTTGGACTATTGTGGTAAGGAGTTCTTGCAATTATTGTGGAGAACCAAAACAAGGGAAGGGAAATGGTTCCACCACAACCTCTCACTCAATGTCAGCAAGACCAAGAAGATGATTATTGACTTCAGGAAGAGGAAACTGGAAGTCCATGAGCCAGCCCTCATTGAGAGATCAGAGTTGGAGAGGGTCAGCAACTTCAAATTCCTCAGTGTTATCATTTCAGTGGACTTGTCCTGGACCCAGCATGGAAGTGCAGTTACAAAGAAAGCATGGTCGCACTTCTAATTCTTTACCATGCAGTACTTTAAATGAGCAGAGAGAGGACACAGCTGGGTTTGGTCTTGCTGACGCTCTGAACAATTGTGAAATATCAAATGGCGTATAGCTGGATCAATTACAATGAAGAGCCACTAATCTGAAATTTGAATTGTTTTTCTTTGCACTGATGCCACCTAACTTCAAAATTTCCAGCATTTTCTGTGTCCATTTCAGGTTTCCAACACGCCTGGGATTTTGCTTTTTCACATACTTCATCTTTCTCTGGACACAATGCCTGCAGAAACATCGGGATAAATTAGCCTTAATAAGTTACAAGGCTGCTTCAACTACCAGGCTCAATTTGTCTTGTGAGTAACCGGAATTCAATGAGAACTGAACATTATGTACGTTTTTACTGGACGTATCATGCTTCCATCTCCAAACTAGATGTCAATGAAATAAAAAAGCAGAAATGAGATTTTGTTTGTGATCAGAGTTAACAATGACAATTTATATTTTCATAGGAAAATGTTGCAGGGTGCTTCATGGACTCTAACCAATCAGCAGTTACTCTGTCTGTGTCATCACATTTCCAATTTCAGGTTACTCTTACTTATAACCATATAACAATTACAGCACGGAAACAGGCCATCTTGGCCCTTCTAGTCCATGCTGAACTCTTATTCTCATCTAGTCCCACTGACCTGCACTCAGTCCATAACCCTCCATTCCTTTCCTGTCCATATATCTATCCAATTTAAATTTAAATGACAACATTGAACTTGCCTCAACCACTTCTGCTGGAAGCTCGTTCCACACAGCTACCACTCTCTGAGTAAAGAAGTTCCCCCTCATGTTACCCCTAAACTTTTGCCCTTTAACTCTCAACTCATGTCCTCTTGTTTGAATCTCCCCCACTCTCAAAGGAAAAAGCCTATCCACGTCAACTCTATCTATCCCCCTCATAATTTTAAATACCTCTATCAAGTCCCCGCTCAACCTTTTACACTCCAAAGAATAAAGACTTAACTTGTTCAACCTTTCTCTGTAACTTAGGTGGGTGAAACCCAGGCAACATTTTAGTAAATCTCCTCTGTACTTTCAATTTTATTGACATCTTTCCTATAATTCGGTGACCAGAACTGTACACAATACTTCAAATTTGCCCTTACCAATGCCTTATACAATTTCAACATTTTCCCAAGAAAGCTAAAGAAATTTGGCCTGTCCTCTAAAACCCTCACTAATTTTTATATATGCACCGTAGAAAGCATTCTTCTAGGGTGCATCACAACCTGGTATGGAAGTTGTCCTGTCCAAGACGGAAAGAAGCTGCAGAAGATCGTGAACACGGCGCAGCACATCACACAAACCAATCTTCCATCCTTGGACTCACTTTACATCGCGTGCTGTTGGAGCAGTGCTGCCAGGATAATCAAGGACACAACCCACCCAGCCAACACACTTTTCGTCCCTCTTCCCTCCAGGAGAAGGCTCAGGAGCTTGAAGACTCGTATGGCCAGATTTGGGAACAGCTTCTTTCCAACTGTGATAAGACTGCTGAACGCATCCTGACCCGGATCTGGGCCATACCCTCCTGCCTCTCGGTTTTTTGCACTACCTCACTTTCCATTTTTCTATTTTTTATTTATGATTTATAATTTAAATTTTTAATATTTACTAAATTTTTACTATTTTTAATATTTAATATTTGTAATCCAGGGAGCGGGCAGCACAGAATCAAATATCGCTGTGATGATTGTACGTTCTAGTATCAATTGTTTGGGGACAATAAAGTAAAGCATAAAGTATAAAGTACATTACATCCCAACTCCTATACTCAACGCTCTGATTTATAAAGGCCAGCATACCAAAAGCTTTCTTCACCACCCTATCCACATGAGATTCCACCTTCAGGAAACTATTCCTAGATCCCTCTGCTCTATTGCATTCTTCAATGCCCTACCATTTACCATGTATGTCCTATTTTGATTAGTCCTACCAAAATGTAGCACCTCACATTTATCAGCATTAAACTCCATCTGCCATCTTTCAGCCCACTCTTCTAAGTGGTCTAAATCTCTCTGCAAGCTTTAAAACCTACTTCATTATCCACAACTCCACCTATCTTAGTATTATTTGCATACTTACTAATCTAATTTACAACTCCATCATCCAGATCATTAATATATATGACAAACAACATTGGACCCAGTACAGATCCCTGAGGCACACCACTAGACACCGGCCTCCAATCTGACAGTTATCCACCACTACTCTCTGGCGTCTCCTATCCAGCCACTGCTGAATCCATTTTACTACTTAGATATTAATGCCTAATAATTGAACCTTCCTAACTAACCTTCTGTGTGGAACCTTGTCAAAGGCCTTACTGAAGTTCATATAGACAATATCCACCGCTTTACCCTCATCAACTTTCCTAGTAACCTCATCAAAAAATTCAATAAGATTTGTCAAACATGACCTTCCACGCACAAATCCATGTTGACTGTTCCTAATCAGACCCTGTCTATCCAGATAATTATGTATACTTTCCATCAATTTACTTACTGTGTTTTTCCCCACATCCTCCTCTCTCTCATTCTGAACCCTTGCTTCCTTGTCCATCCACCCACTAACCACACATTTAATCCCTCTCCCAGCTGTTCTCTACTTATCCCCTAGCTGGGGTTCCCAACCTAGGGCCCATGGACCCGTTGCTTAATGGTAGAGGTCCATTGCATAAAATAGGTTGGGAATCCCTGACCTAATGGTTCCTGTTATCACCTTCCTATCGGGTTCTGGTACTGCTAGCTTTTGTATCACCACTTGTCAACCTCCAGCAACTATCCCCACTACCACCCTCCCTCTCTCCCTTCCAACTGGTTCCAGTTACTCTTTTCAGTGTCTGCTTCTGTCTATCACTCTCCTGACTACCAACTCCACTTCTCTCTTTCTTCCATCTGCTCATCATCTTCACTACTACTCACTCTCCCAATCACCTACTGGACCCCTTCTCACTCATCTTCCTGTCCTTTATATACCGGTGATATTCCCTCTCCTCTCTTCACTTTCGGTCTTCATGCAGGGTCTTGACTTGCTGAGTCCTTCCAATTGCTGCTCGACTTGCCGAGCGTCTCCACCAGGTTGTATGTTATTCCAGGATTTAGAGCCAATGATTATATATTTCCAAGTTGAAATGTTGTGCCTTGGAGAGGAGTGTGTGGGTGGTGGGGTTCTTAATCTCTGCCTCTTCCTCCTTGGTGGTAGAGGTCACAGCTCTGGGAGGAGCAAGTGAATAACTGTCATGTGTTCGTAGGTAGTAAACATTGCAACATTGTGCTGTTGGTGAAAAGAGTGAAGGTTCAAGGTAGCAGACGGGTGAACTTTGAAATGGTTACTGTTGAGCTTCAGCAAAGATTCACCTGCAATTATCAAAATTGTCAGGGCAAGCATTTCATCACACACTTGACTCGTACCTTGTAGATGGGGTGAGACTGTGGAGTATCAGGAAATGCTGCAGCATACTGGAGAGAATGTCTTATGAGAATATACTGAGTGAGATTGTGCTTTTCTCTTTGGACTGAAAGAGGATGACAGGTGACTTGTTAGAGATGCATGAAATGATAAGAGGCATAGATTGAGTGGATCACCACAGACTTTTTTGCAGGGCAGAAATGGCTAATACCATGGGTCATAATTTTATAATGATTGGAGGAAAGTATGGGGGAGGGGATGTTACTCTGTTTTTAACGTAGAGTGGTGGGTGCATAGAATGTTATGTTGGGGTGGTGGTAAGAAACTGTTTGATAGGCATATGGATGATAGAAAGAATGGAGGACTATGTAAGAGTTTGATTGATCTTAGAGTAAGTTGAAAGGTCGGCCTAACATCGTGGGCCATATGGTCTGGACTGTGCTGTAATGTTCTATATTCTACTCAGCCTCTGATCTGCTCTAGTAACTACTGACATAGGTTTGTCCAGTGCATTTCTGGTCAGTGGTGACATCTGCCTTCTGCCTATTGATGAAATGGTCATTGATGCAACAGCATGTTAGATAATGGTATTTGCTTAGTGGTTCCCTGAGCGATATTTGTTTTGCTGCATGTAGGGTGTGGGCTGCTAAATTTGCAGAGGATTTGCAAATGGGATTGAACGTTGTGCGATTGCCTATGGAAGATCCTGCTTCTAACTTTGCGAAGGAAGGTAGGTCACTGACGAAGCAGCCAGTTCAGACACTGCCCGAGGAGCTCCAGCTGGGATGATTCATCAGCCAGTTCAGACACTGCCCGAGGAGCTGCAGCTGGGATGATTCATCAGCCAGTTCAGACACTGCCCGAGCAGCTCCAGCTGGGATGATTCATCAGCCAGTTCAGACACTGCCCGAGGAGCTGCAGCTGGGATGATTCATCAGCCAGTTCAGACACTGCCCGAGCAGCTCCAGCTGGGATGATTCATCAGCCAGTTCAGACACTGCCTGAGCAGCTCCAGCTGGGATGATTCATCAGCCAGTTCCAGACACTGCCCGAGGAGTTCCAGCTGGGATGATTCATCAGCCAGTTCAGACACTGCCCGAGGAGCTGCAGCTGGGATGATTCATCAGCCAGTTCAGACACTGCCCGAGGAGCTGCAGCTGGGATGATTCATCAGCCAGTTCAGACACTGCCCGAGCAGCTCCAGCTGGGATGATTCATCTCCAAAACCTGTAACCACCTTCCTTTGTTAAGGTATGATTTCAACCCATTTTCTTCTTGATGCCCAATGACTGTTCTATCTTTGATATACGCAACCAAATACTGTATTGAAGTTAAGGTCTGTCACTCTCACCACAACTATCCTCCAGAATTAGGCTCTTTGGTCTGCTGTTGGCCATTGAAAATTCCATCAGAGAACATTTTGTGTTCATTTCAATGCTGCTTCTAATTGTTGCTCAACAAGGTGGGACGTAGATTCCTCACAGCTTCATCAGCTGAGGGAGGATAGGTATTGATAAATCAGATTTCTATGAAGATTTCACGGAGAGTCTGTGAAGAAACAACCAATGAGAGGACTCTAGGACTGCTTCGATCAGCATCCACTGTGGTGACACCAGCTAGTGGGCTGGGGCAAATCCAGGGAGAGTGTTGGAACAGACTGGCTCTTATCTGTATGGGATAATTATACAAAGGCTACATTAAGACTCTGAACAGCTTCCTCAAAACATCAATGCAGATGCTTGTAACCGGCTTGTGTCAGTGGTGTTGCCTGTTGAGTTTTATTGTTGATTTGAACGTAGCGGTCAAATGGTTTGTTAGGCTAATTCAGTGCACATTTAGGAGATGATCACCTTAATGGGCTTTGAATTACATTGGCTCCAGACCAAATCAGGATGACAGCTTTCTTCTATTGAAGGGGATTAACTTTTCACAACAATCCAATAGTTTGTGGTTATCATTAATTGTCTGGATGAGTCCTTAGTAACCTGTGGTGTCATGGCAACTCAGATCCCAGGATTGTTAGTCTTGTGACTCTGGATCCAGTAACTTAAATCCTATGGTATCACCATTTCCAGGTGACAGTGACATTGTACAAGAGCCCATTTGTGGAAGACGAGGATGGTTGGAGTGGGGTGAGGGAGGGATGGAGGTTTGAACATCTTGGAGAATTTTTGCGCATTGGTTGTCAGTCTTTTTTGGTGTGTCGTTTTTCATTGATTCTATTGTATCTATTCTGCTGTCAATGTCTGCAAGAAAATGCATCTCGAAGTAGAATATTGTGACATACACGTACTTGAACTTTGAACTTTAAAATTTGATGGTGTTAGGGCATATTCCAGAGTTAGGATGTATAACAAATATGTTCAATTACAGCCATTCTTCAGACATGAACATGGATTGTAGATTAAATTTAAGATGCAGCACTGAACGATAGCTTACCTGGAGCTGTGGACACCAGTTGATTGGAAACCAGACATTGCTGATTAACATTCAATCTGGGTGTCCGCAGTGTGGGTGCAGAGAAGGTGTGTGAAATACATGTAATTCAAAGGAAGCATTGTAGATGCAGCTGTTACCTTTGATCTTTAGCGTATAAAATGTCCTGTAATATTGGGTCAACCAGGCCTCTTTCTCCACGAGTGTTCCACTTTGCTGAGTAAAACACTTTTATTAAAGCAGCCACTGGCTTCAGTGCCTCCAGTGACTTGGTTCACTTACTACCAATGGAGTCAGTTGGCCAGAACAGAAACAGAACTGAATATGCTGCAAATTTAGACAGGAAGTTTGTACATCTGAACTGAGGTCTAGGCAGGCATTAAGAGAAATGGTTGTGATACAGAGGATATTTGAGGTAACATCCTGTTTGTGGCCATATTGGTGACTGAGGTTGTGAACATTCAGGCATGGTCAAGACAGTTCCCAGTGAAAATATAATATTTATATCAATAAATGCAACTTAATGGCAATGGGTAGCCTGCTATAATTATTATGAGCCAAGTAGGAGTGACTGTACAGTGACAGTAGGAGACTTGGTTAGTACACAAATCCAGAAAAGCATTACTTGTTTGTGAGTGAGAAGATGTCAGGCTGCTACCATTCAACAAGTCAGCACATGCGACTCTCATTTAGGTAACGAACTGTATTCTGATAGGGAGAAGCAGATAGACTTGGGTCAGGCATCACCAGCCTGGTATGAAAACACCACAGCCTTTGAATGGAAAATCCTACAGGAGGTAGCTCAGTGCATCACAGGTAAAGTCCTCCCAACTATTGTTTCATATAGATGCACTCACTGTTGTAGGAAAGCAGCATCCATCAGAGATCCTCACCACCTATGCAAAAGCTAGGCTCTTTTCTCGCTGCTGCCATCAGGTAGAAGGTACAAGATCCTCAGGGCTCACCACCAGGTTCAAGAACAGTTCCTACCCCACAACCATCAGGCTCTTGAACAAAAGGGGATAATTATACTCACTTGCCCCATCCATTGAGATGTTTCCCACAACCAATGATCTCATTTTAAGGACTCTTCATCTCATGTTCTAATTACTTAATTGCTTTTTATTTATACGTGCACTTGCATAGTCTGTTGTCTTTTGTATGGGACCAATGAAGATCAACCAGAGTTACTATTCTATAGACCAGCTGAGTCTGCCTGCAGGGAAATGAATCTCAGGGTTGTACACGGTGACGTACGTGTACTTTGATAATAAATTTACTTGAACTTGATCAAAGTAAGGTTAAAGTGACGTACTTACTGAGGTCTCTAATAAGCTTACGCAGTCTTTCCTCCAACTGATGTGTTATTTTGGTTTATCTGGTTCACATATCTGAAGAAAAAAGAAGTGTCTGATGTGTGTGAAATAAAACAAGGTCTAGCTTTGCTGGAATTCCTTGAACACAGGATGAAGTGTGTGGTCATTTAGTTAGGTTTCTCAGTATTTTGAAACCAATAGCTAGTCCCTCATATCGCATATCAGCAGTGCAAAGACCACATTTCAATTTGGCTTCTATAAGAACAGGCAGCCAAGAAGTGGGTGGCTTTTACTCAAGGGACCAAAGTTTATTTTTTTCAATCCTTCACATCAATTGTAGGAAGGTGGTGGTGAGAAAGCTAGGAAATTCATTTTAATATAATCATCCACTGTTAATGGGGGTGGGGTGGATTGCAACCTCTTTCTCTCAACCACCAAACTGTTGAGTGCTTCGATTATACAAAGTAGTCACTTTACATAAATTTTACTGTGTACAAACGGGCCTTGCACCAACAAAAGCAAACATTTTTCTAATCTGGCCGCTACATTAACGAGTTATTTTTCATAAACTGATGTGTAAGACACTGTGGTAGTATGCACAAACACTTACCCAGATTTAAGAGTAAGGAGCAAAAGTGGTGTTCCTTGTATATGGAGACTGGGACTAAGTGGTTGCTTTAGCTTTACAAATTTATCTAAGAAAAATGTGATCAAAAGCATTTCTGAAAATACACACAGGATTTGGAGAGCACGAGGCTTTCAGGAATTAGATTCAAGTATTTTCTCGTTTGACTCCATCACTGAATGTAGCTGGGGATTAGAAAAGCAGCTGTAAAGCAGGCCATTCCCAATGAGACCAATCAGAAAACTAATCCGAAACAAATTAGTTCAAGAAAATGAAGCAAGTTCATCCCAATTGAAAATAAGTGCATAATGGTAGTAGGCACCATGTATCAGAGAGAGTGATACATTTGACACAGCTTCTGGTGCTAATGCTAATGGCTGGGATTGTTTCTCTAAAGTATTGCACAGAGGCCCTTTACAGCAATGCACCTTGGCTCCATCAAAACCATCTGATTGTTTATTTTGTAGTTGGTAGTTACTCTTGTGATGAATGCCAATCAGAAACCACTTCAAAGCACAAACAGTGCTTGTGCTGTGGTGTGTAATCATCCTATCTGCTTGATGTCCATGATGCAGTTTAGGGAAAATATAGCGAGTTGAGTAAAGACGAGGTCACTCTTAGCGGATACGTGCATACTGTTGCAATCTTGCTGTTGTACTTCCAAGCCCAAGTACTTGGCATTGTACTTCCAAGAGCTGCTAGAGAAGTGGATTTCATATACATGCTAGTACACCAGCTTTCCAGATACAATTTATTTATTTTCCAGTGAAAAATATAACATTCTAGTAGAAACAGAGCAGTGGTTACAGGAGTGCACCTCAAGTATTACCAGCAACAGGAATTGGGTATGGGAACTGCAGAGGCACAGATGACAGCATGAAAGATACAACTGTGATCTAACGCTAACTTCAATGTTTCACTTCCGAGTGGCAAATATTGCATTTTCCTCTCCACCTCATCGCGCCCAACACCGATGCCAAGGGCTGGATGAGGGCATGGGAAAGCTGAGCCTTCATCCACACCAGTGGGCATTTTCCACACCTCTTTTGGCACGGCCTTCAAAAGCAGCAGGTACAAGAGGGCTGTTAAATTGCTGACTCTCTCTTCCCCCCCCACCAGAAATAGAAAAAATGTTAGCTTTCCCATCAGTTATCAGCAGTCACAACCCAATCAGAATAAGAGGACTAGGAAGCAGAGCTTGTGGAAATAGTTCATATCTCCACTATAACCTGCCTCATGACTACACCTGGACTTTGCTATCTTGAATAAAGTGGCCCGTATCAAAAATATAACTGCCTTAAGAAAACATGCCCATAAAGATATCACTGGTCATATGCACCAACCAAATATTTGGAATTCTCCACTATATCTAATGTCCCAAATTTTAAAATATTCTACAGTATTGAATTCTATATACGAAACAGTTAACATTAAACATTTATACCAAATTTTAATTGATAATACTTATCTAGGCTTTGAATTGCCTGGAAACTTTTGGAAGTGTATACTGAACATGGCTTTTCCCTGCCTTGCAAGAACTAGATCTTACTATATCCCAAGTACCTGTTCTACTACAGATCTATTTGCTTACAAATATTTATAAATTACTGGAGGGTGTTAAGAAACCCCCAAATCTGAAGCCAGGATATTAGCCCCAGACCTGGCAAAAGTGTCAGTTCTCCTCCTAATGAGCACTTCTTTAGTTGTGGTGGCGGCAAAGCTAAGGAAGCAAGCTTTGGTGATTCACCTGGCCAAAGGATAATGGAGTAATGAAAAACCTTTGATATTGTCCCCCAACTTCAAACTGACAAAGTGCCACGCATTTAATGTTACTAACATTCAATCTCTTTTTACAAGTACAAGCCAATTCACTGGTGTTAAACCATAAATTGTGCTCTTTCCCACCCAAATCAAACTTGTTTGTGCAAAGTCTAAATACCTAGATCCAAATATTTTAACTGTTATCATTGGCAATCACATAGGTTTACTTCAATACAGTGTAAAAGGCACAAAACAACAGATCTAATATATCTAGTAAAGATACTACATAATTTCGCTATACATTTTGGCCGGAAAACTTAAAGACAAACAGCCATAACCACAGAAGCTAATGGCAAAAGATAATTGTTTTAACTTTTTGAAAAAATATTTCTGGAATTGAACTCAAATGATAGGATTTAAGCTCTGGGGAACTTTTACTTACCCTTTCATTTTGATCAGCATCAACTCAAGGTTGTTGATATTTTTTAAACTGGTGGAAAGTGTGTTTGAAATGAGGAAGTTTCATACTTTTTAGCATAATTTGTCAAACAAGTTAAGAGGTAAAGATATGGAAGAGGTTTTCAAAAAAAGTTTTATAATAAAATTGTAAAGAATTAATATTACTAGATGGATAAGATTAAATGTAAAGAAACATGCTTCAATATATTGTCAATTGCCATATTAAGGTTCCCCTACCCTATATTTCCTTACCAAAGTACTTCAATTCCAGTTTCGCAAAAGTACATCAATGTAACACTGTTGCCCATTCTGCATTTTTTTTTTGCAGGATGGAGTTAACTGATCGGTGAATTTCGGCCTATGAGGAAGCAGAGATTGATCAGTTTAGATCCCACTGTGTTGCAGAATTAATGCACACTCTTTTGACCTGCATTTGAACCTACCTTCATGAAATTGAGGAGCAGTTAGATACTTATTTTTCTATTTAAAGGTTGCAGGGATTTGGTTATGTGTACTTTTTAAATTCTTCTTATTTCTATTTTATGGCCAGATCGCATCAAATACAATAACCCCTCTCTACACTAACCTCTATCATCCATCTCAATATTCCATTATCATGAACAACTGATTCAAGAAATTAGTTGGGGCCTATGCACCATCAGGAGTGAAGACTTCACTTAACTACTGCAGCTCCCTCTTTAGGCAAAGAATAGTTGGATTGCTTTACAGCTCACCCTTCAGTGAAGCCAGACAGCAATGACAGTTAACACACATGAATTCAGTCAATGGAGTGCCTCAACTCATTACAAGACTGTCAAGATTTAGCAAAACAAAAGAATCCTCTGACTTCCAGCACGGTCAGCGTAAATTCATAGTGGAGGCAAATTAAATAGGACTCTTTTGATGTAGGAAATTGTAGAAAGGTTGGACAGCATGTCTACATGTTCATTTCCTGGTAGTTCCTTCATATAGACTTTGCCTTCCTGCTTTCCCATCCACTCCTTGCACTTGAGGGCACTCACCAGGTTGACTGTTCCGTCACCTTCGCCATTGACGACTTTGGGATCCTGATCAGGGAAGACATCATAGTTAAAGGACTCAGGTGTTGGTATCCCAGTTCCATACAGGCAATAAATTGTAACTCCAGGGGCAGTTAAATTGTACACCAGTGCTTCAGTGTCCTGCCGAATAAACCAGCCTACTTTAAAGTTGATGTCCTGGTAGAATTTCTGATAATCTTTAATGGTGTAATTGTATGTGGGCGTGGTGATGAATACCTTGTCCACTGACCAGGTGTTATTGTAAGGGAGAAGCCAGTTGGTGGACACTGCAGTCCGCTGCTGTTCACGAATTTTCAGTGGGCTGATAACTGGAATTCGATCATTGTCTCCTATAAAGTTACAGAAAGAAAGATTTAAACCATAGCAATGGTGCTTATTCATAAAATTATAGCACTGGAACAGTTCATGAGAAATAACTTGTCTGATGGGGTATTTTGCTGGAATATTCTCCTGCATCAATCTTCTTGTCACCTCTCCCTTCTGTATTTATAATGCTTCCAAAATACAACTATACTATTACTATCATTTGCATTTTGTGATACCAAATTTCACATTCCTGTTAGCGGAACGTTCCTAAATACAGTTCAAAATTCCCATTTAAAGGGAACTTTTAAATTTTCCGTTTCTTACTTCAAAAGCTGTTAATCCTAGTTCATTTCACCATTTGGTAGGTCATGTTTTTAAAACAGCTTTTCCAGAGCCCTGATTCCAGTAAAGCAAACTGAAAACTTGGGATTACCAGTTTAAATCTTTAAGAGGTGGGTGGGAATTGTCCTTTTTCAGTTACAGAATGGAATATTTTCCTATGGAGTAGCTGAAGCAGAGGCCCTTCAATGTGGTTAAGTGTGTCTATCTCACCAACTTCAGATTTAAGTACTTTACCATCACCTTTTAAAAGATGCAATGAATTCTTTCTTTTACAATAAGGTACTGCACACTCCAGCAAGTGGGAATGTTCTCACTTCTTCTCAATGTAAAATTAATAATCCACAAATTGTCTTTCAATTTTCTTTCTGCCGAAATAAGATGAAAACCCAATCTCTTCTGGGTGTATTATCAGCTGCTGGGATACTCAAGGAACACAGAATCATATCCAGACAAATTGTGAAGAGAGTTAAGGACGTAAGCATTTAAAATGGGAAAAGATAAAGTGCATTGTTTCTCTTTTGAATAATCATCCTATTTCAGCTACTACATTCAATCCATTCTCACGTTCATTCATTTTCCCCATTTCAAAAAACATTGAGCCTGGATTTCCTGCAGCCAAGCGAAACACAATACTTTCACCTTTACCAACAGTATACACATGGACAGTATTTTACAAAGCCTCCACAATAGCGTTCTCTAACCCAGCATCCCAATCAGGATAGCAAACTCTGTTAGACTTGTACCCTTCACATCTAATCTGTAACCGTTTGTGTAGGCCTCTTAAATCTCTCTATCTAAACAGATTCTTGAAATGCTTACCTCTAAGGATGATTTCATTACCTCACTCAACTAATTATGCACAGATGTGGTGAACCTTTTAATATCTATTAAAAGGTTTGAAGAGGCACTGTTATTACACTGCAGAATCTTATGATAGCAACTTGCTAAATAGGAAGGTGTTTATGTTGTATCATGGGCATTCTGATCTTTAATACCAGGTTTTGGGGGCTCGTTTTCCTGCTCCAGGAGTTCAGTTACTTCAGGACTTTTAAAATAATATCATATCCAGATCAAAATCTCCAGGGGATTGAAGATCACCACCTAGTCAGTACAATTGGCTATGGATTAAGGAGGTTTTTGGCCCTGCCCTGGAGTTGTTTATCTGGCAACTTTCATTCAATTGTCTTTTAATCACTTTAAGAGGCAATGTCAATTGTAGTTAATTCTTTTGGTAAATACTTAGGATCTAGTGGCCCTCTGTTGGTTGGAGTTAACCATGGGGTTGTGGCCTAGCTGAATACTGTACTATATGCAAGCCAGGGCAGTACGATAATGGTGAGCAAGCTGTTGCCCATGCAGCAGACTCTCGCTCTCCACACAGCTGATGAATCCAAAGGAATGGCACAGATCGATACAGTTTGGCACCAGGGGAGTCACAGGAGTTGCCAGTCAGCAATGAACTCAATGTAGAGCTACTTTAGGGACTCCAGCTCTAGACTTTTCCCCATGGGGCTTACTCTCAAAGCCTTCCCCATGAGTTGGTGTAGCTGTGGGGCAGTGGAAGCTTGAGATCAGAGTTTTCCTTCTTCTCGATGGGCTGCCAACCTCAACTGACGAGCCCCATCTGCCCAAACTAGAATCATGTCATTGAGTAGTGTCATTATAATAGGACTGGGGCAAGTTGGAAGTTGTGAAGTAATTAAGTTTAAAGGTGTAAGGGAAATTACACCAAGTGAACCTTGTTCATTTCTGGACCCAAAACAAATAACTTAATGTCCATTCCAACTTATCACCATGTTACTGGTCACTTAACCTCTGGAGATGAGGGGCAGAAGGCAAATTGCCCTCTTAACTCCCCTGGAGGATGACACACTGATAACCACACAAAAGGGATCTCATCTCCAGACCTGCATCCTACAACTCTCTACCACACTGCCTTTACGTACCAAGCTGCTAAATTATTCAGCAATTTAATAGTGTGAATGAAATTCACGTTTCATTTACAGTATTTCTCATTGGTGAAGAGCACTCTCGATGCTTCATATTGTCATGCTACTATGACCAACCTGTAGCCAGTACTCGCAAAGTCTTCGACACACCTCCCCAAGGAGCCCCCAGTGCGATGTAGGATTTAATGTACTTGTCTTTCCACTCCTGGGGCTGATGGTTCAAGAAATAGAGTGTGTACAGGTTTCCCATACTGTGTGCAATCAGAACGACAGGACTACCATATTGCTTGTACATGGATTCAATCATTGCCTGCAGATCCTTGAAAAACTGAACATTTTCATCTGAAAATAAAAGAATGAAGAGGATTTCACTGTTGCTGTGGAACAGAATAAATTTTACATTTCCCTCATGTAAGACCCAATAGAAAAAGACGTAGCCTTTAGATCTAAAGTGGTTCAACCATGAAGCTTTCTAAAACCAAGGTAATAACTATTTGATAAGTTAAATTAGCTCTCTGATTAAAAAAATACAAAAATTAATCTGTACACCTACGTTTTTGATGCAGTATGAGTAAATAGCTACATTTAACAAAAGAAAAACATTCTACTAGTTCAAAGTAAATGATCAAAGTATGTACATATCACCATATACAATTCTGAGCTCATTTTGTTGTGGGCATGCTCAATAAATCCATGATAGCATAACCATAATAGAATCAATGAAAGACCATGCCAATCTGAGCATTCAACCACTATACAAAAGACAAACTGTGTACTGCTGATCAGAGATAGTGTCACGGCTGCAGAAAAGGAGAAAAGTCATGGATTGTCTACTGAGTCTCTGTGGGTGGAAGTTAGAAACAGGAATGGGTCAATAACTCTACTGGGTGTTTTTTTTTATATAGACCACCCAATAGTAGCAGCGACATCGAAGAGCAGATAGAGACAGATTCTGGAAAGGTAATAATAACAGGATTTGTCGTGGTGGGAAATTTTAATTTCCCAAATATTGATTGGTTTAGATGGGATGAAGTTTGTTAGGTGCATTCAGGAAGGTTTCCTGTCACAATATGTAGATAAGCCTACAAGAGGAGAGGCTGTACTTGATCTGGTATTGGGAAATGAACCTGGTCAGGTGTCAGGTCTCTCAGTGGGAGAGCATTTTGGAGATAGAATTGTGATCACTATCTCCTTTATCACAGCACTGGAGAGAGATAGGAACAGACAAGTTAGGAAAGCGTTTAACTGGAGTAAGGGGAAATTTGAAGCTATCAAGCAGGAACCTGGAAGCATAAATTGGGAACAGATGTTCTCAGGGAAATGTACGGCAGAAATGTGGCAAATGTTCAGGGGATATTTGCGTGGATTTCTGCATAGGTATGTTCCAATGAAACAGGGAAAGGATAGTAGGGTACAGGAACCCTGGTATACAAAGGCTGTTGTAAATCTAGTCAAGAAGAAAAGCTTATGAAAGGTTTAAAAAAAAACACTAGATAATGATAGAGATCTAGAAGATTATAAGGCTAGCAGAAGGAGCTTAAGAGTGAAATTAGGAGAGCCAGAAGGGGCCATGAGAAGGCATTGGCGAGCAGGATTAAGGAAAACCCCAAGGCATTCTACAAGTATATGAAGAGCAAGAGGATAAGGCGTGAGAGAATAGGACCAATCAAGTGTGACAGTGGAAAAGTGTGTATGGAACCTGACGAGATAGCAGAGGTACATAGTGAATACTGAATCAAAGCATTCATTATGGAAAAGGATCTTGATGATTGTAGGGATGACTTACAGTAGATTGAAAAGCTTGAGCATATAGACATTAAGAAAGAGGATGTGCTGGAGCTTTTGGAAAGCATCAATTTGGATAAGTCTCCTGGACTGGATGAGATGTACCCCAGGCTACTGTAATGATCTTTGCATCATCAGTGGAGACGGGAGAGGTTCTGGAAGATTGGAGGGTTGCAGATATTGTTCCTTTATTCAAGAACGGGAGTAGAGAAAGCCCAGGAAATTATAGACAAGTGAGTCTTACTTCAGTGGTTGGTAAGTTGATGGAAAAGATCTTGAGAGGCAGGATTTATGAACAATTGGAGAGGCATAATATGATTAGGTATAGTCAGCATGGCTTCGTCAAAGGCAGAGCGTGCCTTATGAGTCTGATTGAATTTTTTGAGGATGTGACTAAACACATTGATGAAGGTAGAGCACTAGGTGTAGCGTATATCGATTTCAGCAAGGCATTGGACAAGGTACCCCATGCAAGGCTTATTGAGAAAGTAAAGAGGCATGGGATCAAAGGGGACCTTGCTTTGCAGATCCAGAACTGGCTTGCCCACAGAAGGCAAAGAGTGGTTGTAGATGGGTCATATTCTGCATGGAGGTCGGTGACTTGTGGTGTGCCTCAGGGATCTGTTCTGGGGCCCCTTCAATCTTTATAAATGACCTGGATGAGGAAGTGAAGGGATGAGTTTGTAAATTTGCTAATGACACAAAGGTTGGGGGTGTTGTGGATAATGTGAAGGGCTGTCAGAGTTTATTGTAGGACATCGATAGGATGCAAAACTGGGCTGAGAAGTGGCAGATGGAATTCAACCCAGATAAGTGTGAAGTAGTTCATTTTGGTAAGTCAATTATGACGGCAGAATATAGTATTAATGGTAAGACTCTTGGCAGCGTGGAAGATCCGAGGGATCTTGTGGTCCAAGTCCATAGGACACTCAAAGCTACTGCGCAGGTTGACTCTGTGGTTAAGAAGGCATATGGTGCATTGGCCTTTATCAACTGTGTGATTGAGTTTAAGAGCTGAGAGGTAATGTTGCAGCTATATAGGACTGGAGTACTGTGCTCAGTTCTGGTCGCCTCACTACAGGAAGGATGTGAAAACTATAGAAAGGGTGCAGAGGAGGCTTACAAGGATGTTGTCTGGATTGGGGAGCATACCTTATGAAAACAGGTTGAGTGAACTTGCCTTTTCTCCTTGGAGCGATGGAGCATGAGAGGTGACCTGATAGAGGTGTATAAGATGATGAGAGGCATTGATCGTGTGGATAGTCAGAGGCTTTTTCCCAGGGCTGAAATGGCTATCACGAGAGGGCACAGTTTTAAGGTGCTAAAAAGTAGGTACAGGGGAGATGTCAGGGGCAAGAAATAAGCAATATGAGATGAAGGGTCCTTGAAAGTGAGTCCATAGATTGTGGGAATGTTTCAATGATGGGGCAAATAAAACTGAGTGAAGTTATCCCCATTGGTTCAGGAGCCTAATGGCTGAAGGGTAATAACTGTTCCTGAACCACGTGGTGTGAGTCCTGAGAATCCTACACCTTCTTCCTGATGGCAGCAGTGAGTAGAGAGCACGATCTGGATGGTGAGTGGCCCTGATGACGATTGTTGCATTCCTGCAAAAACACTTCATTGAGATGTGCTCAAGTGGGGAGCACTTTACTCATGATGGACTGGGCCCTATTCACTCATTTTTGTAGGATTTTCCGTTCAAGGGTATTGGTGCTTCCATACCAGCCTGTGATGCAACCACTCTATATGCTCTCCATCACTCATTGATAGAGGCTTGTCAAAGTTTTAGATGCCATGCCGAATCTTCACAAACTCCTAAGGAGGTAGAGGTGTTGCTGTGCTTTCTTTGTAACTGCTCTTATATGCTGGGTTTTAGAGCATGAGAGGGCGCTAGAGAAAGGGTGGAGAGTAAATGTGAAGAAAAATATGAATAAAATTATTAATGACCATATGGCTTAAGAGCTTAAAAAACTTGATTAAAAAGTGTTTAATGAAAAACTGACTTTCCAGTGGATGGGATCAAGGTAGCAAGGTGCCTGTTGTTCAGCAACAGTGAAATGGATGGAGGTATGCCAATATGAGAGAGCACACAGGGCACTGAAGGGGTGAGGCTACAATGCCTTAACGAGAAAACCCTGTATCCAGCTCTTAGCAGAATAGATTGTGGCTAATTGAATTTTCAACTGAGCCAAATTCAGCTCAGTTGACTGGGCAAGGGATGGAGCAGGACCCAATACAAAGGCAATTGAGTCTGCTGTTGGTCACTTGGAGAAAACTAGACATCCACATCTTAACATTAGAAAGCCTCTGGGATCAGGAATAGTGGTCAGCTGGATATCATTTACAAGATTAACAAGTAGAGGAGCTGAGGACAACTCCTAGGTGAGGAGAAGTTATGCTATTGGGTCTGGCAGCATTTCCTTAGAACAATGCTGTACCAACCTCAGAGTAACTTTACTATCAAAGTACATAGATCAAAGATGCAAGAAATATACATCCCAAAGATGAAGTATTCCAAAGGGAGGAGGAAGCAACCGTGGCTGACAAGGGAAGTCAAAGAAGCATAAAAGCAAAAGAATATATAGCAAAGATTAGTAGAAAGGTAAGCAATAAATATCCATCAGCAAAGGTGCCCCACACGGCTGTGTGTTTCGCTCCCTGCTCTACTCACTTCATACTTATGACTGTGATGTGAAGCACAGCTACAGGGCAATGTTTAAGTTTGCTGATGACACCATCCTCGTTGGCTAAATCAATCGAAGGTGGTGACGAATCAGCATGTAGGAGGGAGATTGAGAATCTGGCTGAGTGGTGCCACAACAACAACCTCTCACTCAATGTCAGCAAGACCAAGCAGCAGATTATTGACATCAGGAGGAGTACTCAGAGCAAACTGGTGGTCTATGAGCCAATCAGAGGTGGAGAGCATCAGCAACTTCAAATGCTTGGTGTTATCACTTCCGAGGATTTGTCCTAGGCCCAACACTTCAATGCAATTATAAACATGACACAGCAGTGCCTCTACATCTTTAGAAGTTTGCAAGAATCGGTATGACATCTTAAACTTTGACCAACTTCTATAGATGTGTGGTGGAGAGTTTATTGATTGATTGCATCATGGCCTGGTATGGAATCACCAATGCCCTTGAACAAAAATGTCTACAAAGAGTGGATATGGCCCAGTCCATCATGGGTAAAGCCCTCTCCACCACCGAGCACATCTACACAGAGTGCATAAAGACTGATGCAATGAACTCATTTGCTGGAACAGAACTGAGAAACAGGGGCTGCTGCTGGAGAGGGAGACAGAGAAGAGGTGGAAAAACAAAAATCTAGTTAAAGATGCAAATAACAAAAAAGAAAGACCATTAGAGAGGGGCTCAAGTCAGGTATGACATTATTTATTATAATTATCAGTACATAAAAATCTCATGTGTTCCTGCAGTGAAAAATGAGTCTGATCTCTGCTCTAAGCAGATTGTGGACTGTAGTGCCCAAGACAAGTCCCTCTTATCCAGTGACTGTTTAGGACCTCCATTATCCAATTGTGCTAGCTTCAGCTCTATGCAAAGGGAGAGGCAAAATTGCAGAAGCTGCCTTCTTTCAAATTATACCCCAGTATTTTTTTAATCTTGCTCTTTTCTATCTCCAACACACAGCCAATAAAACCTGTCCTAGGTTTTTTTGTAATTTTTTTAAATAAATCAGACCACTAATGCTGCTCAAGGGTCAGGGAAGTGCTTGTTATTCATCCAGCATAGCTCTGGAAGAAATCACCAAGATCAGGTTTGGATAAATCACACATCTACTCATCACTGAGCCACCACTCTGATCACATGGGACATTTCCCACTCAAGCTTATTTCCTGGCATAATTTACATATTGCTACTTAACTATTTATGGTTTTATTACTATTTAATTATTTATGGTGCAACTGTAACAAAAACCAATTTCCCCCGGGATCAATAAAGTATGACTATGAAGCGAGGCCATAGCAGTAATGAACATCCCTCCCCCCAGAATATATAATAATCTGAATTCAAAGGTTTCACTTACTGGGTGCTCGTCGCCAGTCATATGGAGCGCCACGGACTTTTTCATCTCTGAGGTAGCCCCAATCTACCATGTACTTCACCAGAGTATAGAAATAAATCCCTGCAGACAAGTGAAAAATAACGTTAGGCTGAGCTGAGAAGAATGAACGTCCTCTGCAGTGCACAGTGACTTCCGTGCAGTTCTCTCTCTTCTTGCCCACAAAGTAGAAGCTCAGCAAGAACGAGAAGATAAAATTAATTGTGGAACACAAAAAGATAAACCAGTTTTAACACAGAATTAAACAGCTGAAGATGGCGATCCGATAAGGGCCCCATCATGGATCTCTGTCTTCTGCTCAAAAGCCAGCAGGCCTCCTTGAACCCAAAGAACTCTGTGGAACCTTGGGACTCCGAACTGCAAGCTGAAGTCCTTCCTTTCTGTCAGCAAAATGCTGATCCCAGGGTGCAGATGGGCTCTTCATCGAGTCCAGTAGGGGATTACAAACTTCCCAAATTTCAGAGTCAGAATTATACAGCACAGAAATGGGCCTTTGAGCCCAACTTGTCCATGCCGACCCCGGTGCCTGCCGGCACTAGTCCAAACTTGTCTGCATTTGGCTATTTTCCACTAAAACTTTGCTGCCAAATGTCTTTCAACTAGTTGTCCCAAACTCTACCACTTCCTCTGTCAGATAGTTCCAGTGGGAAAAGGTTGTCCATCAGATGCCCTTTAAATTTTTTCCACTGATGTTGAATCTTTGCCCTCCAATACTAGACCACTACCTACACAGCACCAGCAATCACCAGTCGGGGTTCAATTCCCACGCTAGCCTGGAAGGAGTTTGTACATTTTCCCCATGACTGCATGGGTTCCCTCCCGCATTCCAAAGACACACAGTTGTGGTTTTGCTATGTTGGCACTAGAAGCGTGGTGACACTTACTGTTTTCCTCCCAGCACATTCTCACTGATTTGATGGGATGCTAATGACCCATTTCATTGCATGTTTCAATATTTTGATGTACATGTGACAAATAAAGGAAATCTTTAAGTCTGATGCTGAGAGATCAGGCAAGGGAGGGATAGTCAGGGTGGGAAAGGATAAAGATGATTTCAAACCACTTAGTGCAGTTATGATGGAGACATCCAATGGCACGAGGGAGGATGGGAAACATAGTAAAAGGGAAGAATTTGCTGCAAGGGCCTTCGCTGCTTCTTAAATATCCCCATAGTCTCAATCTCCAAATAAACCATTGCTATTAGTCACTCAAGACCATAAGACAGGGGAATAGAATTAGGCCATACAGCCCACTGAGTCTGGTCTGTCATTCCTTCGTGCAGATTTACTATCCCCCTCAACCCCATTCTCCTGCTTTCCCCTTGTAACCTTTGATGCTCTGACGAATCAAGAACCTATCAACCTCTGCTTTACATATAGCCAGTGACTTGGCCTCCACAGCCATCTGTGGCAATTAATTCCTCAGATTCACCACCCACTAACTAAAGAAATTCCTCCCCATCTCTGTTCTTAGTAGATGTCCCTCTATTCTGAGGCTGTGCCCTCTGGTCCTAGACTTACCCAGTATAGGAAACATCTTCTCCACATCCACTCTAGCTAGGTCCTTCAATACTTTTGTTTCAAAAGATTCCACCTTATTCTTCTCAACTCCAGTGAGTACAAACCCAGAGCCATGAAACAATCCTCAGTTGTTAAGCCTTTCATTTCCAGAATCATTCTCGTAAGCCTCCTCCGGATCCTCTCCAATGCCAGCACATCTTTTCTTAGATAAGTGGACAAAACTGCTTACAGTACTCCAGGTGCGGTCTGACTAATGTATTATGTAGCCTCAGTATGACATCCTTGCTCTTGTACGAGGGGTGATTGATAAGTTTGTGGCCTAAGGTAGAAGGAAACCTAGCACATTAATTTTTCAACATAGTCCTCTCCTACATGTACACACTTAGTCCAGCGGTCGTGGAGCATACGGATCCCTTCTTTGTAGAAGTGGGCCACAGCAGGGGTGATTGATAAGTTCATAGCCTAAGGTAGACGGAGATGAGTTATTAACTTCAAACTTTCTGCATTATCACTCAAAGAGTTGAACTGTACGTGCATGTAACGAGAACGTCTTGGACCTCCAGGTGGTCCACAGCAGGGGCAATTGATAAGCTCGTGGCCTAAGGTAGAAGGAGATGAGTTATACCGCTCTCGTTAGATGCACGTGCAGTTCAACTCTTTGAGTGATTATGCAGAAAATTTGAAGTTAATAACTTTTCTCCTTCTACCTTAGGCCATGAACTTATCAGTCACCCCTCGTACTCTAGTCCTCTCAAAATCAATGTTGACATTGCATTTACCTTCCTTACTACTGACTCAACCTGCAAGTTAACCTTTAGGGAATCCTGCACAAGAACCCCCAAGCCCATTTGCACCTCTGATTTTTAAATTTTATCCCCTTTTAGAAAATAGTCTACACCTTTATTCCTTGGAATACCATGCATTATCATCTCGTTAAGCAGCCTTATGTGCTCTCAAAGGACTTCTGAAAATCCAAGTACACAACATCCACGGACTCTCCTTGGTCTTGGGCTACGGTAGGAAACTTTGTCACATGGTGTGAGCAGAATTATCTGCAGCTTAATGTGAAAAAGACTAAGGAGCTGGTGGTAGACCTGAGGAGAGCTAAGGTACCGGTGACCCCTGTTTCCATCCAGGGGGTCAGTGTGGACATGGTGGAGGATTAGAAATACCTGGGGATACGAATTGACAATAAACTGGACTGGTCAAAGAACACTGAGGCTGTCTACAAGAAGGGTCGGAGCCATCTCTATTTCCTGAGGAGACTGAGGTCCTTTAACATCTGCCAAACGATGCTGAGGATGTTCTATGAGTCTGTGATGGCCAGTGCTATCATGTTTGCTGTTGTGTTGTCTGCCTCCCTCCCTTCTTAAAGAATGGAGTGACATTTGCAATTTTCCAGTCCTCCAGAACCGTTCCAGAATCCAATGAGTGTTGAAAGATCAGGACTAATACGTCTATAATCTCTTCAGCCACCTCTTTCAAAACCCTGGGGTGTAGTTCATCTGACTTATTTACCTTGAGACCTTTCAGCTTCTTGAGCACCCTCTCCTTTGTGATAGCAACCACACTCACTTCTGCCTCCAATACTCTCAATTCTGGCATACTGCTAGTGTCATCCACAACGAAAACGGATGCAAAATACTCAGCAAGTTCACCTGCCGTTTCTTTTTCTCCCACTACTACCTCTCCAGTATCATTTTCCAGTGGTTTGATATCCACTCTCACTTTTCTTCTTGGTCTTTATATATCTGGAAAAAAATCTGTTGGTATCCTCTTTTATATTATTTGTTAGTTTACCCTAAGATCTTCCAGCTACTTTGGAAACTCCTTGGTGTTATCTGGCATTGGGGAAAGTTCACAGCCCAGTGCAGAAGGAGTCTGGATCCCCACTGAGGAGAACTTCAAGGGCACTGAGCAGTTTAAATCTATCTCGCTGCTCAGTGTGGGAGGGAAGATATTTTTCAGTATTGTTTCCATCACCTGACTGAATTTCTCCTCAAAACAGCCTACATTGATACATCTGTACAGAAAGGAGGGACTCCCGGAGTGCCGGGGTGCCTGAAACACACAGGGGTGGATTCCCAGCTGATCAGGGAAGTGCACAAAGGAAAGGGAGACTGAGTTGTACTATGGCTAGGACTTGCCAACAGGTATGGGTCATTACCACATAAGCTCATAGAGATCATGCTGAACCAACTTCATGTTCTGTGAAAGAGAAAGGACCTCATCCTGGACCACTACAGGAACCTCAGGTTTAGAGTCTCCTCAGGAACTGGCTCAAGAAGGGTATTATAATCAGATGTACAACTTCAGTGACTGTCTTCTCCCTGACCATGATTAAGCTGGTTTAGGTAGCTGAAGTGGAGTGTAGAGGGTCTAAGTGGCATGAGGCAGCCCCCAATCAGAGCCTTCATGGATGACCTCACGGTGACAACTACATCAGCCGTAGGCTGTAGGTGGATCCTCCAGAGGCTCATCGCATGGGCAAGGGTGAGCTTTAGGCCAGAGAAATCCATGTCTCCGGTGTTGAAGAAAGGCAGACTCACAGGCAAGTTCCATTTCTCCTTGAACGGTATAGCAATCCCATCCATCTCTGAGAAACCAGTCAAGAGCCTGGGGAAGGTCTTTGACTGCAGCCTAAGAGATGCGGCTGCCATCCAGAAAACCACCTAGTTAGAAGTCTGGCTCACCAGAATGGACAAGTCAAGCCTACCTGGCAAATTCAAGGCCTGGATTTACCAGCACGGAATCCTCCTCGAATTCCTCTGGCCCATGCTGGTACATGATGTAGTCATGTCAACAGTTGAGGCTTTTGAAAGAAAAGTCAATGGCCGCCTTCGAAGATGGCTGGACCGCCCATGTAGCCCGAGCAGTACTGCTGTCTCCGGGAAGAGGTACAAACTGTAGCTTCCGTTCAGCAGCCTGAATGAGGAGTTTATGGTTTCCAACACAAAGGAATTGCCCCGGTACAGATTCCAGCGACCCCAAAGTCTCGTCAGCAGGCAGTGAGGTCTGAGCAGGTAGGAAGTGGAAGGCCAAGGGCACAGTGGAGATGGATGAATCATGTCAGAGGTACAGGGATCTGGTAGGGACAGTAATGTCTGATCAGGCAGGGCTGGGCAGTTCCCTTCAACCCACTTTGACAGGGCCTTGGGCAGGGACAGACACAAAATGATCCAGGAAGAGGTGCAAGTAGCTGTCATGTACCACCAGGATGGTAGCAATGGGGCAGCAGGGAGCTTGGACAAGGTGGGAAGGTATACTGAAGCAGAAGATCTCCTGGTTCGACATCTGGTAGGCAGAATCCCAGCACATCAAGTTCAGCCCAGATCACCAGCAGGCTTGTTCGCCATGGCGTCAGACTGGCAACTGAAATTCGACCTTGGCAAGAGTCAAAGTCCCTGACTTCTTTGCTTCATCATCCCCAAGGCATTCTGATAGAAACTTCAAAGCAGGTGGTTATGGCAGAGCTGAGTTTCTTGGGAGGACTGAATTGAAGAGGTGTTTGAGCATAAGAGAGTTGGTAGAGCAATGCCAGAGAGAGGGGTGGAGGGCATGATGCAAGCTTTAAAGGTGGGAAATAGAGGTTTTGCTGGTTGCTCGCTGTGCAGAACCTACTCTCTCCTTGGCGACATGGGGCAGGGGGCTGCAAAGAGAAGAGATATCAGGACTGTCATAGAGGCTGCTGAGCGAGCCTCCAGCTGGCTATGGATCAAGAGATGTGACCCATGGACCAATGCTGCTGGGAAACAAGCCAAAGCCTGATTTGCCCAGGTGACCCAGCCACGGCTAGAGTATCTGATAATACATCCCAGCGCATCCTAGGATGTATCTCAGCACCTTCACATTTCATGTTTTCTCTCTCTATGGCTTCTTATTTTAAAGTTGCCTTTTGTTGTGTTTTTTTTTCCTAAAAAGCTTCCCAATCCTCTACCTTGTTACTAATTTTTATTATATTATACGCCCCTCTTCCTTTTATGCTGCCTTTGACTTCTCTAGTCAGCCATAGTATCATCCTACCTTTAGAATATGTTTTTCTTTGGGATCTAGCAATCCTGCACCTTCTCAATTGCCCCCAGAAACTCCAGCTGCCATCATTCCTGCTAATGTCCTCTGACAATCAACTTTGAAAGCTCCTCTCTCATGCCTCTGTAATTCCCTTTACTCCATTATAACACTGTTACACCTGACTTCCTCTCAAACTGCAAGGTGAATTCTATCATATTATGATCACTGCTTCCTAAGGCTTCTTCTACCTTAAGCTCCTTAATCAAATCTGGTTCATTACACACCATCCAATCCAGAATTGCCTTTCAACCACAATTGTGGAATTCAACCACAAGCTGCTCTAAAATGGCATTTTGTGGGTGTTCTACAAATTCTTTCTTCTGGAATCCAGACCAACCTGATTTTACCAATGTATCTGGATACTGGAATCCCCCATGACTATAATATTGCCCATTTCTATCTCCTGTTGTAACTTGTATCTCACATCTTGGTTGCAGTTTGCAGGCTGTATACAACTCCCATCAAGGTCTTTTTACCCTTGCAGTTTCTTAACTGTACCCGCAAGGATTCTACATCTTCCTACCCTGTGTCACCTCTTTCTAAGGATTTGGTTTAATTTTTAACCAACAGCCACCTCACCCCCTGTATTGAAACCTGTCCTTTTGATCCAATGCGTATCCTTGGACATTAAGCTCCAACTCTTTTTTCAGCTACAACTCAGTGACGGCCACAACATTTTATCTGCCAGTTTCTATGCGCTACAAGATCATCCACCTTATTCCGTATACTGTGTGCATTCAAATACCACACCTTTAGTTCTGTATTCGTCACCCTTTTTGATTTTGACCCCATGCCACACTTCAACTTATCCCATTGACTGGAATTGTTCTCTATTATCTGCCTGTCCTTCCTCACAGTCTCGGTACACACTGCAACTACTTGTATACCAACTGCCCCATCCTCCACCCTATCACTCTGGTTCCCACCCCCGCCCCCCCCGCTAAATTAGTTTAAACTCTCGCCAACAGCTCTAGAAAATATGACTATAAGGATATTGGTCCCCCTTGGGTTCAGGTTTAACCAGTCCTTTTTGTACAGGTCATACCTTTCCCAGAAGAGATCCCAATGATCCAGAAATCTGAAACCCTACTGCCTGCGCCAACCCCTCAGCCACACATTCATCTGCCAAATCATTCTATTCTTATCCTCCCTGGCACATGATACAGACGGCAATCCAGAGATTACTACTCTGGAAGTCCTGCTTTTCGGCTTTCTACCCAACTCCCTATATTCTCTCTTCAGGACCTCCTCCCATTTCCTACCCATGTCATTGGTACCAATATGTACTGTGACATCTGGCTGCTCACCCTCCACCTTAAAATGCTGTGGACCTGATCTGAGACATCCCTGACCCTGGCACCTGGGAGGCACCACACCGTCTGGGTGTCTCCTCCAGTCCACTCCCTTAACTACAGAATCCCTATCACTACTGTACTCTGCTTCTCAGCCCTCCCTTCCAAGCCACAGAGGCAAACTCAGTGCCAGAGACCCAGTTACTGAGACTTCCTCCAGCAGGTCATCCTCCCCAACAGCATCCAAATTGGTTTATTATTATTGAGGGGAACGCCCACAGGGGTACTCTGCACTACTTGTCTATTCCCTTTCCCCCTCCTGACTGCCACCTTGGTACCTGGCCTCCTACAACACAGGGTTGACTACGTTCCCGCGAGCTCCAGTCCAACACCTCCTCATTCTCCAGTGAGCCAAAGGTCATCAAGCTGCAGCTCAGCTCCTTAGCATGGTGTCTAAGGATCTGCAGCTTGATAAGCTCCACGCAGATGTAGTTATTAAGGAGACTGGACAGAGTTCCCACATAAAGAATATACCACTAACTCTGGACCCATTCTCAGTGCACAAGGCAGGTACCAGCAGACAAACAGAGAGTGAGAAAAAATACTTACTAGGAACTTACTTACAACCTCTGCCTGCGCTTGCCCAAGCCTGTTGAGCAGAAGTGTGGCCATTCCTCTTACACCTTGCTTCTTTTTAATAGGCTTTTGCCGAGTGCCCAAGGGATTATTATGATGCAATACTAAGAATTACTTCATTTCCACATGCCACCTCCCAAATAACGCATTAAAAAGTGGCTCAATACATTTTCATGTGGGTGTAAGATCCCAGGGTTCTATAAAACAGAAGAGAATTATTCTCTGTGTCATGGACAACATAGATCCTTCTGCCAATAATGTTTTAAAAGAAAAATGTGGACCTCAGATTATCAGTTCCAGCAGCTTGCTCTTCAGGTGGTTGCTGCATTTCCTACGTGATGACAATGGCTGCATTTCAGAAGTTCTTCCTTGCCTGCACAACACTTTCACACCCCAAGCATGAAAAAGGACTTCTCCTTTCTCAGAAACTTGATCCAAGACTAGAGAGTGTTTACAAGATGACAAGTGTAGTGCTTGATTTATACCAACTGGTAACTACTGAATTCTCGAGCTGGTGCAAACCCCACATTGAACAAACCCACAAGCAAGGCCAGGAAATGCACAGTCTAAGGATCTATCGTAGGAACGCAGAGAGAGCATGACCACATGGAATATACAACACTGAAGCAACCCGTATATCCTGATCAATGTTGTATTTGTGCTTCACTTTACTTGGCATAACACCATTTCCCTCTCCCTCGTACTATCCAGCTTTCCCTTCAATCCATCCATACCATCTATCACTGGCTCCAAAATACCTATCTGAGTAGCAGCTTCAATGAGTTAGCACTTGGGAGAAAGGGCAGCCTGTTCTTCAGTGGGTCGAATCAATGTGCAAAGATTGGTGTTGATACAGCCCTTTTATCTCATTCAACTGGAAACAAAGTCTTTGATGCCTTCTGACAGGACTCATGGGCTCAGCTGCCTTTTTGATGTTAATTTGCAGGCTTGCTGGAGCTGTGGGTCACGTCCCAGGAAAGCTTAACTTGTCACAAGCTCATGACTCATCAGAAGCTCAGGATTTTTCCTCCACATCATGGCGCTCCAGGCATCTCGGCTAGGAAATTATTTCAATAGGAAAGCAACTACACTGGCTAAACACCAACGGTTGTCAAATCAATTCTTCCAACGGTTTGCATGGATATATTGTGCATTTACACAGTGATGCCAGTGTGGCAAAATAACTCCGTGCTCCTCACAAGAGTATCAGCAGGCTAAATCTGGCTCAGACTGGGAGATTGGGTCACTGACCAAAAGTACGCATAGGGACAATTTATATACGCAAAACATTTTAAAGGCACCAGGCAGTAGTCAGTATGAAAAGGAAGAAGAGTTGGTGAATCCTGTGGGATGGTTCCCTGAACAGGCATTTGGCAGAATTCCTGTTACCAGAACTCAAACAGGCACCATAACCTCACTGGGAGACGGGCTGTTAGTGAAAGTGGCCCTCCCTATCAGATCTTTCACGAGCCTCGCTCTTGAAGGATGCTGCCTTTGAGATGGCTGTGGATCGTCCCCCTCCTTGTAGATGGTACATTTAGCAAGGAGGTCTGGAAAAGAATGTAATGGTTCTACTTGAGACTCGCCCTGAGCAGCTGCATAACAGACGGTGCTGGGACCTGGGATACACACCGAGACAAACGTCTGTCGCTGGAAGATCAGCAGCTTGGCACAAGGCACGCTTCGGTCTGCCCGAAGCCCACTGGCTTTCCAGTGCCAGTGAATGCTGCCAGCTGGCATACTCCAGAGGGCAGGCGTCCATGCTGAGAGGGGGACTAAAGTTTGGTGTAGCCACTACAGAAACTCTGTGGGGAATGAGCATAGTCTAGGGCCCTACTGAACATTTCATTGCATGTAGAGAAATGTGTTTACCAATCCTATCTATTATAATATGAATAAAGTACATTTTTGAAATAATTTTTAAAAGTGAAACTACTGGATTTAATGGCACACTGATGCTGTTGGCACTCCCGCCTGGTTCTTCAGCAGTCAGCCTGCTTGAGTTCATTAATAACCCCCAGGGATGTGAAATACAAGTTACTCTTTCTAAACAGGTAAATGTGTGTAAACCCAGGTTTGCTTGGCCCCACTGTCATAGGGCAGCACAGTTAGGTAGTGGTCACCGTAACACTATTACAGCGCCATTGCTATCTGTGAGGACAGCAGGTTCTTCCCTGTGACTGGGTGGCTCTCATTCCCTCCCACATTCCAAAGGCATTGAGCTGCAAATCGGAAGTCCTCAACAGATCAGGCTAAGTACAGGTAGCACTAAAAACGTAAGTGAGTCAGGTGGGTTTTTTGTTATGACCTGGCTGATTAATGTTGCACCATTAATGTTGATTAATGGTGACCTTTTCCCCTCCCACCCACTCCCAGAATACGTTGAGGTTTGATGTTCCTATATTATCAGACCCGGCCAATGGATTGCTGATCCAGTAACTTAACTACCATGTTAATAAAGGTCCAATTTTCAAACAAGATCATTGAACTAAGCCCCTGCCCCCTCAGTGAAGGGGAAGGTGAGCAACACACAAAATGCTAGAGGAATTCAGCAGGTCAGGCAGCATCTGTGGAGGGGAATAAACCCGGGGTCCCCAACCTTTTTTGCACTGCGGACCGGTTTAATATTGACAATATTCTTGCGGACCGGCTGACCAGTGGGGGGGGGGGGGGGGGGTGGAATGTGGTGGTGGGTAGGGTTGCCAACGGACAAGAGTAACAGTCAAATACGTTGTGTTTACCCCGAGAAAGACTACAATGACCATGAAGCCTTGCGCGGGCACCAGTGCACATGCGTGTACCTGCCGATTTTTTTCTACAAATCGTTTCTGGCGATTCTGTTCGGGGGGGGGGGGCGGCACTGTTAATCACCACCGGAATTTAGGTGATAAGTGGCTAGTGCACTCACATTTCGTTTCTAAAAGGGTTTATCTAACGAATTTAATATTAAACACACAGCGCATATTTTCCTCGCATGAATACAGCGATAAGTCAATTATCAGCGGAGGCCAGGGGAGCTTGAAGTAAATGTTGAACGAACTTCCAGTAAGAGTGGTACAGGCAGGTTCGATATTATCATTTAAAGAAAAATTGGATAGGTATATGGACAGGAAAGGAATGGAGGGCTATGGGCTGAGTGCAGGTCGGTGGAACTAGGTGAGAGTAGCGTTCGGCACAGACTAGAACGGCCGAGATGGCCTGTTTCAGTGCTGTAATTGTTATATGGTTATATAAGTCACTTACCAGTCAATAGCATCATAGCATTTTAAGTAACGTTTGGATATTAAACACACCAGTGCAAATTTTCTCCGTATGAACCTATAAGATCATTGCAACACACCAATATTCTGAATCAGTGGGAGCCCTGGGCTTGTTTTCCTGCAACAAGACGGTGCCATCGAGGGGTGATGGGAGACAGTGATACTCGAAGGGGATTCCTTATGTCCAGTCTATTCTGCAATTTAGTTTTCGTTGCATTCATTGCAGAGATATGTTGGAAATGGAAGCAACGTTTTCAGTGCTTTCGTGGCTATCTCAGGATATTTAGCCTCGACTTTGATCCAGAATGCCAGCAGAGATGGTATGTCAAACATACTTTTCAACCCACCGTCATTTGCAAGCTCGAGGAGTTGATCTTCTTCCTGTGTTGACATGGATGACGTGAGGGTAATGACCTCGCGTGCATTCAAGCTCAACAGTGCGCGTGACAGGGAATGAGGAAAAGTGCAGGTGACTCATAGCGCCAAATCATATCGCTTCCTCGCGGCCTGGTAGCGCATGCTCTGCGGCCCGGTACCGGTCCGTGGCCTGGTGGTTGGGGACCGCTGGAATAAACAGTTGACGTTTTGGGCCAGGACCTTTCATCAGGACTGGAAAAGAAGGGGGAGGGGAAGGAGTACAAACTGGCAGGTGATAGGTGAGATCAAGTGAGGGGGAAGGTGAATAGGTGTGGGAGGGGGAAGTGGCAAAGGAATGAAGGAGGAATCTGATTGGAGAGTGGACTATGGGAGAAGGGGAAGGAGGAGGAGCAGAGGGAAATAGAAACATAGAAACATAGAAAATAGGTGCAGGAGTAGGCCATTCGGCCCTTCGAGCCTGCACCGCCATTTATTATGATCATGGCTGATCATCCAACTCAGAACCCCGCCCCAGCCTTCCCTCCATACCCCCTGATCCCCGTAGTCACAAGGGCCATATCTAACTCCCTCTTAAATATAGCCAATGAACTGGCCTCAACTGTTTCCTGTGGCAGAGAATTCCACAGATTCACCATTCTCTGTGTGAAGAAGTTTTTCCTAATCTCGGTCCTAAAAGGCTTCCCCTTTATCCTCAAACTGTGACCCCTTGTTCTGGACTTCCCCAACATCGGGAACAATCTTCCTGCATCTAGCCTGTCCAATCCCTTTAGGATTTCATACGTTTCAATCAGATCCCCCCTCAATCTTCTAAATTCCAATGAGTACAAGCCTAGTTCATCCAGTCTTTCTTCATATGAAAGTCCTGCCATCCCAGGAATCAATCTGGTGAACGTTCTTTGTACTCCCTCTATGGCAAGGCTGTCTTTCCTCAGATTAGGGGACCAAAACTGCACACAATACTCCAGGTGTGGTCTCACCAAGGCCTTGTACAACTGCAGTAGTACCTCCCTGCTCCTGTACTCGAATCTTCTTGCTATAAATGCCAGCATAGCATTCGCCTTTTTCACCGCCTGCTGTACCTGCATGCCCACTTTCAACGACTGGTGTATAATGACACCCAGGTCTCGTTGCACCTCCCCTTTTCCTAATCGGCCACCATTCAGATAATAATCTGTTTTCCTATTTTTGCCACCAAGGTAGATAACTTCACATTTATCCACATTAAATTGCATCTGCCATGAATTTGCCCACTCACCCAACCTATCCAAGTCACTCTGCATCCTCTTAGCATCCTCCTCACAGCTAACACTGCCACCCAGTTTCGTGTCATCCGCAAACTTGGAGATGCTGCATTTAATTCCCTCATCCAAGTCATTAATATATATTGTAAACAACTGGGGTCTCAACACTGAGCCTTGCGGTACCCCACTAGTCACCGCCTGCTATTCTGAAAAGGTCCTGTTTATTCCCACTCTTTGCTTCCTGTCTGCTAACCAATCCTCCATCCACATCAATACCTTACCCCCAATACCGTGTGCTTTAGGTTTGCACACTAATCTCCTGTGTGGGACCTTGTCAAAAGCCTTTTGAAAATCCAAATATACCACATCCACTGGTTCTCCCCTATCCACTCTACTAGTTACATCCTCAAAAAATTCTATGAGATTCGTCAGACATGATTTTCCTTTCACAAATCCATGCTGACTTTGTCCGATGATTTCACCGCTTTCCAAATGTGCTGTTATGTGATGATAGGCAAGTGATGAGAAGGATAAGAGATGTGTAGAAAAAGGGGAGAGGGAGGCAATTACCCAGAGTTAGAGAAATTGACCTTCATGCTATCAGATTGGAGGCTACCCAGATGGAATATGAGGGGCTGCCCCCCCAACCTGAGAATGGCCTTATGGCAGACAAAGTGAAGGCACTGGATGAAGTGGTCCCCAATCTACATTGGATCTCATTGATGTAGAGGAGGCCACATTAGGAACAGCAGATACAGTAGATGAACGATTGTGGCACTATTAAAAGATAAGCATCAACGGCTTTTGCGAAACTTGACCAATATCGATTTCCTCAAGAATGACCAAACAGATCACTGCCGTTTGAGAACCATGTGGTCTAGGTTAATTGTCTTAATTTCAAAGTTCAAAGCTCAAAATTTAAAGTATATCTACAACCTTGAAATGTGTTTTCTTTCAGGCAGCCAGAAATCAAAGAAACCCAATAGAACCCATAAAAAAAAAGACTGTCAAACACTCAATGTGCGGAAAAAGGAACAAATCATGCAAACAATAAAAAGCGAACAAATAAAACTCAGAACTAAAGTTTATGAAAGTGAGTCCATAGCCACGAAGCCTGTTCATTGCTGTGGGCAACCTCAGAGCATCAATTCAGCACAAAGATGAGTAAAGCTCATGGAGTAGCTAGCCTGTCCCTCACTTCCAAACCCTTTTCAATCTAACCCTGCCAAACACTGGCTCACTCTTCGCTCGAACCCAGGCCGTGCCACCTCGATTTGGCCCACACCCGCCTCACTGCTGCACCTTCAAGACTCCAGTTCACTGAATTCCCTCAGAACACCGCAAAACTGCCAAGTGGTTCAAAAGCACAAGTCTGCAAGGGAAGATACAGGCTACTGAACGCAGTGGCTGTTGTCCAGAAATGATGTGAGTAGTTGAGTAGTAGATCTGTTTGCTGCCAGTAAAGTGTCACCATATCTCACCAGCGCCATCTTAAACCGGAGTGACCTTTCAAGTATTTCCCTGGCTTTGAGAGGAACTATTTTTAAATGCTACTCTGCATTCACAATAGCTTCGTGTTCCCCTCCTTCCCTGTACCTTGGGGCCATTTTTTCTGCCTCTCTCAGTCTATCCACAAAACGTACTAGAACACCATATGGCGATTTCTGTGACCTCTGGGACAATGCTGCAAACAATTCTACGGGGTGTCACACATTCCCCTAAAGCAGCAGCAAGAAACAGAACTTGGAAACGACAGTGGAAAGTTTTGAAGTTACGCAGCCTCTTCCAGAGAAAAGTTTTGCAGCATGCAAGGATTTTGGCTGCTTCCTGACACCTTTCATTCACATCTAACACACAAGCACATGAGCAAAGATGTGTCCGTGTACAAGTTAACCTGAGCACTCCACTGGGCAACGATAAATCCATTTGCTGCTCCAACTATAGCTTACCCTTTTTGTCCTTGAGAAATCCCAACTAATGCCAACATCTGGCCAAAATGATATTGTAGAAAAGCTTTAAGAAAATGTGTCATTGGAGGGCGGAGCAAAGTTAAGATGGCGCTAAACGGCGACTCATTTGCTTGCATCTTCGGAAACAGTTCTATTTCCATCTTTGATATCTCTTTTCAAGCTTCCTTTGAAGACCCTGACCTGGAGTTACACTCTGACTCCTGTTCTTTACAGAATGGGACCTGCTCTCAGGGCCTCATGGCTGGCTGCTTTTTGATATCCCAAGGATGCAGCCTGGAAGACTAGCATGCCATCAGGGTGCCAGATTTTCCTGGCTCTGGAGACATGCTGATTTGAAGCCAGTGCCCCTGACCGAGGCATCACGGGAGAACATGGAACATTGGGAGTAGCAGGTTATGTGTCCAGAGACCGGAGCCTTGGGGTTGACTCTCTGGGCACAGAACTTGGAAAAAAGCAACGCAACAAACTTTTAACGTCGTTGTTTGTCATGCCCCCCCCCCCCCAACTGCGAAACAAGGACACCCCTTTTTCCCTCCTTCGGGGGAGAGAGAGCCTGTGGTATGTTGAGTTATCAGGTGAATGAGTAGTTTTTGGGGTACTGCAAATCTGTGTCTTTACTGATGCTTTGCTACATGTTTGAGTGCTCGGTGGAGGGCGCTAATGCTTTTATGCTGGTGGAGGGTAGTTGTTGCCTTGCTGCTGCTTGTGTGCGGGAGGGAGGAGCTGGGGGGGCGTTTGGGATTCTAACGTTTAACTGTCATTCATTCTTTGGGGCACTCCTCTGTTTTCGTGGATGTTTACGAAGAAAAAGAATTTCAGGATGTATAGTTGTATACATTTCTGACATTAAACGTACTTACTGAGAAAATCTTGTTCCAGGCCTTTTGCTTTCTACAAACCCTGGCAAATTATGCTCTCCAATAGATCCTGAATGGGTAATTTAGAACCCCTGTCTGAAACATTAATGGCTGATGCATCGATCCCTCAATCCACATTGAACTGGACTTACCCACAGTTCTTTTGCTGGGATCCAGGAATTCCAGTGGGTAGGTTTTCCCGAATCCGGGAATTCTCACGTCAACTCCAGGTGGCGTTTCTGTTTTTTTTGTTGTTGTGTTGTAAACAAGCCTACAAACCAAAAAAAAAAAATTATTTGCTTTTTCCAGTTGCCTCCTCACTTAACCCCTGCCTGCAGACACCAATAGTTCTGAAGCCTTTAAACCCTGCTTTGACACTCAGACTGTCAGAGTTGGACCTTTGCCCAACATGCAGATGGAAAACCTGTCACCACCCAAGACTCGGGTTGACATTAAGGGCATTGGCTCACTCGCTTTAGAAGGCAAATTCTCACGCTAATGGAGCTAAACTGCTAAAGGTGCATGTTAGCCATTAAATGTCAGTCAGCATGAACTGTCAGCCATTTCAATTTAAAAGTCACCTTCAGTTCTTTTGAGCAGTAAGCTTCAGGATTCAGTCAGACAGAATTTCATCCTTTTGGCCTTTATCACAATAGCTCTATCAGAACTTGCCCCTCATCAAAAATGCGATATTGTACTTGAAAACTGCATATCAAAGGATACATGGTTACATTCATTTGGCAGTTACATAAGCTAACATCTTCTGACGCCTGGAAGAGGGCATTAACAAGCAGAAGACAGGATATCCTTACTGACACCATCATATTCTACCCCTATGGAGATTGGTTTAATGTGTCAAAAACACATTAAGGGAGATAATATTATTGGTAAACTAACACTCCCTGGAAGCTGCCTCCAGTAGAGTTTGTAATTAAGCCATCTGAACTTAAAGGATCAATTTTAAAAAAGACTGTGGAATAATTTGCCTCAAAATACTTCATTCAAATAGCCTCAAAAACCTGTTTACTCTATCTTCTCAGTTTAGTGAAGTTTAAGCAGAGAGCAACATGGGACAGTGAACAACTTTATATTTGATCATTTCTTTATTTATCTTGAGCTACAACACAGCCTTTTGAGTCATGTCACTCAGCAACCCCCGATTTAACCCTAGCTCGATCACAAGGCAATTTACAATGACCAATTAACCTACCAAATAGTAGGTCTTTAGACTGTGGGAGGAAACTGGAGCACCCAGAGGAAACCCATGTCGTCACGGGGAGAACGTACAAACTCTTTATAGGAGCTGCGGTAATTGAACCTGGGTCGCTGTCACCGTAAAGCTTTGTGCTGACTACTGTGCTACCCTGCCGAACGTCTCTGTACCTGCTTTTGTGAGAAACTCAATTTACAAGTCAAAAACTTTCAGAAATTATGTTCTACGACACCCAAGTCATTCTCCCAGTGAGAAGCTTGAAACTTGCATCTTATTTACACGGTTTGGTGCAGTACACAAGATTTATGTGGTGATGTCTTTATGATTTGGAACTTCTCATCAGGTTGCAAGTTTATCCAGTTGAGGCCCTACCACTGGCAAAATCTTCTGCGTGGTTGTCACAGCCCAGGAGTAAAAGTTCACATCATGTTGCATTGACATCAAGCATAAATTTGAAAAATCCATATACAGGTAGGTCTTATATTTTTAAAAAAATGAGCTTGGTTTGCCACACACTGCAGTTTTTAAATGTGCAATAATTGCAGTAAATCACTTACAGTTAACTGTTCCAACCTAACTAGTAACTTATTTTGAAACAAAAGGCATCATTGGGTTGCTCAATGAATGTTAAGCCACAGTTTGTCACAAAACCCCACTCTTGCTTGCTTCACAGTAACTCAGCAGCTTCTTTCACCAAATTTCCACCTTTACTGGCTACAAAATTAATACAGAGAACATGTCAGCCAGCCCATGAAACCTGCATCAAAGAGGAAATTAATTTCTGGACAAAAGAGACCCTGCAGATGCTAGAAATCTAGAGCTCCAACTTCAATCCCACCATCAGACCCCCAGACAAGGAGAGTACCACTGTAGCCTGGCAGACATACCTGGGATGCCCAGAAATAGTGGAACGTGCTCCACAAATCCAGATTTATCTTTTAAACTCGACAGCCCTAAACATCATTTCTTTTCTCCCTGTTTAAATTCCAAATTCTCACTGTTTGCTAGTTTCTACGGACTGTTCTACAGATACTTGGCCCAAGACATCTGGGCAACTTTTAGTAGATCACCCCTTTCCCTTTGGCTCTGCACAATCATCAGCTTGGCTGTTAACGTATCGTTCATTCACCCTTCCTGTGGGTTGATACAATGGGCTCAATCACATCAAGGCTTCAATAGAGCAAGAAAAGAATGAGTTATTCCTCTTCCTCGTAGGGATGTTTCCTTATATCCTTTACCAGATAATGCAATATCGCTACCCTTAATCACATAAACAACAGTGCAGAACTCTGATGCCGAGTGGTAACTATTGTCTTTCATCATTTCCTCTGATCTCCTCATATGCTCACTTAGAGGAACTGGTTACAGAGCTCATTTCCTGTTCCCAACAAATCTCACCTCTGCAGAGCCCTAAACCATCTGATATTTTCCCCAGCAGTTATTCTTTATGCAGCTGGTTCATCAGTCACTCTGGTCAGGCCATTACGGGCAGGTGCCTTGTACCAAACCCAGTTTGCCCACCGTGTCCCTCCCCACCAACCTACATGGAAACCTAGTCCACCACTCATTTTGGTGCCTTGTTGGTATTTAAACCTCACCATGGTGATGCCACTTCCCTATAACTAACTTACCCCAGCACTTCATCTATGACCCTGCACCCCTCCGACTCTGGTTTCTGAATAATCCACACTTTCTTCCAACTTTGGCAGCCTTGGTCCAATTCCCCAGAAACTCTGCCACCAAAGTCTCTGATGCAAAGCTGCTCTTTAAAACCCACTTCAAATGCGCATGTGGTCCCTCCTCCCCATATTACTAACCAGAAAGGCACAGACCAATGGCTAACATCGACTGCATCTCCCTCACTGCCTAGGGAAGATGGTGCTGATACTGCCTTGAACTGCTCAAGTACACATGGCCAAGGTCCTCTCAAAGTGATATTAAATAGAAAGTCCCAGAATAATGAAAGTAACCCTCTCCAAACTCCTCTTCTTTTTGTCTCTGGTGATGAAGGGACAAGAATTCAATGCCAGGATAGTCGATGATTTAGAGACTTTTGTGCTGAGCCCTTCTCACGAGGCTGCCAGCTATGTCCTTCAGGGTGCAGAGTCTGGGTGGTTGGAGATGTTTACTGCACTGGTGGTTGCAGAGTGGCCACTTGTGTAATGGGGTGAATCCTGAAACAAGCAAACTGCCTGTTTTGATAGTGTCGAGCCTCACATAATAACAGGGCTGCACTTATCCAGCTGTAAGTATAGGAAGTTCTAACACATTGGTTGGTGTCTTGTGGTTTGGTGTGAACACTGCTGGGAGTGAAGAGATGAGTCATTTGCTGACTATATATTATGTTAACCACATTGTTTCCACGACTGGTCAAAGGTGGGAAATTTGATCATGAGTATCAATGGACTGCTGGGACTCTCCCTTGGTAACAATGACTATTGCCTGAGCCTTGTTGCAACCAGGCCTTCCTTTATCATTTGTAAAATTGTAGTCACAATTTTTTCCATTTTTCCAAAACAAGTTTTATTTTGCCAGACCAGTATTTGCAACCAGGTCTCACTTACTTAGGGAAACAGAGAGAAAACAATATCCGCCTAACACTGACTGCCTCCGGGGTAAAAAAAATACCTAGAGAATCTCACAACCTTGCTCAAACCATAAAAAGAGCTTTTGGCACATTGGCCTTCATACACCAAAGTACTGAGTACAGGAGTTGGGATGCTGTGTTGAAGTTGTACAAGACATTAGTGAGGCCCAACTTGGAATATTGTGTACAGTTCTGGTCATCTACCTATAGGAACAATACCAGTAAGATTGACAAGGTTCAGAGAAAATTTACAAAGATGCTACCGGGACTTGAGGACCTGAGTTATAGGGAAAGTTTGAATAGCTTAGAACTTTATTCCCTGGAGTGTAGGAGAATGAGGAAGATCTGACAGAGATATACAAAATTATGAAGGGTACAGATGGGGTAAATGCAAGCAGGCTTTATCCACTGAGCATGGGTGAGACCAGAACTAGAGGTCATGGGTTAAGAGTGAAAGGTGAAATGTTTAAGGAGAATATGAAGGAGAACTTCTTTACACAGAGGACGGTGAGAGTGTGGAACGAGCTCCTAGTGCAAATGGTGCATGTGGGGTTGAGTTCACCGTTTAACAGAAATTAGGATTGGTACATGGATTGTAGAGGTATGGAGGCCCATGGTCTGGGCGCAGGTCGCTGGGACTAGGTAGATTAATAGTTTGGCATAGATTAGACATGCTGAAGGGCCTGTTTCTGTGTTTTAGTGCTCCATGAACCGTAACCCAGGGCCTTCCCTTACTTTGTTACTGCCAAGAAACTCTTTGTGTCAATGTTCAGCCTGTTAATTCCATTCAGTTTCTCTATTTGACAGATGATAAACATTTGGTATGTTCGTGGCCGGATAAGCCTCAACTTCCTTTGCAAAACTTGCTTATCACTGAAGCATGTGACAAGCCACATGACAATCAGGAGTTATATCAATACAGGTCTTGTGAATAAACAGTCTTGTTTTATATCTTTACCATGACTTCGAAAGATAAACCTAGCAATAGCATGACTGGTTTCATTACCCTATTAGCTCCAACTGGGAAGACCTGGCCTATCGATAATGGTGTACACTAATCGTGCAGTCGGAGCTATGGGAGAAGGTCACTTTGGAGAATCAGAGCAGTATGGCAGCTGGCTGCTCTGTAAGCTTCACTGAACACAACCCACTCGTAAATAATGCAGAATCAAAATATTAATTTTTATGACAGGGGCACATTAAGGGATTGACTGCATTACACATTCAGATTCCCTCTGCTGTAGAATGTCTATTATTCTGGTTCCTATGGAGAAGAAATTTAATATATGCCAAGAATCTGGTTTCATAAAGTACACATTCCTTTGATGTAAAGAGAGAAAACTGGCTTAATTCGAGTAAGAGTGGAAAATAGTTTGTTAATATTCATTAGCAAAGCATCAGTGGGTGTTTATAAGTGTAAATTAAAACACTTACTTATGTTAAGTGCTGCTCATACTTGAAGAACTGTGCTTGAGATGCATTTACACAGTGACTACACTCAGGAGGATGTTGTATACACTGAGTGCATGTTCATTGTCTTCTACTGCTGCCCATCCACTTCAGGAATCGACCTATTCTGCATTAAGAGGTACTCTACTGCACACCACTGTTGTAATGCGCGATCACGTGAGTTACTGTTGTTTTCCTGGCAGCGTGAATCAGTCTATCCATTCACCTCTGACCTCTCATAACAAGGCATTTTCACCCACAGAACTGCTGCTCAATGGCTGTTTTGTTTATCCGCACCACTGCCTGTAAACTCCAGAGACTGTTGTGCGTGAAAATTCCAGGGAGATCAGCAGTTTGAGATACTCAAAGCACCCCATCCGGCACCAATAATCATTCCATGGAGAAAGTCACTTAGATCACATTTCTTCCCCATTCCCCATTCTGAAGTTTGGTCCGAACATCAACTGAAACTCTTGACCGTGTCTGCATGCTTTTATGCATTGAGTTGCTGCCACATGATTGGCTGATGAGATACTTGCATGGATGAGCAGGTGTACACTAATCGTGCAGTCGGAGCTGCAGGAGAAGGTCGCCCCGGAGAATCACAGCAGTAAGGCAGCTGGCTGCTCTGTAAGCTTCACTGAACAAAACTCACTTGTAAATGATGCAGAAGCAAAATATTAATTTTTAAGGTGGGGATCTCAACCTGATTGCATGAACATCAATTTTTCAGACTTCCGGTAACTGCACACCCTCCTCTCCTTCACCATTCCCCATTTCTGTTTCTTCCCCCCCGCCTCACCTTATTTCCTTATCTGCCCATCACCTCCCTCTGGTGCTCCTCCTACTTCCTCTTCCATGGTCTTCTATCCTTTCACATCAGAGCTCCCCCGCTTTCTCCAGCTCTCTCTCTTTCACCAATCAATTTCCCAGCTTTTTACTTTACCACTCCCCCCCTCCCGGTTTCACCTATCGCCCACCACCTTGTACTTCTTCCTCTCCCTCTCACCACTGACTCTGACTTCCCCTCTCACTCTGACTTCCCCTCTTCCAGTCCTGATGGAGGGTCTCGGCCCAAAAGATCGACTGTACTCTTTTCCGTAGATGCTGCCTGGCCTGCTGAATTCCTCCAGCATTTTGTGTGTGTGGCCAAGATGTACAAGGTATATCTATCTAAGTGGCCACTGAGTACATCTCCACAGCATAGCAACAGATTTTAAGATAGACAATGGTGAAGACACACCACATCTATGCGAATCAGCAAGGTGCCAATCCCTAATTTTGATAACTGACGACAGTGGTGGTCTGCCCTAACATTAACACTGTGGATGGGCCACATCACTAATTATAAAACCCTCACAGTCAATAAGTTGCTTTCCCCAAGCGCATGGTGACATTTGGGTGAGCAATTATGCCACAGCTTATCTGCAGCTTAATGTGAAAAAGACTAAGGAGCTGGTGGTAGACCTGAGGAGAGCTAAGGTACCGGTGACCCCTGCTTCCATCCAGGGGGTCAGTGTGGACATGGTGGAGGATTACAAATACCTGGGGATACGAATTGACAATAAACTGGACTGATCAAAGAACACTGAGGCTGTCTACAAGAAGGATCAGAGCCACCTCTATTTCCTGAGGAGACTGAGGTCCTTTAACATTTGCCGGACGATGCTGAGGATGTTCTACGAGTCTGTGGTGGCCAGTGCTATCATGTTTGCTGTTGTGTGCTGGGGCAGCAGGCTGAGGGTAGCAGACACCAACAGAATCAACAAACTCATTCATAAGGCCAGTGATGTTGTGGGGATGGAACTGGACTCTCTGACGGTGGTGTCTGAAAAGAGGATGCTGTCTCAGTTGCATGCCATCTTGGACAATGTCTCCCATCCACTACATAACGTACTGGGTGGGCACAGGAGTACATTCAGCCAGAGACTCATTCCACCGAGATGCAACACAGAGCGTCATAGGAAGTCATTCCTGCCTGTGGCCATCAAACTTTACAACTCCTCCCTTGGAGGGTCAGACACCCTGAGCCGATAGGCTGGTCCTGGATTTATTTCATAATTTACTGGCATAATTTACATATTACTATTTAACTATTTATGGTTTTATTACTATTTATTATTTATGGTGCAACTGTAACGAAAACCAATTTCCCCTGGGATCAATAAAGTATGACTATGACTATGACACAGCAAGATTCCTGTGCAATCCCAGTTAACTGATTATTACCATATTTTTGATATGGGACCTTGTTGTGTACACGTTGGTTGCTAAGCTGACCCAAAGCACTGACCAACCCTCATCTCACCAGCTGAATGCTCCCAGAAAATTGCTTTTTGCTCCAGATTTCAGTGAATGCAGTCTCTTGTGGGCATGCTATTGTGGCGCCTGAAGTGTTGTGAAGCTTGCAGGCTGCCCAGCACAATCCTTACTGATCTGATTTGTCGCCAATTTGTCACTGTGTGTTTCAATATTACACAGTATGTGACAAATAAAGCTAATCCCTTTAAAGATTGAAGTTCAGCTTGCAATTAGTGAAATGCATCATCTTCGACAAATCAGATCAGTGAGAATTGTGCTGAGTCGCCACACTTCCAGCACTAACATAGCATGCTCACAACTCACCCACCTGAACAGTACGCCCTTTGAATGTGGGAGGAAACTGAAGCACCTGGAGGAAATCTCTGTGGTCATGGGGAGTACATACAACTGTTTACGGACAGCGGTGGGATCTGAACCCTGATCTTACAGCTGATGTTGTAACAGCAAGATGCTAACTGCAATGCTGCCATCTTCCGCTACAAAATGCACTGCAGTTTGCTCCCCTGACACCACGCACCTCCCAAACCCACGACCTCTCCAGCCAAGAAAGAAAAAAAATCCAGGCACATGGGAACACCACCACCTACAGCTTCCCCTCAGCCCATCATTTCTGGAAGTCCTACAGCGCTGTGGGGCTACCTTCGTTCAAAGGACTGCAGCAGATTTAGGCAGCAGCTCCCTGCACCTTCTCGACGGCATTTAGAGAGGGAAAATTCTCACCTCTCAGAAACAATTCTCAACTGGTTTGGTTCTCCTAAGGTCATGAAAAGTACTAGTTAAGTAAGGTGTATTCTTGCAATTAGCTGTACTGGGGGAAGCGCCTCAGAAGATCTGGGGTCTGACCCAGACTCAAGATCCAAAAGGAAAATAGACAGAAGGAAGCATGTTTGTCCAGTTAGTGCCAATTAATCAAATATAAACACAAAAACAAATTTAGAGGTTAATGGCCACAGCAATGAAATGTACCAGCATTAATCAGGTTAACGATACTGGGTTGTTCCAGCTATGTCCTGTTGAGGTGGTCTGGGAGATGACAGATGGATAGCCCCAGTTTGGGCTGAATGATTGAGGCTATTGTGAACCAAACCTACATGGGCAAGTACACCCAGACAGGGTGTAGCAGGAGACTGCTGGTGAGGAAAAGCAAGAAACAAAACAATCCATATTCTGTCCTAAAAGGTGATATCTCTGCTAGTGCCCTTGCAAATTCTGCACTTGCCTCCCAAAGAGTCCAAGGCAACACCTTGTCAAGCCCTGAGGAATTATTCATCCCAATTTGCCTCAAGAGAGAAAACACCCCCTCCACTGACATCTGTAAAGGGTCCATGACCTCACTGTTGGCTGCTGCTTTGCCTCACATCTACAGACTCCTGAGCAAATACAGATGCACAAAATCCATTTAAGATCTCCCCCATCTCTTTCAGCTCCATGCATAGATTACCACACTGCTCTTCTAGAGGACCTTTGTCCCTTGCTATCCTTTTGCTCTTAATATATCTGTAGAAGCCGTTAGGATTCAACTTTACCTTGTCTGCTAGGGCAACTTCATGCCTTCTTCTAGCCCTCCTGATTTCCTTTTTTTAAAAAATAAGTGTTCTCTTGCATTTCTTATACTCCTTAAGAAACTCCTTTGTTCCTGCTTGCAACTTCTTTTTCTTAACCAGGGTCTTAATGCCTCCTGAAAACCCAAGGTTCCATAAAACCCATTACCCTTGCCTTTTATTCTGACAGGAACATACAACTCCATACTCTGCCTGTGGAATTCTTCGTCACAGGCAGCTGTGGAGGCCTAGGCTTTATGTATATTTAAGGTAGAGGTTGATAGATTCTGGATTGGTCAGGGCATGAAGGGATACGGGGGTGGGGGGGAGACGGGGGAGGCAGGAGACTGGGGCTGAGAGGAAAAATGGATCAGCCATGATGAAATGGCGAAGCAGACTTGATGGGCCAAATGGCCTAATTCTGCGGCTATATCTTATGGATCAAATCTATCTTTTTCCATAGTAACCTTGAAACTAATAGCAATATGATCACTAGAGTGTTCCCCTACACAAACCTGTGTCACCTGTCCCGTCTCATTTCCTAATAGGAGATCTAGTATCACACGCCCTCTATTTGGAACTTCTAAGGAAACTTTCGTGAATACATTTGACAAACTCTTTCCCATCCGCCCTACTTATAGTATTGGAGTCCCAGTCAATACGCGAAAGTTAAAATCACCTACTATCCCAGTCTTGAGAAAATCTGCAGATGCCGGAAGTCTGAGCAAAACACACAAAATGCTGGAGGAACTCGCAAATCAGGCAGCATCTATGGAAATGAGTACAGTTGACGTTTTGGGCTGAGATCCTTGGGCAGGACTGGAATAAAGAAGGAGGGGAGGGGAGGGGAGGAAGAAGCACAAGGTGGTAGGTGATAGGTAGCTACCACCTTCTACTTCTCCTCCCCTCCCCCATCTTCTTCATCTTTCTCCCCCCCATCCCTGATGAAGTCTCGGCCCGAAACTTCGACTTGTTTACTTTTATCCCCCATCGATGCTGCGTGGCCTGCCGAGTTCCTCCAGCATTGTGTGCGTTGCTATCACGCTCTTGTGTTTCTTGTGACAGTCTGTGATCGCTCTGCAAATCTGTTCCTCAAATTCCCATGAATTCCACTCCCGTCACTGTTTCCCTGCTCACCTAACCATCCCCCTATAAGGTCGCTCCTCACTTTCCTTTCTTACCAGATTCTAGAATCTGCAGCCCTTTATCACCTCTATCCCTCACTGCCCAGCCTGTGGCTACCTCCACCCGTTCCTCCCCCACCTGCCAATCTACCACCCCTCGCTTGCCATTTCTTGCCCCATTCCTCCCCATCACGTCTATATACTGGCCATCTCCCTATTCCCTTCCAGGGTCTTGATCCGAAATGTCGACTGTCCATTTCCCTCCACAAATGCTACACTCCTCCAGCAGCTCGTTTATTTTATTTGCCCAAGCATGTTGCTTCTTTGAAGAAGCACCTCAGTTAACCTGAGATTAGTCACACACTAAACCAGCTGTGAGCAGTCTTGGGTCTCTTATCTAAGGAAGTATTGGAGAGTCCAAAGGAGGTTTACAAGAAAATTCCTGGGAATGAAAGGGTTAATGAATGAGGAGTGTGTAAAGGCTTTGGGCCCGTATTCGCTGAAGCTTAGAAGAATGAGGAGAGATCTTATTGAAATCTACTGAATATTGAAAGGCCGAGATGGAGTGGACATGGAGAGGATGTTTCCTGTAATGGGAGAGTCTGGGACCAGAGGGCACAGCCTCCGAAGGGAAGGACGACCCTTCAGAACAGGGATGAAGAGAGATTTCTTTAACCAGAAGCTGCTGAATCTGTGGAATTTATTGCCATAGATGGCAGTGGAGGTCCAGTCAATGAGTTGATAGGTTCTTGTTTAGTAAGGATATCAGAGGTTACAGGGAGAGGGCAGGAGAATGGGGTAAAGACAGATAATAAATCAGTCACGATGAAATGATGGAGCAGATGCGACGGGCCAAACGCCTCCCATGTCTTGTGGTCAATAAGAAACCAGCTTCCTAGACAGTATCATTCTTCCCAGGAGGAACTGAAAATGATACCATGTCTGGCCAGCCTTGTGAATTTGGCAGCACGGAGCACATTCTGATTATGCGGAGTACTTTTTGACCCCTTACCTCATATTGTCGATCCAGCAGTCAATGGCGTAAGGCAGAAGCAGCTCAAGGTTCAGCCACAGAGTGAAGTAATCCTCGGTTTTCTTTGCACACAGGTAGTGAACCACGCTAGGCTTGTTCAGCTTGGCCTCCAGCTGGTTTCCCAGGTCACCTGGAACTGCCGAATTCCAAGACAAAGTTACAACCCAAGAATCGAATCAATTGCACAGCAATCAGCTCACTCACTCTGCCCAAAAGTGCAAAGACACTGACACAGAGTGGAAGGGGAACCTGCCCGAGACTCACAGCCAACACCTCAAGTCTTCAGAGGCCAGCTTTCCCTGCCTCCTCCGATCACAGCACCCAGAGCCCACTGTTGTAGCAAAATCATTCTCACTTTGGTCTACTCATTATAGAGCCACGTGAGGCAACCTCAGCATGTGCTGACGTACAATTGGGAGACCACTGATAGTGATTATAAACACAAATTTTTATCCATTTTGGATTTAACATGGCCTCATCCAACCTTTCCAATTCAACCAGGCGCTTAAATTGATTGAACCTCGGGTCTTTCCCCGCTGTCGGGGTCAGGCCCGGGATGTGCCTCCACTCAATTCTGCAGCATCCAAGTCCAAAGGGAAGTTACAGGCTATAGTTTGCTGTGATCGTGTTTAGTTGTTTCTTTTGTGTTATTGGCCGAAGATGATAGTCGCTGGGCTTCAGCAGCACCATCTTGAACTGGCTGCTTGGGAAGGTGTCTTCGTCACCCTTTCTCCAGAGTACTGGAATAGCTCACAATCTACCTCATTCTGACCTTGCACTTTCCCCGTAACTTATATACTTCATTCTGCACTGTTTTAACTTGAACTACCTCAATGCACTGTTGTAATGAATTCATCTCTATGAACAGTATGCTAGAATAGTCCGAAAGTTACCAACAATTGAGAAATGACTGTGCCCATACCCCAGGCTTTACCAGCTTGAGCTAAGATAATAATAATAATAATAATAATAATTAATAATAAGAGTTCTGGTTGAGATTTTAGCATTGTAAGGATGCGTCTGGGATCTCAGTGAAGGGACCCCTCACCACTGAATTTCTCCAGCTCCATGTGCTACTTATACATGCCAGTGTGTTTTGGGAGCCGCTGGAGAGACCAGGGTCCAGGTTCAGGACGAACTGTCACAAACATGTTGGCAAGTTGGCAAGTGGCACTGGGGCTCCACAGGGGACTGTCTTGTCTCCCCTTCTCTTCACCATTTACACCTTGGACTTCAACTACTGCACAGTCTTGTCATCTTCAGAAGTTTTCTGATGACTCTGCCATAGTTGGATGCATCAGCAAGGGAGATGAGGCTAAGTACAGGTCTACAGTAGGAAAATTTGTCACATGGTGTGAGCAGAATTATCTGCAGCTTAGTATGAAAAAGACTAAGGAGCTGGTGATAGACCTGAGGAGAGCTAAGGTACCAGTGACCCCTGTTTCCATCCAGGGGGCCAGTGTGGACATGGAGGAGGATTACAAATACCTGGGGATACGAGTTGACAATAAACTGGACTGGTCTAAGAACACAGAGGCTGTCTACAAGAAGGGTCAGAGCCATCTCTATTTCCTGAGGAGACTGAGGTCCTTTAACATCTGCCGGACGATGCTGAGGATGTTCTACGAATCTGTGTTGGCCAGTGCTATCATGTTTGCTGTTGTGTGCTGGGGCAGCAGGCTGAGGGTGGCAGACACCAACAGAATCAACAAACTCATTCATAAGGCCAGTGATGTTGTGGGGATGGAACTGGACTCTCTCAGTGGTGTCTGAAAAGACGATGCTGTCCAAGTTGCATACCATCTTGTACAATGTCTCCCATCCACTACATAACGTACTGGGTGGGCACAGGAGTACATTCAGCCAGAGACTCATTCCACCGAGATGCAACACAGAGCGTCATAGGAAGTCATTCCTGCCTGTGGCCATCAAACTTTACAACTCCTCCCTTGGAGGGTCAGACACCCTGAGCCTATAGGCTGGTCCTGGACTTACTTCCTGGCATAATTTACATATTACAATTTAACTATTTATGGTTTTATTACTATTTATTATTTATGGTGCAACTGTAATGAAAACCCATTTCCCCCGGGATCAATAAAGTATGACTATGGCTAAGCTGGTGCAGCAGGTGGACAGAATGGTGGAGTTGGATAGCTGAGTCACAACAGTGCTCCAGCAGGGCAGCTACCTGTTCTTGTGGCCACAGGTAGATAGCGCGATGCTGATTATGTCACTAAACAAACAACACTCAGGGATGGAAAACCTTACAATCCCAATTTCAAATTCTTACTTGGAGAACTTAAAATTAGTTTCATTTAAATATCCTGGAAGTAAAAAAATCATATACAGTGCCTTTTACAACTTCAGGATTTCTCAAAGCACATTTCAGTCAATGAAGATGGCTTACAGGGACAAGGTCCAGCATCTGGCCGCTTGGTGTTCCGACAACAACCTGGCCCTCAACACCCGGAAAACCAAGGAGATCACTGTGGACTTCAGGCATGCTAGGAGCCACACTCACATCCCCATGTACATCAACGGAGCTGTAGTGGAGCACGTATCAAGCTTCAAATTCCTTGGTGTCCACATTTCCGAGGATCTCACTTGGTCCCTGAACTCCTCCATCTTAGTCAAAAAGGCGCAACAGCGCCTTTATTTCCAGCGGAGCATCAAGAAAGCTCACCTCTGTCCCAGGATACTGACGGACTTTTACCGCTGTACCACTAACGGCATACTCACCAACTGCATCTCAGTGTGGTATGGCAACTGTCCCGTATCGGACCGCAAAGCGCTCCAGCGTGTGGTGAAAACTGCCCAGCGGATTATCAGCACCCACTTGCCCACTATCGAGAACATCTACCATAAACGCTGCCTGGGCAGGGCGAAAAGCATTATCACAGATGCATCTTACCCTAACCATGGACTTTTTACTCTCCTCCCATCTGGTAGGTGCTACAGGAGCCTCCGCTCCCGCTCCAGCAGGCACAGGAAGAGCTTCTTCCCTGAGGCTGTGACCCTGCTGAACCTCTCATCACAGCGCTAAGCAGTATTGCACCCATATTGTACTGTCTCAGTACTTTTATATTTGTGTGCTGTAGCACTTACTTTTTATTCACAGTTATTTTGTAAATAACAATATTCTTTGCATTTCTGGTTAGATGCTAACTGCATTTCATTGGCTTTGTATCTATACTCGGCACAATGACAAGAAAGTTGAATCTAATCTACGTTTGTAATTTAAATTTAAAGATAAGTCACTATTGTAATTGAGCCACCAGGACCACTAGACAAAAAGTTACTTCCCCCAAGCTGGCAGGCTGATTAACACCTCCACCCATTAATTTCCCCCCCACCCCAAAACTTCCCTTCATACAATGTCACTTTATGTACATTGTACACAGCAGTCATAACTGTGATATACAACAGTTTTATAGGATTCACTTTTATAGTTTTTTTGTTTTTTATTGTGTTCTTTATGTTTATTTTGTTTTTAATGTTGCATCTGATCTGAAGTAACAATCATTTCAGTCTTCTTTACACTTATGTACTGAAGAATGACAGCATATCATCTTGAATCGTGAGGGAACAGCACTCAATTGCAATGCGATGAAGACCCAATAACACTGGACTACAGAGTTTTTTTTGGAAAATGTTGCTTCCACAGAATTTTTTTTTTTGTTTATGATCGACCATGTGAAGCTGAGCACAAATATAATTTCAGACTACTTGTATGACCTAGGAATTTGGAGAAACAATTAACTTTTATTCAATATAATGCGTTTGATTGCATAATGGCACTGACACTTGGCAAAAGTTCAACTAAGCAAAAATGTTTTGTTGATAATTTTTGTTTGTACTTGGTGTTTGAGGCTTCTCACTTAAGTGTCCAACAATAATCAGCCAGCATTGATGTATTTTGGTTGCCCTGATACCGTTTCTACATGACTGCAATGTCCTGGTGAAACTTTTCACCCTGCTCGTCACTGATGGTGCCAAGATTTGCAGGGCAAAAGTCTAAATGGAAATGTAGAAACTGAATCTTTGGTGACATGTTGCACTTCATGGTTTTGTATGCTTGAAGCACATTGTCAACCAACTGCACGTAGTTTGGCACTCTGTCATTGCCAAGAACATTTTCAACAACATCCTTGAATGTCTTCCATGCGATTTTCCCCAGTCCCACTAAAAATTCTTCAAATTGCCTGCCAATAATGACCTATTTGATTTGAAGACCAACAAAATTGCCTTCCTTAATCTTGGCATCACATATGCCGACTGGAATTATGAATTGAAATAACAAATATAGTTGATTTTTTTAAAAAATGGTGCATAATAGGGAAATTTCATGGTGATTTTCATGATCAGCAGTCCAAAACCCCATTAGTTATACCCAAAAGTATTCAGGAAGCAAAGTCTTCTTTGGCCAGTGTAATCTGTCTGTGACACTGAAGCAACACACATCAAAGTTGCTGGTGAACGCAGCAGGCCAGGCAGCATCTCTAGGAAGAGGTACAGTCGACATTCCAGGCTGAGACCCTTCGTCAGGACTAACTGAAGGAAGAGTTAGTAAGAGATTTGAAAGTGGGAGGGGGAGGGGGAGATCCAAAACGATAGGAGAAGACAGGAGGGGGAGGGACAGAGCCAAGAGCTGGACCGGTGATTGGCAAAAGGGATATGAGAGGATCATGGAACAGGAGGCCCAGGGAGAAAGACAAGGTGGGGGGGAACCAGAGGATGGGCAAGGGGTATAGTCAGAGGGACAGAGGGAGAAAAAGGAGAGTGAGAGAAAGAATGTGTGTATAAAAATACATAACAGATGGGGTACGAGGGGGAGGTGGGGCCTTAGCGGAAGTTAGAGAAGTCGATGATCATGCCATCAGGTTGGAGGCTACCCAGACAGAATATAAGGTGTTGTTCCTCCAACCTGAGTGTGGCTTCATCTTTACAGTAGAGGAGGCCGTGGATGGACATGTCAGAATGGGAATGGGATGCACATATCAAAGTTGCTGGTGAACGCAGCACGCCAGGCACACAAAGTTGCTGTGTGTGTTGCTTGAATTTCCAGCATCTGCAGAATTCCTGTTGTTTGTGACACTGAAGGATCACTTGCTGAAGCTCCCCTGCCCTTTCCTTCAACAGAATCATGGTATCTTCTCCATCTGCCAAGAGAGCTGATGGTCCATTATTTCATGCAATAAATGGCACTCTCAACACTGCTGGAGATTATGGAACTTGAATACCTCAGAGGAATTAGTGCTTCTAACTGAACCTCGGCTCACTGGTCATGCAGTGCATAAAGCTGGCACGTTACCAGACAATGAGCCTGCTGGAGCCGCACATTTATTTCCTATCTGGATTGTACTTTGCGTTGTGTGTTTATCATGGGTAATTTGTCACGTGCGTTGGGGTATGGTAGAAGCAAACGAGTACAGTTACATATTCACACTTTGTCTTAGTTTAGCCTAGTTGAAAGAGGATGAGCCGGGGGAATGGTAATTTTTTGTTGTCCACTTAGTTATGCTAATAAGAACCCTAACTACGTTATTTTCAGTATATCGCTAATTTAGTTTTGTTAGCTTTTTATCTCTACAAGATTGTCTGTCTTTGCTGGGTTCGTAATAAAGGATCAAATGCACTTTTTTTGACTTGGAACTTAGTTACTTTGGGTGGGTCACACAGTGTCAGCTGTCGTACTCAGTCTCTCAGCGGTTTTGGTTTGTTTTCAAGTAACCACTACAGACTCGATGTATTTTTGGCAGAATGCAATCATTAAAATCACTTTACCTTGTACTTCACAGGTGACAATACAATATTCCCAATGCAAGTAACCATAATTCATTAATACTTTGTCAGAAAGGAGTCAGACCAGGGTTGTATTACCTTTTACCCACATTTATAATTCATATTCTGACATTAAATTTTATAAAGTTTTTGATAGCTGACTCACCCAATCCTAATTTTGTGGATTAAAATTGAAATATTTAAAGACATACAGTCTTAATCTTGCAAATTTAAAAATATTCTGCCTAAATCACAGTCAATCAGAGAGATCCGTCTACATTTTCCAGAGGTTCAATGTTTGAGCAACCCCTTCTGACTCTAATCTCAAAAGCACAGATCCCAGGAATTCTTCAGTTTGATCAGACAAAAGTCGAACGACGAGTCAGCAGACAAAATGGAGCTTCTTGAAGTGGTTTAAAGTTTAAAGTACATTTATTATCACAGTATGTATAAATTATACAACCTTGAGTTTCAGCTCCCAACAGACAGCCACAAGAAAGCTGAAAGAACCCATTTAAAAAAGACCAACAAACACGCAGTGCACAGAGAGAGGGAAGAAACCCACAAATCATGCAAACAATAAAAGCAAGCAGCAGCATTGAGAACGAAAGTGAGTCCAGAGACGCGAAGCCCACAGCCTCAGCTTCAGATCATCACAAAGCACAGCAAATCACTGGGAAGCTCGCAGACGTGAGGCCTGGAGCAGGCTCACAGGTTCAGTGCTGTGAAGAGCGCAGAAAGCGTCATGGAGCAATGAACAGAACTGGCCCGACCCACACCTTCCGTCCCAACAGAATGCCTTTTCAATCCATCTGGTCCAGCATTTGATGGGTTACTTCCCTTGCACTAGGACCTGGGCCCTGTCACATCGATATGCTATGGGCCCGCACCCCACTGCCACATTCCAGCTCGTACCCGACCCTTCTAAATTGGTCCCATGCCTGGATCGATCAGACCTCGCTCCCAGTTTAGGTGGGACGGGCACAGAAACTCCTCCGTTCTGACTCCATCTCAAAACAAACCACTTGCTTCACAAACCAGGGTGGATTGGAACGACTCAGCTGGCCAGCTTCTACAGACTAGGCAAGGTATTGACATCTGTGTTATTGAAACTAAGTGAATGTTTGAGTTGCATTGCTGGCAAAGGTCAAATCGAGAAAAAGTCTGGATAAGTTCATTGGCTTCTGGTAATTCTGGGGTATAAATGACTGAAAGTAATTAAGTCTCAGTATTAACACAGTTCACAAAGGAAGTCTCTTAAAGCCCCTGCTAGAGATTTCCACACAGAAATCAACACCCAGCCTCAGTGGGCTAAGCTAAGAATCATTTTTCCCCATGTTCCTTTAATTATGCTCCTCAACCATTACTGATGATGAGTTTGTACACAGAGCAGGAAAGGCATTTCAACTCCTTTTGGACCTTTACCTCAATTTGTTCAAAGTTCAAAGTAAAATTTATTATCAGAGTACATCCATATCACCACATACAACCCTGAGGTGATTCTTCTGCGAGCATACTTATCAAATCTATAGAACAATAACTGTAAACATCAGGAACTGTAAACACACTGCAAATGCAGATATAAACAAATAGCAATAAATTACGAGCATGAAATAACAATATAACAGAGTTCTTAAATGAGCGTAGTTATCTCCTTTTGTTCAAGAGCCTGATGATTGAGGGGTTGTAAACATTCTTGAACATGGTGGTGTGAGTCCTGAGACACTTCTACCTTCTACCTGATGACAGCAGCAAGAAAAGAGCATGGCCTGAGTGGTGAGGATCTTTGATGATGGATGCTGCTTTTCCATGGCAACATTTCATGCGGGTGTGCTCAATAGTTGGAAGGGTTTTGCCCGTGATGTACTGGGCTGAATCCACTACCTTTTGTATGATTTTCCACTCACAAGGGATTGGTGTTCCCATACCAGCCCATAATGCAGCCAGTCAGCACACCTTCTATCACATATCTATAGAAGTTTGCCAAGGTTTTTGATGATATGCTGAACCTCTGCAGACTCCTGAGGAAGTAGAGGCGCTGTTGTGCTTTCTTTGCAATAATATTTATATGATGGGTCCAGGACAATTCCTCAGATATGGTGATACCTAAATATTTAGAGTTACTGACCCTCTCCACCTCTGATCCTCTGTTGATTACTCATGGACCTCTGGTTTCCCTCTCCTGAAGTCTACAATTAGTTCCTTGGTCTTATTGACACTGAGTGAGAGGTTGTTGTTATTATTATATCACTCAGTCAAGTTTTCAATCTCCCTCACGTATGCTGATTCATCACCCCCTTTGATACAGCCCACAGCAGTGGTGTTGTCAGCAAACTTGTATGGTGTTGGATCTGTACTTGGCCACAGTCATAGGTGTAAAGCAATTAGAGCAGGGAGCTAAGCACACAGCCCTCTGGTGCACCTGTGCTGATGGAGATTGTGGAGAAGGTGTTTGCCAATCCGAACTGACTGGGGTCTACAAGTGAGGAAGTCCAGGATATAATTGCACAAGGGGGTATTGAGGCCCAGGTCTTGGGAGTTTACTGATAAGTTTTGAGGGGATGATGGTGTTAAATGCCAAGCTGTAATCAATAAAGAACATTCTGATGTATGCATCTTTGCTGTTCAGATGCTCCAGGGTTGTGCAAAGAGCCAATGAGAAAGCATCTGCTGTGGATTTGTTGCTTCAGTAGGTGAACTGGAATGGAATCCCAGACACCATTCAGACAGAAGCTGATATGATTCAACACCAGACTCTCAAAACTATTCAACACTGCGGATGCAAGTGCCACAGGGCGATAGACGTTTAGATACGTTACAATGCTCTTCTTGGGTACTGATACTATTGAAGCCTGCTTGAAGCAGACGGGTACCACACACCACTGGAGCGAGAGGCTGAAGATATCTGTGAACACACCAGCCAGTTAGTCGACACAGGTCTTGAATACTCAGCCAGGTATTACGTCCTGAACAGATGCTTTCCTTGGATTCACTCTCTTAAAGGCATTCCGCACATCACCTTCAGATACTGAGACCAAAGGGTCTTCGGGAAACACTGGGGTGCACAGTGGTTCTTCCCTGTTCTGGTGGTCAAAGTGAGCATAGAAGGCATTGAGCTCATCTGGAAGCAAAGCTCTGCTATCCGCTATGTCACAAGACTTAGCTTTGTAGGAGGTTTTGGCATTCAAACCCTGTCACAGCTGTCCAGCATCCCTCATTGATTCCAGTCTAGTCTGGAAACTCCACTTTGCCCGAGAGATGGCTTTCTGGAGATCACACCTGCACCTCTTGTAGTATTCTTGATCTGCAGACTTGAATGCCTCTAATCTCGCTCTCAGCAGGTTTCGGATTTCATTGTTCATCCAGGTCTTCTGATTGGGGAAAACCCCGAGTGATTTTATGGGGTCACACTCATCTACAGCTGTTTTAATAAAGTCTGTAAGGACCCTGGTGTGGTCATTCAAGTCCTCAGACGAGTCTGTGAACATGGTCCCGTCCACTGTCCTGTCACCGTTCCTCGGCCTCCCACCACCACCTCTGCTTGCCTTCATCTCTGGAGCTTTGCTGTTTGGGCTCTGTCTGAATGCAGGTAGCAGGAGTACAGCTAAATGACCCAACTTGCCAAAGTGCAGTCTCGAGGAGGAACGATAGGCATTCCTTATCGTAGTGTAGCAGTGGCCTGGTGTGCAGGGACCTCTGGTGAACAGGTTCCATGCTGGTGATAATTGGGCAGCCTTTTCTTCCGACAGGCCAGGTTAAAGTCATCGACTATAATTTGAAATGCACCGGGATGGCTGTTTCTTGTTTATAGATAGCATCGTGCATTTTCACAAGTGCTTGCTTATAATCAACCGCTGGTGGTATGTAAACTGCAGTCAGGACAACGGATGAGAACTCCTGAGGCAAACAGAATGGTCTACATTTAATCGTTAGTTGTTACAAGTCAGGGGATCAAGAATTCGACATAACCCCAGTGTCTGTGCACCAACGAGAATTGACTAAAAAGCATACGCCATCACCCCTTTCCTTACCAGAATTCGAGGTTTGAGCCGCTCTGAAAATATTAAAGCCTTCTGGTTGGATAGCTGCATCCGCATGTTTAATGCTAACCAAGTCTCAATGCAATGAACAATTGAGATCGGCCTCTGATATAACAGTCTTCCCCGGAGATCGTCGATCTTATTTCCAACTGACGGTACACTCACTAACAAGGTGGTAGGCAGAGGAGGCCTCATCCCCCTGTGCTTCAGTCTAGTCCTTATAACAAAAAATCTCTTACGTATTTCCATTTTATGCAAAATATCACTTGCAGATCTGCTGGGAAGTTAACTTTGTACCCAAGGTCAACTATAGTTGGGGCCCAGTTCACTTTCAGTGGAGCAGAAAGGCCGCGGACTCTGAGCACAAGATTCCATTCCAGACTCCCACCTCAGGGCAGTAAGGAGTGACCATCACATGTACTGTGGGTGCAGCCATCTCTGGAATGGAACTCTAAACCAAGACTCTGCCTGGCCTCTTGAGTGGAAGTAAAAGACTTCCTGATAGAGAGGGAAGGATTGCTCTGGGCATCCTGGCTGTTATTCACTCCCCAATCAACACCAGTAAAAATAAATTTCTGGTTAACAGTTTACTGAAGTACCCAGGCTTGCAGCAGACACACAGGAAAATGCAGAACTTGCCTGTTGCAGACTGAAAACTTGGATACTAAATACAAAGTAGAGAAGCCCCACCCTCCTGACACTGTGTGATGTACAGCAATCACTTTCGAAACCACTCCACAAACGCAATAGCTGGGAAATTGTAGGCAAAGCCCCACCCCAGACTTTGCTCACCATCAGAACTTTGAAAAACATTTGGAACTTATTAAAAAATTTCTTAACCAAATGGAAAAATTTTAAAGAATTAAATCACTGATGCAAACACATCTCCCCATGACTTCAGAGGAGAGGATTCGCTATACAACATCAGCGCAGACTAGACACAGGTACAGCAGCAAGGCGTTCTGCTAAATGTGGGGAATAGCAAGCAATGCTATGTGATACAAGTATCCTAGAAATCATTGAAGCCTACCCGGCAAGTCAGAGACTTGGGAATCTGGAACTTCTCGACATTAGGGTATATGACAGAAATTCCCTGTGGAACTGCCATACTTCCCAACAAATTGTTAGCAAAGTTAACTTGCAACAATCTGCTCAGTTTCCTGGAAGAGCGAATGACGAGCTGGACAATGTTTGGGTTATCCATCATCTATAAAGGTACCAAGATAAATAGCAATTTTCTTCTCCAAAAAATTGGATGGCTTACATCAACTTCTGAATAGGCAAGAAGCAGCAACTTAGCTGGCATCACACACAAAATGCTGGAGGACCTCAGTAGGTCAGGCATTATCTATGGAGAGGAATAAACAGACCCTTCATCAGGACTTGGCCCAAAATGTCGAATATTTATTCCTCTTCATAGATGCTACCTGGTCTGTTGAGTTCTTCCAGTATTTTGTGTGTGTTGTTCTGGATTTCCAGCATCTGCAGAATCTCTTGTCTTTATGATTTAGCTAGCAAATCTCTGTCTATATATACCTCGTGCTCTATATCTCTCTCTTTCTCTCACCAGGGGTGGCTAATGTAACCCCACTTTTTAAAAAAAGGAGGGAGAGAGAAACCAGGGAATTATAGACTGGTTAGCCTAACATCGGTGGTAGGGAAACTGCTAGAGTCAGTTATCAAAGATGTGATAACAGCACATTTGGAAAGCGGTGAAATCATCGGACAAAGTCAGCATGGATTTGTGAAAGGAAAATCATGTCTGACGAATCTCATAGAATTTTTTGAGGACGTAACTAGTAGAGTGGATAGGGGGAAACCAGTGGATGTGGTATATTTGGATTTTCAAAAGGCTTTTGACAAGGTCCCACACAGGAGATTGGTGTGCAAACTTAAAGCACACGGTATTGGGGGTAAGGTATTGATGTGGATAGAGAATTGGTTGGCAGACAGGAAGCAAAGAGTGGGAATAAACGGGACCTTTTCAGAATGGCAGGCAGTGACTAGTGGGGTACCGCAAGGCTCAGTGCTGGGACCCCAGTTGTTTACAATATATATTAATGACTTGGATGAGGGAATTAAATGCAGCATCTCCGAGTTTGCAGATTACACAAAGCTGGGTGGCAGTGTTAGCTGTGAGGAGGATGCTAAGAGGATGCAGGGTGACTTAGATAGGTTAGGTGAGTGGGCAAATTCATAGCAGATGCAATTTAATGTGGATAAATGTGAAGTTATCCACTTTGGTGGCAAAAACAGGAAAACAGATTATTATCTGAATGGTGGCCGATTAGGAAAAGGGGAGGTGTAACAAGACCTGGGTGTCATTATACACCAGTCATTGAAAGTGGGCATGCAGGTACAGCAGGCGGTGAAAAAGGCGAATGCTATGCTGGCATTTATAGCAAGAGGATTCGAGTACAGGAGCAGGGAGGTACTACTGCAGTTGTACAAGGCCTTGGTGAGACCACACCTGGAGTATTGTGTGCAGATTTGGTCCCCTAATCTGAGGAAAGACATCCTTGCCATAGAGGGAGTACAAAGGTTCACCAGATTGATTCCTGGGATGGCAAGACTTTCATATGATGAAAGACTGGATGAACTACGCTTATACTCATTGGAATTTAGAAGATTGAGGGGGGATCTGATTGAAACGTATAAAATCCTAAAGGGATTGGACAGGCTAGATGTTGAGCGGGATAACAAATCAGCCCTGAGGGAATGGCAGGGCAGACTCGATGAGCTGAATGGCCTAATTCTGCTTCTATGTCTTATGGTCTCACAATCCAAAGTTGCATACAAAGATTTTGCAAAAGGTTTGGATATAACATTCCACCTAACAAGTCCTTTTCTCCTTTAGCTGGATCAACAGCAGTTTCCTGCTGTTATATCAAATCGTTTCTCTAAACATCCATTTAATTGCCTCACTCCACATTACTGGCTTCCACCCATCCTTCACCTCACTATTTTACTCAACAGGTATATATTGGCTTTGCTCCCACCTACCCAATTAGGATGCAAGATCCCTGATAAATCCAACAATATTATATTGGACACGTGGCCAAACGGTTAAAGCATTTGACTAGTGATCTGAAGGTCATGAGTTCAAGCCCCAGCCAAGACAGCGTGTTGTGTCCTTGAGCAAGGCACTTAACCACACAGTGCTCTGCGATGACACTGGTACCAAGCTGTATCGGCCCTTGCCCTTCCCTTGGACAACGTTGGTGTCGTGGAGAGGAGAGACTTGCAGCATGGGCAACTGCCGGTCTTCCATACAACCCTGCCCAGGCCTGCACCCTGGAGAGTGAAGACTCTCCAAAACTAATGGATGCCGAAATTATATTAACAGTATTCATAAATTTGATTCAATACTAATTTGCAACTTCACTCAGCTAGGGTACAAAATCCCTGCAAAGGATTTTGTATGGCAGGAATGGCAGGAGGATTAGCTCATTGACACTATTTTATGATGAACAAGCTGTAAGACATTGAAGCCATCTTCTTTTGTGCCAATTCATCAAGGTTAACTTTTTTTTAATAAAAAAGGGAGCAAACTGGGATTTCTTTGCTGTTCAAGTATAATAACGTCGTAGTATTACTTGCCATTAAAGCAAGACTATTTAAGGACATGGGGCAATAGTCAGCCATCTCTGTCTTTCATGCCAGCCTGCAAGAACAGATCCTGTCTGTTCTTCCACCTCAGTGTCAATTCCCACTGAGCTCCAGGGTAGAGGAGTCCAAATTCAAAAACCCTTCAACTGAAGATGCTTCTCTCATCTCAATCCTAAACAGCCTACATCTTCTCACTGTGGTCTCTTATCCTCAGCTCTCAGGCAGCAAAGACAATGAGCTCCTCACACCCTTTAAGAATTTTTTGATATGATCTTTGTGGGTCACTTGATCAGCGGGGACAAGTTGAGCCAAAGGATCTGGGAGCGTGTTGTATAACTCTTAAGACTAACCTCTGGAGCGTACTGCCCTAGTCTACTCAACTCTCTCCTCAGAGCATACCCAGCATCCTTGAAACCACTTCCTCTCTGGTGAGTACATGCTTTCTGATTGACAGTGGCACTGGACACCTATGTAGCAGAGACATTTAATTCCCAGAACTAATCCCCCTCACGGCAACAAAAAAAAAAAGGAATGTTAAATTTGCAAAGGGTAGCAGAAACTGGGAAACAGAAAGGCAGCAACACAAGTCAACCTGCTTGAGAATAATTCAAAAGGAAATGTAAAATGCTTTCTCCACTTCTTCCTGGCACTTATAAATGTAGCAAAGCTGCAAGAGGACAAAGTAACAGCACTTCATCCACAATATGACCACAAATTTCACACAGCAAGATGTTTCATATTCAAAATTCTTTTTAAATATATTCTGCTGACAATTCAGTGAAAAATACCCAGCTGTTATCCTAACGTGAAAAACATCAATATTAGTCCTTTCTCTTAATGAAATAGCCTTTCTCCAAACACCATTAAATCTAAGCAAGACTTGATCCACTTGGCTTGTCATCAGAATCACTGTGTGCCAAATTGTGTCATAAAGTTTGGCCTTCTGGAATGGCAAGATGAGGGAACACAAACCAATCCTCAGAGGGATCAGAAGTGGAGAGAGTGAGCAATTTCAAGTTTCTGGGACCCGGAGCGATAGAGCAGTGAAAGAAGTGCATGGAGTAAAGCCAGATCTAACATATAGAGAGACTTTGAGGAAAGAGAAGCAGAATAAACGGTGTAAAGGTAGTAAGGTAGAAGGGCTGAAATGTGTGTACCTCAATGCAAGAAGCATCAGGAACAAAGGTGATGAACTGAGAGCTTGGATACATACATGGAATTATGATGTAGTGGCCATTACAGAGACTTGGCTGGCACCAGGGCAGGAATGGATTCTCAATATTCCTGGATTTCAGTGCTCTAAAAGGGATAGGGGGGGGAAAGGGGAGGAGGGGTGGCATTACTGTCAGGGATACTATTACAGCCACAGAAAGGGTGGGTAATGTAGCAGAATCCTCTTTTGAGTCAGTATGGGTGGAAGTCAGGAACAGGAAGGGAGCAGTTACTCTATTGGGGGTATTCTATAGGCCCCTTGGTAGCAGCAGAGATACCGAGGAGCAGATTGGGAGGCAGATTTTGGAAAGGTGCAAAAATAACAGGGTTGCTATCATGGGTGACTTTAACTTCCCTAATATTGATTGGCACCTGATTAGTTCCAAGGGTTTAGATGGGGCAGAGTTTGTTAAGTGTGTCCAGGACGGATTCCTGTCACAGTATGTGGACAGGTCGACTAGGGGGAATGCCATACTAGATCTAATACTAGGTAATGAACCGGGTCAGGTCACAGATCTCTCAGTGGGTGAGCATCTGGGGGATAGTGACCACCGCTCCCTGGCCTTTAGCATTATCATGGAAAAGGATAGAATCAGAGAGAACAGGAAAATTTTTAATTGGGGAAGGGTAAATTATGAGGCTATAAGGCTAGAACTTGCGGGTGTGAATTGGGATGATGTTTTCGCAGGGAAATGTACTATGGACATGTCGATGTTTAGGGATCTCTTGCAGGATGTTAGGGATAAATTTGTCCCGGTGAGGAAGATAAAGAATGGTAGGGTGAAGGAACCATGGGTGACAAGTGAGGTGGAAAATCTAGTCAGGTGGAAGAAGGCAGCATACATGAGGTTTAGGAAGCAAGGATCAGATGGGACTATTGAGGAATATAGGGAAGCAAGAAAGGAGCTTAGGAAGGGGCTGAGAAGAGCAAGAAGGGGGCATGAGAGGGCCTTGGTGAGTAGGGTAAAGGAAAACCCCAAGGCATTCTTCAATTATGTGAAGAACAAAAGGATGACAGGAGTGAAGGTAGGACCGATTAGAGATAAAGGTGGGAAGATGTGCCTGGAGGCTGTGGAAGTGAGCGAGGTCCTCAATGAATACTTCTCTTTGGTATTCACCAATGAGAGGGAACTTGATGATGGTGAGGACAATATGAGTGAGGTTGATGTTCTGGAGCATGTTGATATTAAGGGAGAGGAGGTGTTGGAGTTATTAAAATACATTAGGACAGATAAGTCCCCGGGGCCTGACAGAATATTCCCCAGGCTACTCCATGAGGCGAGGGAAGAGATTGCTGAGCCTCTGGCTGGGATCTTTATGTCCTCGTTTTCCACGGGAATGGTACCGGAGGATTGGAGGGAGGCGAATGTTGTCTCCTTGTTCAAAAAAGGTAGTAGGGATAGTCCGCGTAATTATACACCAGTGAGCCTTACGTCTGTGGTGGGAAAGCTGTTGGAAAAGATTCTTAGAGATAGGATCTCTAGGCATTTAGAGAATCATGGTCTGATCAGGGACGGTCAGCATGGCTTTGTGAAGGGCAGATTGTGTCTAACAAGCCTGATAGAGTTCTTTGAGGAAGTGACCAGGCATATAGATGAGGGTAGTGCAGTGGATGTGATCTATATGGATTTTAGTAAGGCATTTGACAAGGTTCCACACAGTAGGTTTATTCAGAAAGTCAGAAGGCGTGGGATCCAGGGAAGTTTGGCCAGGTAGATTCAGAATTGGCTTGCCCGCAGAAGGCAGAGGGTGGTGGTGGAGGGAGTACATTTAGATTGGAGGATTGTGACTAGTGGTGTCCCACAAGGATCTGTTCTGGGACCTCTACCTTTCGTGATTTTTATTAACGACCTGGATGTGAGGGTAGAAGGGTGGGTCGGCAAGTTTGCAGACAACACAAAGGTTGGTGGTGCTGTAGATAGTGTAGAGGATTGTTGAAGATTGCAGAGAAACATTGATAGGATGCAGAAGTGGGCTGAGAAGTGGCAGATGGAGTTCAACCCGGAGAAGTGTGAGGTGGTACACTTTGGAAGGACAAACTCCAAGGCAGAGTACAAAGTAAATGGCAGGATACTTGGTAGTGTGGAGGAGCAGAGGGATCTGGGGGTACATGTCCACAGATCCCTGAAAGTTGCCTCACAGGTAGATAGGGTAGTTAAGAAAGCTTATGGGATGTTAGCTTTCATAGGTCGAGGGCTAGAGTTGAAGAGTCGCGACGTAATGATGCAGCTCTATAAAAATCTGGTTCGGCCACACTTGGAGTACTGTGTCCAGTTCTGGTCGCCTCACTATAGGAAGGATGTGGAAGCATTGGAAGGGGTACAGAGGAGATTTACCAGGATGCTGCCTGGTTTAGAGAGTATGCATTATGATCAGAGATTAAGGGAGCTTGGGCTTTACTCTTTGGAGAGGAGGAGGATGAGAGGAGACATGATAGAGGTGTACAAGATAATAAGAGGAATAAGAGAGATAATAAGAGTGGATAGCCAGCGTCTCTTCCCTAGGGCACCACTGCTCAATACAAGAGGGCATGGCTTTAAGGTAAGGGATGGGAAGTTCAAGGGTGATATTAGAGGAAGGTTTTTTACTCAGAGAGTGGTTGGTGGGTGCATGGAATGCACTGCCTGAATCAGTGGTGGAGGCAGATACACTAGTGAAGTTTAAGAGATTACTAGATAGGTATATGGAGGAATTTAAGGTGGAGGCTTATATGGGAGGCAGGGTTTGAAGGTCGGCACAACATTGTGGGCCAAAGGGCCTGTACTGTGCTGTACTATTCTATGTTCTAATACCTCTGACGACCTAATCTGGACGTAACATATTGATGCAGCTACAAAGGCAGCAAGCCAACGGCTATGTTTCATTAGGGGTTTGATGAGATTTGGTTTGTTAACTAAAACGCTCAAAAACTTCTACAAAAAGGTACTGTGGAGAGCATTCTGACTGGCTCCATCACTGTCTGGTATAGGGTGGGATCTTCTGCACAAGATCAAAAATAAGTTGCAGAAACTTATAAAATTAGTCAGCTCCATCATGGGTACCAGCCTCTGTGATATCCAAGACATCTTCAAGGAGCAGTGCTTTAGGAAGGCAGCGTCCATCATTAAAGATCCCCACCACCCAGAACATGCTCTCTTCACACCGTCACCGCTGTGAAGGAGGTACAGAAGCCTGAAGGCACACTCTCAGAGATTCAGGAGTAGTTTCTTCCCCTCTGCCATTTGGTTTCTAAATGGACATCGAACCCATGAACACTACCCTACTACATTTTATTTCTGCTTTTTTGCACTTATTTTAACTTAGCTATTATATATATGTAACACAGCTTTTCCTGGTATTTATTCATCATGTATTTCATTGTACTGCTGCTATAAAGTTAAAAAATTCCACAATATATGCCAGTGATATTAATTCTGATTTAGAACTAATTAATCATTTCTGAAACATATAACTACTCTTGCAATGCAGCCGGATATTCTGGTCAATCTGCATACCAGTCCCCACATTCAGCAACTTTGGCCAGTTTCTATGCTCTCTCTGGCCCAGTTCAAAAGACAAATGTGTTGCAACAAGAAAAGTTTGTTGCTGCTCTTCAAAAAAAAAAAGGAAAAAAGGGGACTACAATTTTTTTAACATTCACCCAGGCGTCTTTAGAGAAGCAATTAAAATCTCATCAGAAAGATGAGGTATCAGTCTACATGACACTGCCCAAGTTGGCATGTCATTCTGAATGAGGTGCTCCAGTCCTGCTGGGTCACTGACACAAAACAGATGACTTCAAGATAGTTCTGCACTTACCGATTTTTCACTAATTTCTGTTTATATTTAGCAGATGACTTGCACCAACAGTCAAACTTAAATAAGTATACAAACTCTACCCACAAGCTTCTGCCTCATGAGATAAAGTCCACTGATTGCCCAGCCAAGCTTACAGTAAGCACCTGGCACTTGTCCATTAGATAATGCATCACAGTATAACATGAAGTTGAAAAAGTACTTGTGGATATGTTGGCAGTATCACTCAAAATAGGAAATAGGGAAGTGGCCAGCCGAGGTGCTTTTATGGAATACATCATGGTTAAAGAACTTTAACCGGGGGTCTAATGAAGGTGGAGGTTTTTAAATAATTCATAAAAATGAAGAAAAAAGTTGCACTATTGAAAAGTAGAGATGGTGGACACAGTGATGATCTTCCAAAATGTTGGAGTATCCCACGCATACAAAAATTTTACTGCTTTTCAAGAAGGCAAGGCAAGACATTGTTGGAATGGCAGTGTAGAATTACTATTTTTCTTAGAGTTTAGCTTTTCTATGCTTGCTTGTATTTTTATATATAACCTACAAGTATACACATATAATTGTTCAGTGAATTTTCTAATAATTATGGTATAGTTGTTTCTATACTTTTCTCAAAACTTCTCAGTTTTCAGTACCAGGTGTCATGCAACTTGAATCTGGATCTTTTAGAGCAGGGGTCAGCAAACTTTTTGCCTCTGTGGGCTGGATCGCATATTAATAAGTGGATGGTGGGCCAGATAAATGCCATAAAAAACTTGAAATATGGGAACTATCCATTTAAATACATCTAGTTATGTTTTGCCTCAAATTAATGAATAACACATGCTAGAAAATCATTTGTGCTTAAGATTGCCTACCCCTGTTTTAGAGGTTAATTGTTATTACTGGAGGTTTTGTTATCTCTGGTCTGAGATGGCTGTTTTTTTTTCCTTGTTCTCTCTGCTCTCTCATTTGTTTTTCCATTCTTGTCGCATTTAATAAAGTAGCTGTAAGCAACAAGTCTTAAGCCTCATTCTTGATTTCCGAAGAGCCTTTGAATCACAAAAGTATCAGGATCCAACCACAGAAACAGGTTGGCCTGACAGCAGGTGTCAGAAAAAAGTTGGAATCTATTAGTAGGGAAGTGACAACAGATGTAAGGAAGTCACAATGCGATCAGTGTGAGCAACAGCGTGTGGAAAGTCAGAAGGCACGGAGAAGCATCATCTAAATAAAATCTATGATGCAAGATCATGGACCTATATTCAAACGTTATATTTCCAAACATTACAAGATGAAGGCACATACACGTCCCCATAAAAAGCTGGCAAGTTTTAATTTCTCCATGCATCCCCAGTGCACTGTCATCACAATCCTATGAAAGTGAAATCTAATACGAGATTTTGCTGAGGACGTAGCTAGCACAGTAGACAATGGCAAGCTAATAGATGAAGACTTACTTGGATTTTCAGAATGTATTCAATAAGCTGCAGACTAAAGATCGTTGTACACAGTGTCCAAAGGTAATATTTGATAAATGGACAGAAAGTGCAGTTGGAATAAGCGGCATGTGGCTTAGTAGTTTAGCTTAAGACATCCATGTAATCAGGGCATCACTGATGGGGGCAGCACCAATTCAATCAGCATTTATTGTCCAATTTAAGTTGCCCCCAAGACAAGTATCTTGTCAAGCCATGGGTAAGGATGGTTACAAACACAAGAAATAATGGAATTGGGCAACTAAACCCATTGCAACTGTGTCCATTCAATAGCATCACATCTAATCTTCAATCTTAGTTCTACTCTCCTGCACCAACCTCACATTGCTGATTCACTGGCAATCTAAGAGATCTGTTTATTGTTCTCTCTAGAACAGGGGCTCCCAGCCTGGGTCCTCAGTCTCCTTGGTTAATGGTAAGCCTCCATGGCATAAAAAAGGTTGGGCACCCCAACTCTAGAATATACCCAGCAAAAGAGCCTCCACTGCATTTCTATGCAGTGCCGAAGTTTCTTCACAATTCTGTCCCAGGTGGCTGACTCCTCGTTTTGAGACCATGATACCTGGCTCCAGACACTGCTGTCTGGGTAAGGGCACAAGGTTATCTCCCCCAAATAGAGGTAGTGAATCAGTTGATAGAGGATTACAATTGTCCTATCATATTTCAGTCTCAGGACATTACTTCAATGTCATGACCAATTTATCTCCTGAGAAAGACCACCAAAAGTGTACATCGATGACTGTAGTCCCTTAGTGCGACTATTCCCATTTTGCTCCATTACCACGGTGACTGATTGCAAAGCACGTCGGGACTCATCCAGAATCCAAACAGCGTTAAATCGAGTCATGGGACCTGGAAACTGCTGGAGGAGCCCCATCACTAATTATGTAGTCGATTCCTGGGATGGCACGTTTGTTATGAAAGGGGAGATTACACAAACCAGACCTATACTCTCGTGTTCAGACAGGTGAGAGGTGCTCACTGGGAAAACCCAAGTCTGACAGAATACTCGGTGCAAATTCGTCCCCACCGCCGCCTCACACTATCCCGTAAAGTACTTGGGAAAGTAAATAAAACAAACACAGGGTTCGTACTTCTAGAAACCCTTGTAAACGTTATACCCACAAGAAAATGAATCTCAGGGTTGCATATGGTACCATATGTACTTTGATAATAAAATGTACCTAGAACTTTAAACGCACTAGGGAGTTGAGGAAATGAGCGAGATCACAAGCACGGGGGAGCCGCTACTCCCTTGGACCAGTGCCGATAAAAGCCCAGCTGTTATATCACAGCATAACGTTTGGAAAGGCGAGCCCCCACGACGGTACAGACAACCCGATCAGCCTCCAGTGTCCGCACAGAGCCGAGGGGAAAAAGCACTACAACAATATTACTGGAAACGGTGACACAACTCCAGAAACATCCAACGTAAGTGTTACGAAAACAACACACTGAAGGCTGGAGCGTTCGGTCAGACACCATGCCTCAAATATCCAAATAACACCAGGGAAGTTATCTACCAAACTCAATCTCGCGACACGTTAAAAAAGAAAAAAGCAGCTCAGAGCTAAAGTTTAAAAAATAAATAAACAGACGGCGGTTGGTTTTATTTGATAAACTCAGCTACTTTGAGGGACCGGTCCTGACACATTGAAAATTCAGAAGCCGCAGTCCAAGCTCCACTCACCCAGCACGACGGGCGGTCGGGTCGCATTCAAAAGGCGCCGCGAAGGTAACTTGTCCCCGTAGCGGAAGGCGGAGGAGAGGACGGCGGGGAAGGCAGCCGCCAGCACGGAGAGGAAGAGGCAGAGGTTGGGGATCATTGCCCGGCTCTCATCACTCAGGCAGCTGAAGCAGGGAGCGAGCAGCGGCCGGGGCCCGGGCCGGTGGAGGAGCACGCCAGGTAGACTGGGGCTAACGCCGAGCTCCGAGGAAGCCGCTCCACTCTCCGGCCGCTCTGTGGCTCGGCCCGGCCCGGCCATCACAAACACCACGCTTGGCTGCTTACACAGCAAGGCGCCGTGTAACGTCGCCAGGCCTTATCAATCGAAAGTGGAGCGCTGCGTGGCGCCGGCGCCGCCCCCGGGCCGGTGTCGGTGTCGGCGCCGGCGTCGGCGCTGAGCAAACTAACAAAGAGACGGGAGCAACCCTCAACGCGCGGGAGGAACTCAGCGGGTCAGGCAGCGTCTGCGGAGAGAAACCGGCAGCTCACGTTTCGGGCGGAGACCCTCCAAAGACACGGGGAAGGTAGCTAATACGAAAACCGTGAAGGCAAGAGCTAGCATATCCGCCGGCCTTCGGTACTGACCACCCTTCACCCAAACCTAAAATGTCAGCAGGCCATTTCCTGGATGCTGCCTGACCTCCAGCGTTTTGCGTGTTGCTCTGGATTCTGGCATCTGCAGCCTCTTGTCTCTTAAATTGAGAATCTGGCTTGGTCGGTGAACAGAATATACAGTAAACCGAAACGCTTCTTTCACCAAGGAACACAACTAATAGTAGAAATGGTCAAAGTACACGGTTACATGCCTGCAAGGTACGTCATTGCACGTTGGCGTATGTGACAATAAATTAATCTGAATCTCTTACAAAGCCATAAAATGCTGGTCAGACAGATCTGTAGAAAGAAAGAGTTAATATTCCTGGTGACAAAATCTTGGTCATAAATGAAAAGAGAGCAAACAGGCTTATGGTTAGTGAAAATATGCACTGGTCAGCAAGACCAAGGAGCTGATTTTAGACTTTAGGAGAAGGAAAACTAGGATCCATGAGCCAGTCCTCATCAGAGGTGGTGAGGGTTAGTAACTTTAAATTTCTAGGTCGTTCTTTGATTCTATTATAGTTACTATTCTGTAGACTTGTTGGGGATGCTGACCCACAAGAAGATGAATCTCGGGGTTGTACTGTATATCGTGACATGTATGTATGTTGATAATAGAATTTATTTATAACTTTGAGAAGTAGAAAATGCAGGGAAACACTTAGCCTGCGGAATAAGACACAGTTAATGCTTCAGAACAAAGATGCTTTCTCAGAACTTTATTATTATATTTTTGAGAAGTTGGGAAATTGAGGGTGCTGGCACAGATAGGATGAGGCCTGGGCTAGATCAGCTGAGATTCTATTGAATGGCAGGGAAGGCTTGAGGGGTCCAGTGACCTTCTGCTGCTGGTTTTTACCTGGGTTCTTATTTACAACCCACTGGTCACAAGCTGCTAACTCACATTTAATCCTATCTGGTTTCAGGCCATTGCTCAATCCGTCCAATGTATTACTCTCCAACACTGTGCACTGTTATCTTCTTTAATCACATCTTGTGTGGCACCTTATTAGAGATCTTCCAAAGGTCCAAGCACACCACATTAACTGGTTTGTCATCCATTCTTCCAATAAAAACCTCAAATGATTACAACAGACAACACACATAAAAAATGCTGGTGAACGCAGCAGGCCAGGCAGCATCTATAGGAAGAGGTACAGTCCACGTTTTGGGCCAAGACCCTTCGTCAGGACCAACTCAGACATCCCACCTCTCCCAGAAGTTCCGGGAGTCTCCTGTATCTTAATAGTGGCTCTCTGATGCCCGCAATTATATACAATATCCCGCAAATCAATTTTCTTGAGAGAGAGAGCACGAGAGAGAGCGAGAGCGACCACGAGAGAGCAAGAGAGAGACAAAGAGCGAGAATGTGCCACGGCAGAGTGTTCCAAAAAAAGAAAATATAAAATGTACGTCACCCCAGACTACACTAGAGTGTACCCCTGCCTAATAGGGGTTAAAAATAATGACAGTGTTGCTCACTGCACTGTTCGCAACAGTGACTTTTCTATTGCCCATGGTGGGTTAAGACTGTAAAAGACATGTTGAGGTGAGTTTAACAGGTGTCATTTGTTAATTAGCATAGCTAACACTATTTAAACTACCTGGCTAGCTGCTAAGGAGCTACAGTGCAGACATCCCACCTCTCCTGGAAGTTCCAGGAGTCTCCTGCAAATTGATGGTGCTACCTCCCTGAAATGAGTTTTTGCAGGGTGGGACATCTGCAAACTGAAAGAAGAGATTGTAAGAGATTTGAGAGGGGGAGGGGGAGATCCAAAATGACAGGAGAAGACAGGAGGGGGAGGGATGGAGCCAAGAGCTGGAAAGTTGATTGGCAAAAGGGATATGAGAGGATCATGGGACAGGAGGCCCAGGGAGAAAGAAAGGGGGAGGGGGAGCCCAGAGGGTGGGCAAGGAGTATAGTGAGAGGGACAGAGGGAGAAAAAAGAGAGGGAAAAAAGATAATAATAAATAAATAAATAAATAAGGGATGGGTTACGAAGGGGAGGTGGGGCATTAGCAGAAGTTAGAGAAGTCAATGTTCATGCCATCAGGTTGGAGGCTACCCAGACGGAATATAAGGTGTTGTTCCTCCAACCTGAGTGTGGCTTCATCTTTACAGTAGAGGAGGCCGTGGATAGACATGTCAGAATGGGAATGAGACGTGGAATTAAAATGTGTGGCCACTGGGAGATCCTGCTTTCTCTAGCGGACAGAGCATAGGTGTTCAGCGAAGCTCTTTCCCAGCCTGTGCCGGGTCTCGCCAATATATAGAAGGCTGCATCGGGAGCACCGGACACAGTATATCACCCCAGCCAACTCACAGGTGAAATGTCGCCTCACCTGGAAGGACTGTCTGGGGCCCTGAATGGTGGTGAGGGAGGAAGTGTAAGGGCATGTGTAGCACTTGTTCCACTTACATGGATAAGTGCCGGGAGGGAGATCGGTGGGAAGGGATGGGGGCGGACAAATGGACAAGGGAGTTGCGTAGGGAGTGATCCCTGCGGAAAGCAGAAAGGGGGGGAAGGAAAGATGTGCTTAGTGGTGGGATCCCGTTGGAGGTGGCGGAAGTTATGGAGAATTATATGTTGGACCCGGAGGTTGGTGGGGTGGTAGGTGAGGACAAGGGCAACCCCATTTCTGATGGGGTGGTGGGAGGATTGGGTGAGAGCAGATATGCGTGAAGTGGGAGAGATGCGTTTGAGAGCAGAGTTGATGGTGGAGGAAGGGAAGCCCCTTTCTCCTTCCCGGCTTTGTGGATCAATCCAATCTGTCCCCCACTTTTCCTTTGCTAAATCGACGACTGCATTGGCGCTGCTTCCTTAACTTTGCCTCCAACTTTCACCCTGCCCTCAAGTTTACCTGGTCCATTTCCGACACCTCCCTCCCCTTTCATGATCTTTCTGTCTCGATCTCTGGAGACAGCTTATCTACTGATGTCTACTATGAGCCTACTGCCTCTCACAGCTATCTGGACTATCCCTCTTCCCACCCTGTCTCTTGCAAAAATGCCACCCCCTTCTCACAATTCCTCTGTCTCCGCCGCATCTGCTCTCAGGATGAGGCTTTTCATTCCAGGACGAAGGAGATGTCCTCCTTTTTTAAAGAAAGGAGCTTTCCTTCCATCACTCCCTACACGACTCCCTTGTCCATTCGTTCTCCCCCCCCCCCCAATCCCTTCCCACTGATCTCCCTCCAGGCACTTATCCTTGTAAGCAGAACAAGTGCTACACATGCCCGTACACTTCCTCCCTCACTACCATTCAGGGTCCCAGACAGTCCTTCCAGGTGAGACGATACTTCACCTGTAAGACGGCTGGAGTGATATACTGTGTCCGGTGCTCCCAATGCAGCCTTCTATATATTGGCGAGACCCAACACAGACTGGGAGACCGTTTTGCTGAACACCTACGCTCTGTCCGCCAGAGAAAGCAGGATCTCCCAGTGGCCACACATTTTAATTCCACGTCCCATTCCCATTCTGATACGTCTATCCACGGCCTCCTCTACTGTAAACTCAGGTTGGAGGAACAACACCTTATATTCCGTCTGGGTAGCCTCCAACCCGATGGCATGATCATTGACTTCTTTAAGTTCTGATAATGCCTCACCTCCCCTTCGTACCCATCCCTTATTTATTTATTTATTTATTTGTTTGTTTGTTTATTTATTTTTCCCTCTCTTTTTTCTCCCTCTGTCCCTCTCACTATACTCCTTGCCCATCCTCTGGGCTTCCCCCCGCCTTTCTTTCTCCCTAGGCCTCCCATCCCATGATCCTCTCCCTTCTCCAGCCTCGTATCCCTTTTGCCGATCAACTTTCCAGCTCTTAGCTCCATCCCTCCCCCTCCTGTCTTCTCCTGTCATTTTGGATCTCCCCTTCCTCCTCCCACTTTCAAATCCCTTACTATCTCTTCTTTCAGTTAGTCCTGATGAAGGGTCTCAGCCCAAAACATCGACTGTAGCTCTTCCCATAGATGCTGCCTGGCCTGCTGCGTTCACCAGCATTTTTTGTGTGTGTTGCTTGAATTTCCAGCATCTGCAGATTTCCTCGTGTTAATGATTCCAACAGAATAGTTAAACATGAATTCCCTCAATTTCCTGCTAACACCCCCCCCCCATCCCCGTGACTTCTTTCTATATTGTGACTTTTCTGGGGCCATTGCGTTAATGTTCGGAAAATGTACATTGCAAACAATACTAATTTCTATTTGAGCCAATGAAAATTTATGTAGAATTTATTGCCACTTACAAAAGTGATGTAAAGCGCTGTTGGATGTCCTTAGATTGAGTAAAGTGCCATACAAATACAGGCTCCTATAAATGCAAAACTACTTCAGTATTTTTGTTTGCTTCAGTATCGTATAATGGGCTTGATATGGAGCGTGAAGACCATGGAATAAAAGAGGCCATGAAAAAATGGACCTCCAAGAGGACCACAACTTTGTTGTGTGCCTCAATGACCTGGAGGGCTATGTTGGCTGGAGCCAAGGGGGTTTACACTTTGGCTCTTGGCAGGGTCACCCATGCCAAACAGGTCAAAGGGTAGAGGCCAGACTACGAGCGGTCCACCAGTCCTCCAGCTTCTAACAACCCTGACTGGTGAAACAAAATTGTTATGGAAACAGCAATGGAGAATCCTACATCTCAGTGCAATGGCATACCTGAGACCCTACCCGGGACTTGCATGACTGACGGTAGTGAAAACCAAGAGGAAGCTATTGACATGATGAAGGAAGCCCTGAACACCGTCAGAGATGAAGGATCTTCATAACTGCCCTGAACTCCAGTGGTGTCATGGGCAGTAAGTAACTAACAATATGAGCTGAGAGTACCAATGAAAGAAAACAGAAAATACTGTGGATACTCAATGGTATTTCAGGAGAGATAAAAAATATTAATGATGAGTTTAAGTGATCTTTTATTAGACTTTGCTTTAAAATTAATAGTGGAAGATAATTTTCAGATGAAGGGAAATGGGGCTGGTACCAGGCTAGTGATTTTCTTAATATGTTTTAATGATATGGACCCATGTGTTCACGACACAGTTTCCAAGCTTGCACGTAGATCTGTAATGAACTGAAAGGAAGATAGTACTAGATTTTGAAGAGGCACAGACAGTCTGGAGAATTGCAGTAAGGGGGGGGGGGGTGCAAAATTTAGATTCCACACACTGCCACCTACTCACACAGTAGGGACAATTATACTGCAGATAATTAACTTAACCAATTCTCATATTTTGAGACATGGAAGGAATCACAGAAAGTAGGAAGAATGTGCAATTTGTGTGGAATTTGCACCAGCTGTGCAGGATTCCCTAAGGGTTAATTTGCAGGTTGAGCCTGCGGTAAGGAAGGCAAATGCAATGTTCGCATTCATTTCAAGAGGACTAGAATATAAAAGCAAGGATGTAATGTTGAGACTTTATAAAGCACTGGTGAGTCCTCACTTGGAGTATTGTGAGCAGGTTTGGACCCCTTAGAAAGGATGCGCTGAAACTGGAGAGGGTTCAAAGGAGGATTGAATGGCTTATATGAAGAACGTTTGATGGCTCTGGGCCTGTATTCACTATAATTCAGAAGATTGAGGGATGACCACATTGAACCTATTGAATGATGAAAGGCCTTGTTAGAGTGGATGTGGAGAGGACATTTCCTATGGTGGGAGATTAGAGGACACAGCTTCAGAATAAAGGGGCATCCTTTTAGAACAAAGATGAAGAGGAATCTCTTTAGCAGAAGAGTGGTGGATCTGTGGAATTCTTTGCCACAGGCAGCTGTGGAGGCCAAGTCTTTATGTATATTTAACATACTAGATTCTTGATTGGTCAGGGCATGAAGGGATACGGGGAGAAGGCAGGAGATTGGGGCTGAGAGGGAAATTGGATCAGTCATGGTGAAAAGGTGGGGCAGATTCAATAGGCCAAATGGCCTAATTCTGCTCCTGAATCTTATGGTCTTATGTCAGATTAAATCCTCGTCACTGGAGCTGGTAGTTAGCAGCTCAACTATCAGTATCACTGTGCTACCCTTTATGAAGAAAATAAGTTTATTAAAATTTATTCAAAATAAACCAAGTGAAGTGACAAAATTAAACATTTTCTTGGTGGGGACTATCTCAGATCACCCCTGGATGTGGCATATCACCACACCTGATACTGCTTTGCCAGGTCTTCAATGCCTGTGAATTCACCAGCAGAAGCTGACTGGCATTGTTAGTGGTGTAAAGTCATAAGCAGAGAACAAGAAGGTCTACATCAGCAATGAACACACTGGATATGATTCATTTTCCTGATAAAGCTTATATTTAAAATTGATTAGCAATTACAAATCAGTTTCAGCAAAAAAAATAGCGAAATCTGCTTAATTGAGTCCATGTTATCTGGACCACTTAACCTTTGTCTGATCAGTTCAGTGGTGTGAGTTTCTGCCTTCTCAGCTGTGTCTTGTTTATTTGTTGTCTTCTGTCAACATCCACGAACAAAGCCCTTCTTCACTCCCAACCCCTAACCTACAGTAAGTGCTGTTTCCTAACAGAAGTTTTGGGAAAGTAGATCGCTTCAATATTTAGTCAAAAATGAGAATAAAGTGGCTTTTATTGATTATTTGAACCTGGAGAAAGAGATGCAAGGGGATGTGATGCTGAACTGCCCGCTTGGGCTAAACAGATATTTAATTGTGTGACCTAATTACCAATCTCCTTGATCTGGACACAGCTAAGGGAAATACAGTAAAGCTTTGAAAAGGGTTTCACATAGGTGGTTGACTTGGCAAAAGCCAAACAATTAAAATTGATTTCAGATCCTTGCTTATCTTCACTAATATTAAAATTAATATGCTTTCCTATATTGTATAGATTTTGACATCCATAAAAAAGCACCAGGGCCATGTAATACTACTGATTTTAAGATATTTGCTTAAATGTAAGGCATATTTTCAATGTACCTCACTGTCATTCCTTATAGGAATGTTCTTGGCAGATTGTAGCCAAGCCAAGTTCTGCCTCAAGTCCCACCTGCACTGCTGTCAAGTTCAACTGCCGGAGCAAGATAAGGAACTGTCTATCGTTGTTTTGAACTGTCTCTGTGTCCACGCCTTCACTAGGTAGGTCCAACCGTTTGCCGCTACCTACTGTTGGGAACTGTCTCGTCGTGTTCAGCATTCTGTGTATGAATCACGGCCCTACGTCCTGTTCCCAAGGAGGGGTCCCGGCTCTGTGTTCCATGTCCCTGCGTTCCCGTCTCTCCCTTGACCAAGGCTCTGCGTTCCTGTCTCTCCCTCGACCAAGTCAAGGCTTCCAGCTTTGTGGTCCGAGGTTCCTGTTTCCCAAGACCACGTCATGCCTTCGCCTAGTTCTGGAGTCCAAGCCTGAGTCAAGACCCAGGTTCTGGGTCCTTGTCCAGTCTCTGGCTCGGAGTCCGAACCCAAGCCTCATCATGTCCTCGCCTCGAGGAACCCAAGCCTCGTCTTGTCCTCGCCTCGAGGAACCCAAGCCTTGTCATGTCCTCGCCTAGATCCGTGGTCCGGGCCTGAGTCAAGAGACCCAGGTATCAGGCTCTTGTCCATTCTCTGGCTTGGAGTCCTTGTCCAGGTTCCAAGTTCCTAGTTCCTCGTCCAGGTCCCGCTTTCCTAGTCCAGTCCTAGCCCAAGTCTGTGTTCTTGTTCCAGCTCCTAGTCTGCATCCAGTCCCATCCCTAACTCTAGTTCTCTAGTCAAGTCCTGTTCCTAGTACTTCAGTGTCTGTGTCTTGCATTTGAGTCTACTCCAACGCCCACCTTATGGCAGTGATGTTAAATGGAGCTGCTATCAACAGCTTGAAATTTTTTCCCTAGTGCAAATTTTATAGACTGAAGTAAACAAGTAATTTGTGATGTCAGGTAATAAAATAACTCAAATCTGTACAATTTATTCATCTGTGGGATTTCACAGACTTTACCGTAAGCTTCGATTTGTAGAACAGCATATGACTGAAGGATGAATTTGTTGTGTTGGGGCTGGCTTACTTTTTCTCTTCCCTATAGTTGTTTTGGTTGATAGGAGAATTGAAAGAATATGATTGCTTACAATATCAATCAAATGAGGTCCCATACTTTTTAATCTCTGCAGTGCTGCTAAGTATCCATTTCTGAATCTAAAACACATGAAGCCATCGAAGGCCAAGATTTGAAAATCGCAACATCTCAATTCAGGCTATACAGTAATATGTAGCAATTAACAAATGTAGTAAACATAAATAACTTGCAAATATAAGGGTTTGACTGTATGTAGAAAGTAAGCATTCAACTTTTATAAATGTAACCGGGTGACCATTGGATCTTATTCAGTATTGTTAAAAGTGTACTTAGGCATCCAGCCAGGTAATGCTAGAATAGTTTTCTGTGCCTTTAAGGGGAGACTGTGATGTCATTACGCACGCGTGGGATAGTGGGGAGACCATTTTACTTTCTGCTAAAGATGTGGTAAGATGTTGGAATTGGGTTCCTCCCAGAGTGTGCTGGGCATGGTGAGGAAAGGTGAGCATTAATTGACAATATCCATGTGAATTCGTTTATGATTGTTGGCGGATCTAGCCTGGGGAAAAGTACACACTCAGGACAAGAAAGACTTCTTTCGTGTTATAATTCCTTTATCTGTTTTAGATGTTTAAGTGCCAGAAGAGGGTCGCGAAACAAAACAAACGAATTTACAACCAGTTCTTGCCGTTACAATCTCAGTTTTAACTTCCGATTCACACCCTTGTGTATGGACAGGATTGCATATGCAGTATAAAAATACCAGAACTAATACGGTACTAATATGGTAGTGGCAATTCCGAAGGAACACAATACAAACAACATTAGAATCCCACCCACCCTGCATCTTATACATAGCAGTGAAAAATGTAAGCGAATACATCTCATCTAAGACGTACACACGTGCTGAACTTCCGAACAGAGACTAAACATTCACGTTACGTGGTTACATGCACAATCAGTCCCCATACAATAAAGTTAGACAAAAGGTACACTTTGGCACAACTTTTACAAGGTATTGCCTGGTAGTTAAATTACAGGAAGACTGACCTACTTGACCGGTAAGGAAATTTGCAAAAGCCACGCGATCCAGCATTGAGTCATTTACTCGAGAAAATCTAAAGCATCCACATGTAAAACATGTCAAACTACCGATATTCTCGATCCGCCAACAAGCATAGACGAATTCACATGGATACTGTCAATTAATGCTCACCTTTCCTCACCATGCCCAGCACACTCTGGGAGGAACCCAATTCTAACGCCCTACCACGTCTTCAGCAGAAACAAAATGGTCTCCCCACTATCCCACCCATGCATAATGACATCACCGTCTCCCCTTAAAGACACAGACAACTATTCTAGCATTACCCGGATGGATGCCTAAGTACACTTTTAACAATACTGAATAAGATCCAACGGTCACCAGGTTACATTGTCCCCTGCATTCCAGTAATCATCCTCGATTACTGGCTCACTACAAGGGTACTTTTAACCTTCTTAACTGATTCTCTAAAGAGAACTGAACTGAGACCAGCCAGTATCTCAGACACTGCTGCCGGTCTTATGGAGACCTCATCAAGGACTGATCTTGGTTCACGATGTGGGTTGGGGTGCTGCCCAGCATTTACTCGTTTACTCCTGTGGGGTGCTGCTACAAGAGGGCTACCGACCTCTGCCCCTGCATTAGCCGTCGTCGGCTCCCCCGTCTCAGTTCGAGAAGGTGTCATATTTTCGGAAGATGTGCTGTCTAGGCTAGGGTCAAGACTCTGTACACCCTGTTCTGACATATCTCCTACCACTATCACACCATTCTCTGAATCCTCAGAATCTGATTCATGCCCCAGGGGTGAGCTGGCCTGAGTTACTGGAGTTTGCAGTATCCTTTGGGTAGCTGGAGTGGGATGGTTCTCACAGGGCCTGATGTCTACCCTGTTCACCCTCTTGCTAGGCCCACCCTCCCAAGGTTCCACAGTGTATGTGTTGCCCAGTCCTCTACCAACCTGTAGACGGTTGAGTTCCAAGCATCCTGGATCTTATTATGGCCTAATGGTCTGTTCCTCAAGTAAATCAGCGCATCGACATCAACTTTGGGACAGTACACTTTGTCCTCCTTCCAGGCAATGCGTTCTGCCGCCTTCTGTTCAGAGTATTCTTTTGCTCTGGTGTGCGCATCCCTCAGTCGGCTCTGGTGTACAGCTAGCCAGTCATGTTTCCGGTCCACCATCTGTTCTTGCCCCAGCAGAGCATCCACGGGCAAGTGGGGATCCACCCCAAACAACAGATAGTAAGGTGAGTACCCGGTGGTGGCGTGAGGTGTCGCATTATATGCATACACCAACTCGGGTAGATGTTCTGGCCATCTGTACTTCTTTTCTGGAGGCAACGTACGCAACAAATCATGCACCGTCCTGTTGAAACGCTCACACTGCGCGTTTCCAGTAGGATGATGAGGTGTGGTACGGCTTTTCTTTACCCCGTACAGCTTGCACAGCTTCGCTATGATCTCACTTTCGAAGTTACGGCCCTGGTCAGGATGCAACCTCTCAGGAAGACCGTACTTCATGAACCATTCCCTCAAGAGCACCCTTGCTGTGGTATCCGCCTTTTGATCCCGAGTCGGAAATGCTTGGGTGAATTTAGTGAAAACGTCCGAGACTACTAAGACAATCTCACGCCCATCACTTGCCGGCTCCAACACCGTGAAATCTACCGCTACAACTTCAAGCGGCCTAGAAACTGGAAATTACTTCATGGGGGGGCGGATCCTGGGCTGCGGCATCTTAGTTAGTACACAACGTGGACAATTTTTGACCCACTGTGCCACATCCTCGTGCATGCCCACCCAAAAACATCGGCTTCTCAACAACTGCAGAGTACATTCTATGCCTTGATGGCCCATAGAGTCATGTACATACTCTAACACTTTGCTCCTCAAACTGTTAGGTACCAGAAGCTGGTAACACTCCCCAAGCTTCTCATCCTCAACTACCCTATAGAGTAACCCTTTACGCTCCCTGATACTGTCCCAGTGCTTTAACAGAGACAAAACAGGCTTAGGCAGAGTTTTACGCTCCTGGCCACTGAGCTTTCTTTCCTGATCCCATAAGTCTCTTAGGACACCTAACACAGGGTCTTGCTGCTGAAAAGTACACAAGTCCCCATTAGAGTAACCTGGGAGGGTTGGAGTGTTCCCTTGCGTCAGACCACTTACCTCAGTAGTACCAGCTTCCCAGGCTTGAATCTGCTTAACCCCACAGCTGTTAGAACCAGCGGTAACCAGTGCCGGGTCAAGGGCAGTGCCGCGATTGATCAAACTACAGATCGCCACAGCCCCATCAAACTCCGTATCCTCTGAGACAGGCTCAGGCTCGCCTGCAAATGGCTGCCTAGAGAGTGCATCAGCCACAGTATTGCTACGACCCGGACGATACTGGACATCGAAGTCAAACACTGACAGCTGTGAGATCCAACTCTGTTCCACTGCTCCCAACTTGGCAGTTTTCAAGTGGCATAGGGGGTTATTGTCAGTGATTACAGTGAATTTAGGACCCAACAAGTATCCACAAAACTTCTCCACTACAGCCCACTTAAGTGCAAGCAGCTCCAATTTCATGCTGCTATAATTCCTATCATTCTTTTCGGCATTCCTTAATCGCCGGCTTGCATAGGCAATAGCCCTCTTTCCTCCTCCCTGCTGTTGGTAGAACACAGCTCCTAGCCCATGATTGCTGGCATCTGTCTTCACTATAAAGGGCTGGGAGAAATCGGCAAAGCCAAGGATGGGGGGACTGGTCAGTTTCTCTTTGAGCAAGTCAAAGGCAGTTTGACATTCTTCCGTCCAAGACTGTTGTAACAGCCGGTTTGTTTTACTGGGACTCCCTACATTAGTACACAAATTCACTACATCATGCGATGGACCTGCAACCTTTGAGAATCCCTGAATGAATCGTCGATGATCACCGCAAAAGCCAAGAAACGATCTTAAGTCCTTAACTGTCGAGGGTACTGGCCACTGCTGAACAGCTGAGACCTTCTCAGGATCGGTGCCTGTCCTCTTGGCTGATATCTGGTATCCTAAGAACTCAACCTCTGACTGCAGAAAATGACACTTCTCCAATTTTGCCTTCAGACCAGTCTCCTGGAGGCACTTAAGCACAGTGTTGAGCCTCTCCAAGTGTTCCTGGAAGGTCTGTGAATACACCAGAATATCATCCAAGTACACAAGCATGATTTGGAAGACTAAATCATTCATGGTTGCCTGTATGAGCCTTTGAAAATTCACAAAGGGCTTTGCCCTGCTCTGTGACCACTTTAAGGACGTCATCTAGAGTGACAGACTCTGATTCCTGAGCTTTAAGAATCGAGCACTGTGCCTGACCTCTGCTGCACTTTGACTTTCCAGACTTTTTATTTCCCAGGGGCTCTTCTACGAGCCACAGACGAGCCTCCCCTCTCACTTCTATCATTGAGGACTCAGGGTAGTCCCGCACGAATCTGTGGAGCTCCCTTCTGAGGGAAGGATCCCTGATCCCCTCTATAAATTGATCTCTTAGCACCACCCTCTCATTGGTCACAGCATCCGGGGAAGTGCTTCAGTATCAAGTTAAGAGCTTGGGCTAGGGCATGTGAAAACTCTCTTACATCTTCACCCTCATGCTGTTTGCGACTGTAGAAGCTATGCCACAGCTGGGGTGCACTACGCTTGTCTCTAAAAGCTTCCCTGAGATAGGTGAACAACTCATCAGCGCGGTCTTCCCCAGCATCACTGCACATACGTGCTTCCTGTAAGGCTGTACCCCTGAGCAGGGACATAACAAAGTCATACTGATCCTGGTCAGACTGATTTCTACTATGAAGTGCATGTTGTACTTCTTCAATGAAGTCATCAACAGACCTCCCATCTTTCTCAACATTCCCCGTAAATGGAACAATGTGTCTTTCCCTTGGGACATATACAGAGGACCTTTTGCTTAATTTATCTCTGGTCGCCATGGCTTCATCATACCTACTATGCAATTCCCTAATTTGTTCATTCAAATCAAGTTCAACTGGTGTGTCCTCTGAGCGTGACAGAGTAAAACCTCAAGTCTTTAAAATTCACACAACAAGCCTGCAAAAGGGAGCTGCTGCTGTCCTTTGCTGTGAACGTGATGGCCTCAGGGCCCGCAGTTGCCTGGGTCCACATCTCCGCTCTGTGACCTGGCGTCAGTTGCTGACGTCTCAGCCCGTTCCCGAGGCTCTACTGCGCTGAAGACGGTCCTGTCTTCACCACTACCGTATTAGGTATTGTATATTATACTGCATACAACAATCAGAGACCCTCTAAAATGGCTTGGAATTAGCCCCACTCCTGGTACCAGATTTTGTAACCTGGGGAAAAGTACACACTCAGGACAACAAAGACCTTTTTCGGGTTTTTATTCCTTTATCTGCTTTAGATGTTTAAGTGCCAGAAGAGGGTCAGGAAACAAAATGAACGAATTTACAACCATTTCTTGCCATTACAATCTCAGTTTAACTTCTGATTCACACCCTTGGGTATGGTCAGAATTGCATATGCAGTATAAAAATACCAGAACTAATACGGTAGTGGCAATTCTGAAGGAACTCAATACAAACAACATTAGAATCCCACCCACCCTGCATCTTATACATAACAGCGAAAAATGTAAGCAAATATATCTCATCTAAGACGTACACACGTGCTGAACTTCCGAACAGAGACTAAACATTCACGTTACGTGGTTACAAACACAATCAGTCCCCATACAATAAACACACATCAAAGTTGCTGGTGAACGCAGCAGGCCAGGCAGCATCTCTAGGAAGAGGTACAGTTGACGTTTTGGGCTGAGACCTTTCGTCAGGACTAACTGAAGGAAGAGCTAGTAAGAGATTTGAAAGTAGGAGGGGGAGCGGGAGATCCAAAATGATAGGAGATGACAGGAGGGGGAGGGATGGAGCCAAGAGCTGGACAGGTGATTGGCAAAAGGGATATGAGAGGATCATGGGACAGGAGGCCCAGGGAGAAAGACAAGGGGGGGTGGAACCCACAGGATGGGCAAGGGGTATAGTCAGAGGGACAGAGGGAGAAAAAGGAGAGAGAGAGAGAATGTGTGTAGTTCCTCGTGTTTACCCATACAATAAAGTTAGACAAAAGGTATACTTTGGCACAACTTTTACGAAGTATTGCCTGGTAGTTAAATTACAGGAAAACTGACCTACTTGGGTGGTGAGGAACTTTGCCCAAGCCACGCGATCCAGCATTGAGTCATTTACTCGAGAAAATCAGAAGCATCCACATGTAAAACATGTCAAATTACCGATATTCTCGTTCTGCCAACAAGTATAAATGAATTCACATGGATATTGTCAATTAATGCTCACTTTTCCTCACCATGCCCAGCACACTCTGGGAGGAACCCAATTCCAACGCCCTACCACGTCTTCAGCGGAAACAAAATGGTCTCCCCACTATCCCACCCGTGCATAATGACATCACCGTCTCCCCTTAAAGGCACAGACAACTATTCTAGCATTACCCGGATGGATGCCGAAGTACACTTTTAACAATACTGAATAAGATCCAACGGTCACCTGGTTACATAAGTAACTTCCTTGAAAGAAAATACAGATCATGATACTGAAAGGGTTCTTTACAGCTTAGTGTTTTACCTATGTAACCTGATGTAAAGAGAGCCAGGTTTCAGTACATGATCTTCATATCTGTATTTTAAGTGTTCCCACTGTTTATTTAATGTGTCTAAAGGAAATTATATATATGAAAGGACTTCTGCATTTTGCTTAAAGGGAGTTTCTGAATTTAACTTAAATCTAAATTGTTTTACCTAACAGCACTTCTTTTATATAGGCATCTGTTAGACTCGTGAGACCATGGATTTGCACCTTGGAAGGTTTCCAGGGTGTAGGCCTGGGCAAGGTTGTATGGAAGACCGGCAGTTGCCCCTGCTGCAAGTCTGCCCTCTCCATACCACCGATGTTGTCCAAGGGAAGGGCACTAGGGCTGATACAGTTTGGCACCGGTGTCATCACAGAGCAATGTGTGGTTAAGTGCCTTGCTCAAGGACACAACGCGCTGCCTCAGCTGAGACTTGAACTAGCGACCTTCAGATCACTAGACCGATGCCTTAACCACTTGGCCACTTCTTTAATAAGGTAATTATTATAGCTGTTTACTTCCACACCTGGAGGGATGCCTCAGAAGTTTGCATATTGCAGTCCTGACATACTGTGGATGTACCGCATGATCTTCTGAGTACAGGTCATCAGGCAACCGTCCCAAGGCATGCCTTCATGTTCATTATAACTAAACATTCTGCATCCAGTTCTTCCATAATATTAGCATAATTAGAACAATACAGACCCTTTGGCCCATGATGTTGTACCGAGCCTTTAACCTATTCTAAGATCAATCTAACACTTCCCTCTCACATAGCCTTCTGTGTTTCTTTCACCTATGTGCCCAAGAGTTTCTTAAATATCCCTAATGTATCTACCTTTACCACCACTCCTGGCAGCACATTCTATGCACCTACCACTCTCTCTAAAATACCCAGTTCTGACATCCCTCGACACTTTCTTCCCAAAGCCTTAAAGTTATGTCACTTTGTATTAGCCATTTCCACCCTGGGATTATGTTTCTGGCTGACTAGTTGATCTATGCCTCTTATCATCTTGTAAACTTCTGTCAAGCACCCCTCATACTCCTTCTCTTCAAAGAGAAAAGCCCTGGCTCACTCACCCTATCCTGATAAGACATGCTCTCTAATTCAGGCATCATCCTGGTGAATCTCCTCTGCATCTTCTCTGAAGCTTCCATATCTTCACAAAATGAGGCGGTCAGAACTGAACACAATACTCCAAGTGTGATCCCCCTGCAGCTTTATAGAGCTGCAGCATTACCTCATGGCTCTTGAACTCAATCATCCAACTAATGAAGCCCAACCCACCACATGCCTTTTTAACCACCCTAGCAACTTGTGCTGCATCTTTGAGGGATGTGAACGTCAAGATTCCTTGGTTCTTCCACATTATTAAGAATCCTGCCATTAATCTTGTATCCTGCCATCAAATTCGACCATCCAAAGTGAATCACTTCACACTTTTGTGTATTGAACTTCATCTGCCACTTCTCAGCCCAGCTCTGTATCCTGTCTAGTTCTACAATTCCTTCGGTATCATGAACCTGTGTCCCGTCAGTGATGGCCCCAGCTTCCTTTTTCGCTGACTGAAGCCCATCTTCATCCACTCACAGATCTAAATAAACTAATTCCTGTTACAGAGAGGCACATTTGCTTTTGTTAAGTGACTTCATGTTGATGAAGTCTTTTGAACATTTCTTCCAGTTTCTGAAGGGTTTTGCACCTCTGTGGAAGTAGGATAATATCCAGATTACACAAACACTGGTGGATCCCCTGCAGCCAGATTTTTCTTGGTTACCTGGTGTAAGCGTCGTTGGTGTTGGTCGTCAAGCAGTTTTGGCTTCCTTTTCAAGACTGACCTGAGTACAAGCATGAAACCTGTCTAATGTAGTGCAGATTTTATCCTCTGCTACTTCAATGTATAAATCTTGAGGCATACCTCAGGGCATTGCTAATACTTCATGAATGTCACTTAATAATCTTTGCTGAGCCAGAAATTCTTTTCTGCCTTAAGTCCCCTTATCAATATATGATACCTCCACCAATATTCCATGTCATATAAGACCATAAGACCATGAAACGTAGGACATTTGGCCCATTGAGTCTGCTGCACCTGCTCCATCATGGCTGACTTATTATCAATCTCAACCCCATTCTCCTTCCTCCTCCCCCTAACCTTTGACATCCTTAATAATCAAAAACCTATCAACCTTCACTTTAAATATATCCAATGAGTTCACCCCCACAGCCATCGGTGACAATGAATTCCATAGATTCACCACCTGTGGCTAAAAAATTCCTCCTGATTTCTGTTCTAAAATATGTTTGTTTAGCATTGAGTTACTGCCACAAGGTTGTCTGATGAGATATTTGCATTCATTGACAAGGTGTACAGGTGTACCTAATAATGTGTATATTTTTTCCAGTCCATCCTCAACACATTCCACCACTCTGAACCCACCACAGATGCTGTGCTTACACAGGCAGATCATATAACCTATGAACGTGCCTTTTGCCCATTAGCAGGACTGCACATTCCATTTGTCCTAATGTACTTGTATCTTCACTGGAAATTGTTCTTAACTACAACATGATTTACTAATAGCATCTTCTAGACATACATCTCCCTTCCTATGATGTCAGAGTGTGTTTTTGTCAATGTCCATATCAAAGTCTTGATTATTAAATATTACTTAATTATTCAAGTTGCTTTTGTTTGTATTTTTTTCACTAGTGAGATACATGCTATTTAAATGCACTTTTTGCATTACTTATACTCTGAATATTATGTAAACCTCCTTCCTGAGGATCCCAATTGTAAAGTCCTTTCTGAGCATATGTAGTAACTTGGGGTGGGTGGGTTCAGTTGTTAGGACATACACAAACTTATCTTACAGTTCGTGCTTCAAGAACTTGCATTCCATATTTGATTTTAGAAACAACTATGTAATAGTGAAATATTTCTTCTGACCTCTGAGTCTGAATTTCAAGCTGTAACATCCCATAATTTCCCAAAGAACTGAGCTGGAATGAACTGGAAGCTTTTCTGTTACCTGGGGTATCCAATGTCCCACATTTACTGGCACTTAGTTTACCAATGTCCCAGTATCTGGTCCTGACACGACTGACATCTGTGCGGTCTCATTCCAAGCAATGTTACACATTTTAACACTTCTCAAACTTCTTGCATTTGTTGATTGATGCAAGCCGACTCTATCCTTGGATGCTTTTTACAAAGTGTATCAACTGGTATTTGGATCAATAGTTTTGATAATTCAGAGAACTATTAGTCTTTATACACAACATGTAGAGACTGTAGTTGGAAAGGTAAATGGATTCTTACAATTAGGAATCCACTATTTCTTTAGATGTATAATCAATTATCATACACAAATTGTCATTCTCTAAATTATACAGTAATTATTCACGAGGCAGTAACTTTGATATTAAAACTACTGGTATTATTTTAAAAAATTAGATCTTTTAATGTAACATTCCTCTAGAATATTGAGGTTCTATTAATTTATTTTGAAATGGTTAAAAAGGTATCAGCTAGAACAGCAGAATGAATGTATTAAGCATCTTTTGTCACTATACCTCTGGCTTATGTCTAGGTTTACATTCCTGAAATAAAAGCGTAGCTCATACCAACCATGTTTAAATCAGTGCGACCTTTAATAATTTCAAGATCTCAGTGCATGAACAACTCAAGATGAAGGTAAAAGTAGCTGAAATTCCAGTGGAAAGATGTTTAGATGCTCTCAGGGCAGTTGCTTTCAGTCTGAAGGTGAAGGCTTGTGGTGTCTGAATCAGGCCAATTTATCTCTGCGAGAAAACATGTCTATCTCCTGGAACCTTCTTGTTGCTGGGAATAATTTCCTAACAATACATTTTGAATTGCTTCTAATGCATGAATGTCATAAATCTGGTCTAAATGAAGCGTGCCTGGCAACTCTATAACATAAACCTTCTGCTTTTGCTGGTCTGTCCACTCTCTGCAAAGAGATAAGCTCTTCTTGCTAATGGTATTGTCTCCGTCACCATAGACAATCTGCACAGGCTGGCTCGAAGGAAAGCTTTCATCATATATATATGTGACAGGTGTTGGGACTCCTACTCCATACATACAGTAAACATCCACCCCTGGTGGAGGCAAGTCCGATAGAAGATCTTTTCCATTTTGCCATTTGTACCAGCCATCTTCATATCCAATGTCGGTGAAGAACTTCCTGTAGTCATTGTATGTGTAGTTGTAGGTGGGTGTGGAGACGAAGATGTGGTCAGCTGGCCAGGCTCGTCTGGTGGGAAGCAGCCACGGGTTGGTGGTTGTGGTGCGTTGCTGTTGCCGTAACTTCAGAGGATCGAGAGCGAGACCATAGTTCTCACCTGGACAATGAGGATTAGAAAAAAAACAAATGTCACACTTCCTTTGCTGTGAGCAATAAAATATGTTGTGTAGCAGGGGAAGGAGTGGGAAAAGAGCCTTTCACTTAATGTATGTTTACATGTCTATGAAGTTTAGCTTAATGGACTTGGCGACAGGAGACTTGAAGATCAGATCACTATGGTGGCTGTAAAATAGTTCTGAATTTTTTATAAACTAATTGTGAAGCACTTCAGCTTGGACAGAAAATGTAGAAAGCTCTTTTATGTAAAACCCTGGTTTAGAACCACTCTTTATTAATACTGATGGGCATTTTATTTTCTGCAGATCTCCTCAAGATGAAATCCATACATAAAAAGTGTTCCTTTCATACATTGTACAATTGAGTATTTCATTTTTGATGTTTAAAACAAAAAAAATTGTTGATTAAGTTAGGCTTGTTGTAATTAGTCAATTAGATTTGTCTTGTGATTTTCTGCAGAGAGTACGGGATTGAAGGAGTTTTGGAAAAGATGAAGGAAAGAAATGGACAACAAATATAGCAGAAGAACGTGGTAAAGCGCTCACAGAACCAAATTTGGAAGGACAGATACCAAAGTCAGACAATCCTCATGTAGACTGTGGTTTCACCAAGAATGTGCAGATAACTTTCAGTTAGACAGCTAGCACACGGCATTGGGGAAAGTTTAATGCCATTCTCCTTGGACGTTGTGTAAGTTTTTTTTTGTGTGTGGACTGGTGCTTCAGCGCAGAACTGTTTCAGTACCATGAATAAACGAAGTGAAGCGAACTGGATTGATTATGCAATAATGATCTCCAATGGTTGCGTGCACGATATAGACTGATATATAAATCTGGTCAGTTCCATCTTTGGCACTAGCCTACAAAGTACCCAGGACACCTTTAGGGAGCAGTGTCTCAGAAAGGCAGCGTCCATTATTAAGGACCTCCAGCACCCAGGGCATGCCCTTTTCTCACTGTTACCATCAGGTAGGAGATATACAAGCCTGAAGGCACACACTCAGCGATTCAGGAACAGCTTCTTCTCCTCTGCCATTCGATTCCTAGATGGACTTTAAAGCTTAGGACACTACCTCACTTTTTTTTAATATACAGTATTTCTGTTTTTGCACATTTTTAAATAATTATTCAATACACATAATTAATTTACTTGTTTATTTATTATGTTTTATTTTATTTATTATTATTATTTTTCTCTTTCTCTGTTAGATTATGTATTGCATTGAACTGCTGCTGCTAAGTTAACAAATTTTACATCACATGCCGGTGATAATAAGCCTGATTCTGATTCTGATATAGACTGATATATAAATGATGGCCATTTTCTTTATTTTGTTTATTATAGTTTAAAATATTTTGTCAATACCATTTCAATCTGAGTTTATACTGCTGTGAGCTAAATTATTGCTTCTTGGCGAACAGAAAATTTACATGGTTGTGTCAGTATTCATACAGGTACAGTAATTGTCATTTTCCCTTGGAAGAAATATTCAAACTTTAATGTTTTGTGTTTACCCGAATCATAGCTACCCTAGACGTGTTTATTTACTGGAAATGGCCTTTGGATCGTTATTCCCCATGCATTGTGGAGTTATGTTGCTGTTAGTTTCTATTCACAGTAAATAGCTAAGTTGCTACAAGCCTACACTGAAAGCGATACATTTTTGGGGGCATTGTCCGTGATAAAATGCTTGTATGATTTAATGCTGTATGAATGCTGTGCCTTGGCTGTGTAATGATTGGATAGCCTGTTTATTTGTGTTCAAGCCAGTGTTACACAAGTGATTTTTTTTTAGTACAATTTAAAGTGCGCCATAATTAAGGTACCAGGATATGGATGCTGCTGAGGGTGAAGATTTTCGGTTTAACTTGTTCCCTTTTCTGAGGAATAAAGGAAAAACTATGACTTGTGTTAAAAATCTACTAAGTCCTTCAGCTGTTCATTGAAATTCTGAGCTGGTGTCTGCGATCGCATCACTGGTTGATAAATGCCAAAGCATACCTTCTGAGATCCAAGGTCATCGTAAGCTGAGAATGTTCTCTGGAGTCAAAGCCACACCAAACGAAGAAAAAAAATACATGGGGCTTGGGCTGAGAAGACACCTTATTTATGAGGTGAATGGCAGTGCTCTGACAATAAACTAGAGAGTTTAAAGGGTCCTGTCGTGGAGATGACTCAGCTGATGTCTGCTAATGTGACATGTCCGTGGGAAAAGCTGACTAACCTGTGAAAATCACAAAGCAGAGGAACGCTGCTACAAAGCGTTCTTGACTGAGGATAGGTTGGGTATTTCCTGCTACAAATGTGAAGAAGCCGGGGCATCTCCAGTGCGACTATGAGGGACAGGAAAATCTTTGGAAATTAAAGTAACGGTTAATCAAACCAAAAAAGAAAATGGGAAACCACAGAGGGATCCAGTAATGGAACTGACTGACGCCCTGGAGCAAATATGTTCTCATCAGTGTATCAACAGAAGTGCAAAACCCTATTCCTGAAGGCTTAGTGGGGCCAAGTTCTGATGTGCTGTATCTATACAGATTGAAGGCATTTATGCTAGAGCCATACTGACATAGGTTCTCAAGTTACTTTACAGTTCCTTTTACAACTGGTATTTGACGCATTTACCATTGACTCCTCCTATCAGTGCTCTTGAGATTTGTGAGTTTAGTGCTGATAATTACCCTTACGATGGTCATTTGTCATTGAAACTGGAGTTTTTGGAAGCAGATGTTGGAATAACTGAGACTATTGATACACTAGTGGTCTTCCCAGATCTGGCCATAAAAAGTAAAGCTTCCTTTCTTGTGGGAACAAATACTTCAATTGTGAGAAGGCTCATGGGAGCATGAGAACTTTCTGAGAATCCTGTCTACTCAGAGATGTTTTTGAAAATGTTCAAGTTTCTCCTGTACAGGATAATGAGAATGAAACAGGAGCTGTGTGGTATACTCACTCTAAACCAGTTACTTTACGTCACGGTGGAGTAGTTAGAGTGACTGGAACACCCAGATTTTCGGGACTGCCCAGCACCCCAGCCATTCTTGTGGATGCTCCTGCTGGTGAAACCCGAACTGCAGGAATCTTTGGCTGTCTATTCTAACAGGATAACAGTGATTGTCAGCAACACCTCATGGAGAGATGTTACTCTCAAACAGGACATGCAGATCGCACATCTCTTTCCTGAGGTGGTAGTTTCGAGCTTTTCGGTGGAGAAAAAGAAAGAGAAACAGCTTCCAGTATCGGAAAAGTTGACATCAAAGTCATTCAGCTTTGATGACTCAGCAATACCAGAACAGAAAAAGAGATTAACTGATAAGAATTTGGAATGCAAAGACGTCTTTTCTGTTGACAAGTTTGATGATAGTTGCCCCAAGAGTGCTCACCACTCTGTCAGAGTGACAGAGAACACAGCTTCCTGGGAGAGGCCTCACCGGTTAGCACCAGCCGAGCTTGTAGATGTTCAGCAGCGCCTGCTGAAACTTAAGGAAGCTGGAATTATCAGAATCGAGGAGTCCCTCTGCATCACCTATAGTGGTTGTGAGGAAAACAATGGGAAATATGAATGTGTGTTGATTATAGAACGCTGAACAGACATACAATCCCAGACCAATATACAGTTCCACAGATTGAGGATGCAAATAGTGGAACCAAATAGTTGGGTGTGTTGGATCTAAGAAGTGATATTACTGAATAACAATGAATGAATCTGATAAAGAAAAGGCAGCATTCATGTGCCCTCAGATTTTTCCAGTTTGAAAGGATGCCTCAGGGTATGTCAGGAGCACCAGCTACTTTCCAATGCATCATGGAGCAGAGTGTTGGAGACATGAAGCTGCTTGAAGTACTTGTGTACTTGGATGATCTGGGGCCAGGAGACAAGATTACTGAAGGTGTTTAGAGCGTCTGAAAGCTGAAGGTTTAAAGCCAGTTCTATAAGATGTCAATCAGCTATGTAGGACACACAGTCTCTCAGATGGAGTGGTTACAGATCCTTCTAAGATAGAGGCAGTAACCACATGACCAAGACCCAGAATTGTGAATACTCTGTGCTCATTCCCTAGATTCTGTGGGTTTTACCGGAGATTTGTGAAGAACTGCTCGAGGGTGAGTCACCCTTTGAATCAATTCCTGTGTGGTATCTTCCCTCAGCAAAGAAAGGAGGAAAGCCAAAGGAAGAGGGACCCAAGGCTTATCTTAACCCTTTGGAGCTTTTCAGGGAAAGATGGGATGCAAAGTGTGAGGAGGCTTTTCTGATGTTTAAAGAATTACCGACTAAAGCACCTGTGCTTGCCTTTGCAAACCCCCAGTTTCCATATGTATTGTATACAGACACTAACCATGAAGGGTTAGAGAGCATTTTATACCAAGACCAAAGTGAAGGCCTGAGATCTGTTGCTCTCATTAGCCGGGGTTTGTCACCATCCGAAGGAACCTACCTTGCTCACAAATTAGAGGTTTCTGGCTTCAAAATGGGCAGTGGTAGACAAACTCAATGACTATCTATATGGTGCCAAGTTTGAGGTGAGAACTGAAAACAACCCACTAACGTATATTTTGACCTCAGCAAAATTCGATACCACAGATCATTGCTGGCTGGCGGCATTATCTGTCGATGATTTCAGCCTTAAATATGGGCCGGGAATTCAGAGCATTCATGTGGATGCTTTATTATGGCACTCCTATGAGATTCCTAACATTCCTGCCCCAGGTGTTAAAGCAATGTGCCAGTTTTCCACGGTTGACCAGTCAGAGTAAAGGCTATCGCCTGATAGAGCTGTCGATTATTTGGGCACTTCTAGCCATGCAATTCCCCAAGCATATTGCAACCTGACTACACAGAATATGAATCAGAGCCCTGCTGAATTGTCAGTAGCCCAGCAAGATGCCCCTTGTATAGGTGAAATCTGGTCAGCCATTTTCAAGGGAGATATTTCAAAAGTTAAAAAGATAAAACATCCTATTACACCCGTACTGATGAGAGAATGGGAATACTGGAGTTGAGGAACAAAGTTTTATACAGGGTTTCTTCTCTTCCAAATAGAACTCAACATTTTCAGTTGATTTTGCCTGAGAAGTACAGGAAGATTTTACTGAGGTCACTTCATGATGAATCAGCTCATCTGGGATTTGACAAGATTTACGGGTTAGCCAAAGGTAGTTTCTATTGGCCACAAATAAAGCCTGAAGTTGAAGATTACTTTAAGTCATGCATTCATTGTATTCAGAGAAAGATGCTACCTAAACGATTTTCTCCTTTGTGTCCCATGCAAAGCACTGGACCACTTGATCTAGTGTATATGGATTTTCTTTCCATAGAGCCCAATTCAAGTAACACTACAACTGCTTTGACCATCACCAATCACTGCACCAGATACACTCAAGCCTTTCCCGCAAAGGATCAGAGAGCATCCACAGTTGTAAAAGTGTTGTGGGAGAAACATTATGACCTCCCAAGAAGCATGCACAGTGATCAGGAAGAGACGTTGAGAGCCATCTCATACATGAGTTACTGCACATTCTTGGAGTCGAGAAGTCAAGGACAACACCATATCAACCTCAAGGCAATCCTCAGCCTGAGTGATTCAACAAGACATTGTTAGACATGCTAGGAACTCTTGATGCCAAGAAAAAGAGTGAGTGTAATTAGTGTATTGGACAACAGTACTCAGAATGAAGCTACTGGCTATTTGCCATACTATTTGATGTTTGGACACGGTCAGATTACCTGTAGATCTTTATTTTGGACCCTCCAGTGAGGACTTGCCACAGAAAACTTAACTCAAATATGTGTCCGATGTGAAGAAGGAACAGCAAAAAGCTTATTAATTGGCAACGTTTTCAGCTAGAAAACAAAACCAAGAAAACAAGAAGAGATATGATCAGAAGAATGAATCTTCTCAACAGATGCCTGAAGATGGAGTTCTAATAAGAAAATTCGGGCTACAAGAGAAGCGTAAGTTGGCCGACCGCTGAGTTTGTACACCTTCCGTAGTGAAGAGGCAGATGCCAAACTTGCCAGTTTTTCAGTTGAAACCAGAAGATATAGATAGGTCTGGATAAATTCTCCATCAGAACCATCTAGGGCAGAAAGTATATATTGACCCAGAGTGCGACATAGAGCCTACACCTAGTAAAAAGAACCCTGCAAAGGAGAAGGAAAACATGAAAGAAACAAACTGAAGATAAGTCAGATAATAGTATGGTTTCAATGGAAAGGCATGCAGAAGAAAGTGTAAAAGAGAAACCAAATACATTTCATATGGACAGACTCAGAAGATAAGGAAATTGGAATGGGTTATGACTTACCTTATGCAAAACTCCCAAGGGGAGTTGGTGATTAGATGTCAGAGTCTTTCAGTCTAGACGTGAGTATAGTGGGGTTTACAAACATTGGACAACCAGAAGTGATAGTGGATCATGGAAGGGAAATGGCTCCAATATAATTGAATGTGAAGTGACTCTAGTCAGAGGGCAGGAGAAACTGAGTCGCAGGAAGAAACAAATGATAGACAGGATGGGACATCTCAAAGTAAACATGAAAGGTCACGAGGAAAGACTCAAACTAATGAAATAGTGACTAAGAGTCAACTATTAAAGGCAGATGAAATTGAAGGAACTAAAACTGAGGTAAGAAGATCTCTGAGAGTCAGGGAACCTTCCAGATATGACAAATCTGGAAATCAGAGGATTGTGTCAATATCAATGGGGAGATTTGTTACTTCCATTTACAAATGGATTGGAGGTCCTGTAATCACTTAATTCATTTGAATGCTTTAAGCCATATGCCTGACTACTTGCAGAACATAAGTGTGAACATAACTATTATTGTTATTTGTGTAAGTGTTGTGTTATTAATAATGATTTTCATAAGTTTCAAATGTTTACAAATTCAAGAGGGCATGCCTGTTTTGGTGGGGGAAGAATGTAATACCCTGGTTTAAGACCATGCTTTAGTTTATTAATACAGTTACGCTGTTGGGTATTTTATTTTATGTAGATCTCAAAATGAAATCTATATATAAACTTGTCCTTTAATTATATTGTACAATTGAGTATTTCAATTTTTTGCTATTTAAAATTTTAAAAATAGTCGATTAGGTTAGGCTTGTAATTCATCAATAGGATTTGTCTTGTGATTTTCTGGAGGGAGTGCGGGACTGAAGGAATTTTGGAGAAAGATGAAGGAAAGAAACGGACAACAAACGTAGCAGAAGAACGTGGTGAAGCGCTCACAGAACCAAATTTGGAAGGATAGATACCGATATCAGACAATCCTCATGCAGACCATGGTTTCACCGAGAATGTGCAGATAACTTTCAGTTAGACAGCTAGCACACAGCATTGGGGAAAGTTTAATGCCATTTTCCTTGGATGTTGTGTAAATGATTTTTTTTGTTTGGACTGGTGCTTCAGTGCAGAACCATTTCAGTACCATGAATAAACGAAGTGAAGCGAACTGGATTGATAACGCAATAATGATCTCCAATGGTTGCGTGCACAATATAGACTGATATATAAATGATGGTCCTTTTCTTTATTTAGTTTAAAATATTCTGTCAATACCATTTCAATCTGAGTTCACACTGGTGTGAGCTAAATTACTGCTTCCTGGCAAACAGTGAATTTACATGGGTGTGTCAGTATTCATACAGGTCTTATTTTCCCTTGGAAAAAACATTCAAACTTTAATGTTTTGTGTTTACCTGAATCATATCCACCCCAGGCCTGTTTATTTATTGGAAATGGCCTTTTCATCGTTATTCCCCATGCATTGTGGAATTATGTTGCTGTTGATTTAACCCACTATGGTGAGTGGGTTACATTCAAATGTAAATTCTTTCTCAGGTCAGTCTGTAGCTGCATCCTAATGTCACTGATTAGCATGCAATAAAGTTCCAGACATTTCTTGTACTAAACCACGTTCTATGTTGCCATAATGGGCAACATTTCTTCTGTGTATCACTTTTGGGTTTTATATTTTATGTTGTAACTACAGTACTTCAAGACTCAGTAATATGACAGACCAATGTCCAGAATCTCTTGGAACCAGCATTCAAGGCAGCTATAGAAAATGACCTTTATTGCTCAATTGCCTGTGTACCTCTAGATTGCTTTAACAAACAGAGCCTTGTAACTCTTTCTGCACTGATCTCAAGCCGGAGCATTTCCTTTGTGGCTCAGTGGCAACTACTGTATTCAATTTATCAAGGGTTGGCCTGATTGCAGAGAGCTAAAGGTTTTATTCATGGTGTTGATCTGGTTTAAAGTTATCTGCATTCATCATTAATCCACACTAAATAGACAAATTATGCAGAAATCACATTCCTATCCCTTAACCTCTCATTTTAGCACATGCTTCCTATATTTCAGTCCATGTGTAATGCCTTTTATGCATCAGATTTAGAAATCGTAGACAACATCTTTATATCAGCCATTACTGCCTGGTTTGGCACAGCATATCCCCTCACAATGTACAAAAATTACACTGAACTATCAGGTCAGCAGAAGAGGTCATTCGTTGTGTCTACCATCACTGCAGGACTTGTCTGTGCCCAGGACAAAGAAACGGACAGGAATTATCATTGCAAAACAATTTTTCTGGAAATTACAATAGGGCTATTTAAAAAAATTCATGCGATCACAAAGCTTTTTCCCACAGGCAGTTAATCTGATCAATCATTCTAGTCAGCCACACCCACTACCCTCTATTACCTCATCACTGCACTGTAAATACCTTAAACCACCTTTTATAATGCTGTTTACATTGTAAATACATGCTGCTATTTATGTATCAGAATCCAAATCAGAATCCTTTATTATTGCCAAGTATGTGGGCACATACAGGGAATTTGATGCCGGTGTCCCTGAGCTCTCACTGTACAGAATCAAAAAGCAAACAAAACAATAGTGCAAATAATCGTGAACTATATACAATGAGGTATACCTATGTATGTACAGGTGGACTTGGTTTATAATGGACTAAAATTCAAGTGTTCATAAGACTGATGGCATACGGAAAGAAACTGTTCTTGTACCTATTTGTCCTGGCATACAGTGATCTAAAGCGCCTACCAGAAGGAAGGGGTTGGAACAGGTGGTGTCCAGGGTGTGATGGGTCTACAATGATGCTGCTTGCTCGCTTCCTGACTCTAGATGCATATAAGTCCTGGATCGAGGGCAGCTTCACACCAATAATCTTTTCTGCAGCCCTGATGGTTCTTTGAAGTCTATTCTTGTCTTGTTTGGTAGTTGATCGAAACAAGACAGTGATGGACGAACAGAGAACAGACCGGATTATTCCTGAATAGAATTGAATCAGCAGCTCCTGAGGCAGGTTGTACTTCCTGAGTTGACGTAGGAAATACAACCTCTGCTGAGCCTTTTTGATAAGAGTGTCCGTGTTGGGTGTCCACTTCAGGCCCTGGGAGATTGTGACACCCAGAAACCTGAAGGTCTCCACAGCAGACACAATACTGTTGAGTATAGTGAGTTGGGGGAGTATTGGGGGGCTCCTCCTGAAGTCCACTGTCATCTCCACAGTCTTGAGCGTATTTAGCTCCAGATTGTTCTGACCACACCACAGGATCGCCCATTCCACCACCTGTCTGTATGCAGACTCATCACCGTCTCGGATAAGGCCAATGACAGTTGTGTCGTCTGCAAACTTCAGGAGTTTAACAGATGGATCCTGTGAGGTGCAGTCATTAGTGTAAAAGGAGAAGAGCAGTGGGGAGAGCTCTTGGGGGCACCAGTACTGATTGTCCAGGTGCTAGAAATGATGCTCCCCAGCCTCACTTGCTGCACCCTGTCAGTCAGGAAGCTTGTGATCCACTGACAGATGGCGGGGAAGACAGTGAGCTGGGTGAGTTTGGAGTGAAGGATTTCTGGGACAAAGGTGTTGAATGCCAAGCTGAAGTCAACATGCAGGACCCTCGCAGAAGCTCCTGGGTTGTCGAGGTGTTGTAGTATGTAATGCAGTCCCATGTTGACTGCATCATCCACTGAGCTATTTGCCCAATAAGTAAACTGCAGGGGGTCCAGCAGGGGGCCTGTAATGTTCTTCAGGTGAGACAACACTAGTCTCTCAAAGGACTTCATCACCACAGATGTCAAGGCAACAGGCCTGTAATCGTTTAGTCTCTTGATATGGGTTTCTTAGGGACTGGAAAAACTAATGTATGAGGTCACGATGTCAGACAGGTCATGAAGATCTGTAGCTGCAGCCTCAAAGACACTACAATCAGTGCAGTCGAAACAGGCCTGAAGTTCCAGCTTTGACTCGTTGGTCCACCTCCTGACTGTCCTGACAACAGGCTTAACCAATCTTAGTTTCTGCCCGTATGTTGGGAGAAGGTGAACCAGGCAGTGGTCGGAGAGTCCCAAGGCTGCCCATGTAACAGAGTGATATGCATCCTTTATTGTCGTGTAGCAGTGGTCTAGTACGTTAGTGTCCCTGGTGGGGCACTTAATATGTTGTCTAAATTTTGGCAATTCGTGGCCAAGGTTTGCTCTGTTAATATCACCAAGAACAATGAGCAAGGAGTCTGGATGTTTGTTCTCCACTTCATTTATCTGGTCAGCCAGGTGTTGTAGCGCCTCCCTGACACAGGCCTGAGGTAGAATGTAGACGCCGACCAGAATAAATGAGGAGAACTCCTGCGGTGAATGAAACAGTCTACAGTTTATAAGAATTGTCTCTAGATGTGGACTGCATGATTTTCCTAGCACCATGACCTCCGTGCGCCAACCTTCGTTTATGTAGAAACAGATTCCGCCTCCTCTCCCTTTCCCCGAGAGTCCCGCATCTCGGTCCGCATAAATAACACATTTCTGCTATGGTTTCTATGCACATTTTATTCCATACCCATACCTCAACCACCAAATTTGGTTTTTATGTAATTCTGTAATTGTTGAATGGGTTGTTTTTAGTTGCATGTTGCACCCTGAACAACACACTACAGCAAATTACTGATACAGGTAAGTGTATATGGCAAGTACAGTTGATTCTTTTGCTTTCCTGTACTGAATGTAAATATACATGGCACTGCCCATATATAAAATGTAGCTATGCTACATCTTGGTTTTTACCCACCTTTTCTACCTTTTGATTATACCTCACCTAGAAATACATTGAATAAAAGTCAAGAGATGCAAAATTGGCAACTTGTTCAAAAGATCACTTGCAGAAAAAGATCAAAAGCAAAGTGAAATATCTCATGACATCTGTTCCAGTTCTAGACTTCCATAGGTTGTGTACACGTCCTGAGGCTCACCCTAACATTATTGTCTTTTGTTTCCTTTTCCAAAGAATGAAAAACATGTTTCTGAATATTTGGACTTCTTATCCCTTAGAAGGGTGGATCAGAGTTATTTAACATCAGCAAAACCAAAGAGCTGACTATTGACTACAGGAGGAGTAGACTGGAAGTCAATGAGTCAGACCTCAGATCTCAGAGGCAGGAGTCCAAATTCCTTGGAGTTATCATTTCCTGTGATCAGCACAAAAGTGCTGTGGCAAAGCAGGCATAACAGCACCTCTACCTTCTTAGTTTGTGAAGATCCGACATGTCATCTAACACTTTGCACGGTGGTATCAGGATACTGGAACAGGGATCCAATCGCAGACCCAGTACTGTGCACACTGTGATATTAATTGAGGGACAAATCCCAAGGTGCAAACAAAGTCAGTGTCAAAGTTCAGGCAGAAATCAAAGCATTCAGAGAAATCCAAAAACCAGAATCGGGAAACAGGCAGAGTCGATATTCAGACAGACAGACAGACACATATATATATATATATATATATATATATATATATACATACATACATACATACATACTGGACAAGCTCATAAAAACTCACCAGCACAATTTGGTAACAAACTGCTGAAAAGACGGACTGAAATACACTGAGCAATAAACAGAGAGGCAGATGATAGGTGGAGCACAATGAGTCACAGGCGGCAGCAATACAGGTAATAACGAGAAATATGAGAGACGGAGTACTCAGTAATGCAGGGGCCAGAGTAGAGCAGGAGCAGGGACGGGAGCACATGGCAAAACAAAACCACAGACTGACGGCTAGGGGAAAACACACAAAAAGACTGGAGGTGCTGACAGGTGGAGAGTATACGGACTGCTTGCATCATGGCCTGGTATGGAAACACCAATGCAGTTGAATGGAAAAGCCTATGAAAGGAAGCAGACACAGCCTGCTCCATCACAGGTAAGCACTCCTCACCATTAAGCACACTTACAAGAAGCATTGTGGTAGGACAGTGGCATCCATCATCAAGGACCCCCACCATCCAGGTCATGCTCTCTTCTCACTGCTGTCATCATGAGGTTGATACAGGAACCTTAGGTCCAACACCACCAAGTTCAAGAACAGCTATTACTTTTCAACCATCAGGCTCCTAAACCAAAGGGGATAAATTCATTCAACTCAACACTGAGGTCTCAACTGATTCCATAACCTACAGATTCACTTTCAAGGACTTTACATCTCCTAATCTCTATATTATTTATTATTTATTTTTCTCTTTTTTCTTTTAGTATTTGCACAATTTGTTGTCTTGAGTACATTGGTTGTTTGCCGGTCTTTGTGTTTAGTTTTTCATTTATTCTATTGTACTTCTTTGTATTTTTTGTGAATGCCTGCAAGAAAATGAACCTTAGGGTAGTATATGGTGACATACATGTACTTTGATAATAAATTTATTCTAAACTTTGATGCACATAAGTAAAATACAAAGTGATTAAAAATGATACATTGGAAACGTTAATGGAGATGGAGAACTGAGACATTTAATGTGGAAAGATGTGAGGTTATCCAGTTTGATAGCTAGAAGAGAAAGGTAGAATATTAGTATTAAGTGAATATTAACATTAGGTGAATGGTGGTATTCAGACAGGGGTCTTCATACATGAAATACAGGAAGTCAGCATGGAGATACAGCAAGTAAAGAGGAAGGCAAAGGAAATGTCAGTTCATATTCCAAGGATGACATGGCATAGAAGTTGAAGAGTTTTGCTGCAACTAAGTAGACTTTTATGAGACCATAGCTCGTTTCCCCTAATTTATAGGAAGATACTTGCTCCCAGAATGTTTACTAGATTGTTTACAGGTATGAAGGGCTTATCCTGTGAGTCTAGCTACCCAGAGGTAAGAGTTAAGACTTGTATCTAAGATTCAGCAGAATTTTCATATATATGTATGTGTATAATTTTATATATATATATACAGAGAGAGAGAGAGAGAGATATGAAAAAAATTGTTGAGGCTAAGCCATTATGCATATTATTAGTTGACATTGATAGACTCCAGTGACATCAGGGCCTGACAGAGAAGTAAAGTGAAGCTGATGGCAAGAACAAATCAGGCACATTCACAGTGAGGAGCAAGTGGGCTTGAGGGACTATTTACATATCCATCCTTGCTCCTATTTTCTCTGTGAAATAAAGAAACTCATTACTTGTGCACAGAATTCAAGACCAGTGGAGTTGTTGTTTAATAGGCCTGATCCTTGTCAGTTTGCATTTAGAGTACTGTGTACAGTAGTCTATAGAAACAAGGAACAAAGTTCGTAAAGATTTAAAAGGACTGAGGGAGTTGGAAGCATGTGAACAGAGTGGGTCATTTTTCAGAAAAAGAAAGAAAGAGGAGACCAAATGGAAGTCTTAAAGATTATGAATGGGTCAGTCAGAGGAGAAGTAATGTCAGCAAGACTAAGGAATTCATTGTGGATGCTAGGAAGGAGAAATCAGAAGAACATGCACCAGTCCTCATTGATTGTTCAGCAATGGAAAGAGTGAGCTGCTTCAAGTTCTTAGGTATCAACATCTCTGAAGATCTATTCTGGTCCCAATATACTGATCCAATTATGAAGAAAGCATGCCAGCAGCTATATTTTATAGGAGTTTGAACAGATTTAGTATGTCACCAAAGATTAGCAAATTTCTACCGATGTGTCATGGAGAACATTCTGACTGGTTACGTCACTGTCTGGTATGGAGACACTAATACACAGGATTGGAGAAAGCTGCAGAGGGTTATAGACTCAGTTAGCTCCATCATGGGCACTGGCCTCCCCATTATAAGACCATAAGACCAAAAGATACAGGAGCAGAATTAGGCCATTTGGCCCATCAAGTCTGCTCTGCGACTTCTCCATAGCTGACCCATTTTCCCTCAGCCCCAATCTCCTGCCTTCTCCCCATGACCAATCAAGAACCACCGCCTTAAATATACATACAGACTTAGCTTCCACAGCTGCCTGTGGCAACGAATTTCATAGATCCATCACTCTCTGCCTAAAGAAATTCCTCCTCATCTCTGTTCTAAAAGGACACCCCACTATTCTGAGGCTGTGTCCTCTGATCCTAGACTCTCCCACTATAGGGAACATCCTCTCCACATCCACCCCATCAAGGTCTTTCACCTTTTGATAGGTTTCAATTGCATCACCCCTCATTCTTCTGAACTCCAGTGAACGCAGGCCCAGAGTCATCAAGTGCTCTTCATACAACAAGCCACTCAATCCTGGAATCATTTTCGTGAACTTCCTTTTAACCCTCTCTAGTGGCAGCACATCCTTTCTAAGATAAGGGATCTAAAACTGTTCATAATACTCCAAGTGAGACCTCACTAGTCCCTTATAAAGTCTCAACATTACCTCCTTGTTTTTATATTCTAATCCTCTTGAAATGAATGCTAACATTGCATTTGCCTTGCTCACCACAGACTCAATCTGCAAATTAACCTTTAGGGAATCCTGCACAAGGACTCCCAAGTCCCTTTTCACCTCTGATTTTTGAGTTTTCTCTCCATTTAGAAAATAGTCTACCATTTTATTTCTTCTACCAATGTGCATGACCATATACTTTCCAACTCTGTATTCCACCTGACACTTCTTTGCCCATTCTCCTAATCACTGTCCTTCTGTAGCCTCTCTACTGCCTCAAAACTACCTACCCCTCCACCTATCTTCGTATCAACTGCAAACTTTTCAACAAAGCTATCAATTCTGTCATCCAAGTCATTGACATATAATATAAAAAGAAATGTCCCAACACAGACTGCCTGTGGAACATTATTAGTCACTGTTAGTCAACCAGGAAAAGCTGTCTTTATTCTCTCTCTTTTCTTTCTGCTAATCAGCCACTACTTTATCCATGCCAGTATCTTTCCTGTAATACCATGGATTCTTAACTTGTTAAGCAGCCTCATGAGTGGCACCATGCCAAAGACTTCTGAAAATCCAAGGTCACAACATTAACCAATTCTCTTTTGTCTATCCTGCTTATTATTTCTTCAGAGAAGTCCAAAAGAGGTCAGGTTAACAGACCCATAGTTTCCTTTCTTCTACCTCCCTCCTTTCTTAAAGAGTAGAGTGACATTTGCAATTTTCCTGTCTTCTGGAACAATTCCAGAATCTAATGATTCTTGAAAGATCATTACTAATGCCTCCACAATCTCTTCAGCTACCTCTTCCAGAGCCCTGGGGTGTACACCATCTGGTCCAGGAGACATAGCTACCTTCAGACCTTTCAGTTTCCCAAGAACCTTCTCCCTAGTAATGGCAGCTTTCTGCAATTTTGAACCCTGACACTCTGAAACTTGCACCACATTGCTAGTGTCTTCCACGGTGAAGACTGATGCAAAATACTTATTCAGTTTGTTCACCTTTTCCTTATCCCTCATTACTTCCTCTTCCAGTGTCATTTTCCAGCAGTCTGATATCCACTCTCAACTCTTTTACATTTTATGAAGACACTTTTGCTGTCCTCTTTAATAATATTGGCTAGCTTAGTTTCATATTCTATCTTTCCCTTTTTAATGATTTTTTGGTTGCCTTCTGCTGGTTTTTAAAAGCTTCCTGATCCTCTAACTTCCAATTAATTTTTGATCTATTATATGCCCTCTCTTCAGCTCTTATGTTGACTTTGACCTCTCTTGTTAGCCATGCTTGTGTCATCTTGCCTTTAGGATACTTCTTCCTCTTTGGGATATATATCCTGTGCGTTAAAAATTGCTTCCATAAATTCTAGCCATTGCTACTCTGCCATTATCCCTGCCAGTGTTCTTTTCGATCAATTTTGGCCAACTTTTCTCTCATGCCTCTGTAATTCCCTTTACTCAGCTGTAATACTGATATATCTGGCTTTAGCTTCTCCTTTTCAAATTTCAGGGTGAATTCGATTATATTATTATAGAATATGATAGTGGGCTCAACCATGAGCTGCTCTAAAAATCTATTCATAGGCATTTTAGGAATTCACCCTCTTGGGATCCAGCACCAACTTAACTTTCCCAATCTACCTACATATTGAAATCCCCCATGACTATTGTAACATTGCTGTTCTGGCATGCATTTTCTATCTCCCATTATAATTTGTAGACCACATCCTTACTACTGTTTGGGGGTTTGTATTCAACTCCCATCAAAGTCTTTTTACCCTTGTAGTTCCTTAGCTCTACCCACAATGATTCATCACCTTCTGACCCTATGTCACTTCTTTCTAATGATTTAATTTCATTTTTTACCAACAGAGCAATGCCACCCTTCTGCCTACCTGCCAGTCCTTTTGCTACAAACTGTGCTACAAGTTCATCTACCTTATTCTGTTTACTGTGCACATTCAAATATAACACTTTCAGACCTGTATTCACCCTCTTTGATTTGTTCACCTTTTACACTGCAGCTCATCCTGTTGACTGCAATTTTGCCCGCTCATCAGCCCGTCATTGCTAGGAGCCTCACTACACACTGCCTTTGTTTGTAAGCCAACTACCACATCCTCTGCATTATCACTCCAGTTCCATCCCTGTGCCAAATTGGTTTTGAAACCTCCTGAACAACTCTAGCCAACCTGCACACAAGTGTAATGGACCTCCTCGGGTTTAGGTTTAACCCATCCCTTTTGTACAGGTTGTACCTGCCCCTGAGACTCCCTCGCCCCTGAGAATGTCATGGACCCAATCCAAGACATCCCTGATCCTGTGTGGCAACATATCATCCAGGTGACTCTATGGTGCCCACAGAACCTTGTTTCTGTTCCTCTGACTAGGGAATCTCCTATTAACACTGCAGTCCTCTTCACCCCTCTGCTTTTCTGAGCCATAGCACCAGACTCAGTGGAGAAGACCAGATTACTGTGGCTCTCCCATAATAGGTCATTTCCCCTCAGAATCTAAAGTTGTGTACCTATGGCCACAGGGTTACTCTGCACTGGCTGTGCATTTCTCCTCCTCCTCCTGACAGTCACCAAGTTACCTGTCTCCTGCAGTCTAGGGGTGACTACCTCCCTGTAGCTCCTATCTATTACCTCCTCATTCTCCCGTATGAGTCCAAGGTCTCCGAGCTGTAGCTCCAATTCCTTAACATGTTCTCTGAGGAGCTGCAGCCAGTGCACCTGGTGCAGATGTGTTTATCTGGGGGTCTGGAGGTCTCCCAGACTTCCCACATCCCATACATAGTACAAAAACTGCCCCTGGAGCCATTCTCGCTATGGTACTATGTCCTAACAGATGACTATTATCAGAACAGAAAGAGAGAAACTTACCAAATACTTTACCTCGGCCAGGCCTGATGAGCCAAAGCCAGTCTAAAACTGGCGCGCTCAAAGAATGGCCACACCACTTGGGCTTGCGCTATTTTTATTGGCCTTTTCTAATGAATCCCTGTCATTGATTGGTTGCTGCCCAATTCAGAGAAATTGCCACGAAGCTCTGACTTTTAAATCTTGATCGTGGCCCTAATTGAAAAGTAGCTCTTTTTACACACCTCCCTACATTGATTCACATCAAAGTTGCTGGTGAACGCAGCAGGCCAGGCAGCATCTGTAGGAAAGGGTGCAGTCGACGTTTCAGGCCGAGACCCTTCGTCAGGACTAACATCTGCAGAATTCCTGTTGTTTCCCTACATTGATTGCCCATTTCAGAGTAACTGCTGCAAAGCCCTGCCTTTTAAATCTTGGTCACATTCCTGATTGAAATGTAGCTCTTTTTACGCACTCCCTCACGTTGATTGCTCAACTCATTGATGTTCAAAAGGAGATTACTCGTGATCTCCATCATTCAGCACCCTCACTGTCCACAATAAGCCCTTGTCTCATTACTGCCATCTAGGAGGAGGTACGGGTACAGCAGCCTGAAGGCTGACTTTTAATGTTTTGGGAACAGCTTTTTTCCCCTCTGACATCAGATATCTGAATGGTCCATGAACCCATAAATACTACCTCACAATTTTGCTCTCTCTTTGCACTACCTACTTATTTTCCTATCTTTCTTATTGTAACTTATAGTAAATTTTTTGCGCTGTACTGCTGCCACAAGACAATAAATTTCACAATGCATAATACACCTGATTCTTGTTTGGAAGAAGAGACAAATATATTGGAGCAACTAAATCGAGGGGTTCAAATTGTTTATAATAAATTTAAATGGGAATAAAGAACCATTTTACTGCCCAGTGTTTGGAGTACGGAATGCACTTCTACAGGCAGTGTCCAAGGATAAACATCTTAGATAAGATATAAAGATATAAGATATAGGAGCAGAATTAGACCATTTGGCCCATTGAGTCTGCTGTAGAGATCTTTTCATTATTTACCCCAACTTGCCTTTCTTCTTCTAATAAACACTGTTACTCCTTTGGTCAAAATACACTGCTTTCAAAAGGATGGATAAAAATATGACAGCAGATTGACGCTAGCCATTCTGCATAGAATGACCAAAGAACTGATTGTGGAGTTCAGAAAGGGTAAGATATGAGGGAGCACACACCAGTCCTCATGGAGGGATCAGAAGTGGAAAGAGTGAGCAATTTCAAGTTCCTGTGTGTCAATATAGCTGAGGACCAGACCTGGACCCAACATATCAATGCAGCTACAAAGGCAAGACAGTGGGTATTTTTCATTAGGAAGCTGAGGAGCTTTGGTATGTCACCAAAAACACTCACAAATTTCTACAGATGTACCATGGAAAACATTCTAACTGGCTGCATCACCATCTGGTCACCACACAGGATCGAAGTAAGCTGCAGGGAATTGTAAAGTTAGTCAGCTCCATTGTGGGCACCAGCCTCTGTAGAATCCAGGAGATCTTCAACAAACAGTGCCCCATCATGCCTTGTTCTCATTGGGAAGGAGGTACAGAAGCCTGAAGGCACATACTCAGTGATTCAGGAACAGTTTCTTCCCATCTGTCATCCGATTTCTAATTGGATATTGAACCAATGAACACTATTTAATGTTTACATTCATACTGTCACACAGTTTTTCTCTATTATTATGTATTGCATTGTACCGCTCCTGCGAAGTTATCAAATTCACAACATATGCCAATGATATTAAACTTGGTTCTGACTCTGGACTAAGTCATGCTTGGTCTAGCCTTTCTGTTCGGACTACCCATTCTGCTCGGACTAGCCTTTCTGCTCGGACTAGCCATTCTTCTCGGACTTGTCATGGTCCGGTCTGTGAAGTCCGTATTCCGGTTCACGGTCCGGTCCATTGACCCTTGATCCAGGTTTACCTGCCTACCCTGTTTCTGTTCCTGTTAAGCACTAATTAAGGCAGCTGATGCTGGTTGGGGCTGGCTGCATAAATACCTTCAGAGACCAGATTGTTCTTGTCCTTACTCCTTGTATCCCTTTTCCTGCCTTCTGTTTCCTGGCCTGTAGCCCTGCCTTGTCTTGCTGGTAACTCTCGCCTTGTCTGAAGTCCTCGTCTCGCCTTGCTTTGCCAGAAGCCTTGCCTTGTCTTGCCGGTAACTCTTGCCTCACCTGAAGTCCTCATCTCACCTTGAATTGCCTGAAGCCTTGCCTTGTCTTGCTGGTAACTCTCGCCTCGTCTCGCCTGCAGTCTTGTCCTGGAGCCACCCTGTACCTGGCTCCCTTCCTGTCCCTTGCCTCCGCCCAGGTAAGCCAGGCCGTCTTGCCGTTACCTACGGTTGGTTCTGTCCCCTCCTGTCCTATGCCTCCGTCGGGTGGAGTACCACGCCCTGCCCAGGAGTACCACGCCCTGCCCAGGTGGAGCCTGCCTAGCCTGAAGTCTGAAGACTCCAGCCTCCTGCCTCCCGCCAAGCCTCGTCTCCAGCCTCCTGCCTCCTGCCAAGCCTCGCCTCTAGCCTCAAGCCTGAAGACTCCAGCCTCGTCCTGCCTGCCTGCCAAGCCTCGTCCTTGCCTAGTTCTGGGGTCTGAGCCAGAGGCAAGACCCAGGTACTGGGTCCTTGTCCAGTCTCTGGCTCGGAGTCCATCCTGCCTCCTGCCGAGCCTCGCCTCTAGCCTCAAGCCTGAAGACTCCAGCCTCCAGCCTCCTGCCTCCTGCCAAGACTCGCCTCTAGCCTCAAGCCTGAAGATTCCAGCCTTGTCCTGCCTGCCAGCCAAGCCTCGTCCTTGCCTAGTTCTGGGGTTCGAGCCAGAGGCAAGACCCAGGTACTGGGTCCTTGTCCAGTCTCTGGCTCGGAGTCCAAGCCCGGGCTCCTAGCTCTCTTGTTCAGTCCTGTTCCTGGTTTTCCTGTCCATGTCCTTGCCATCGCCCTGTATCCTAGTCCTGTCCCTAGTACTTCAGTGTCTGTGTCTTGCACTTGGGTCCGTTCCCAGCCCCCACCGTATGACAGGCCTAGGCAGTCTGCTCGAACTAAGTAGCTTTTTTCTGTGCTGTGTGAATTCTGTTATTCAATATAACTGTTCAGATTAAAGACAGAAACACTTCATTATGATTCTGGCCACAGAAGCTTATCTGTCTTTGAGCTGTATGCTGCTTTGGACATGATTGGCAGGCTATCCTGAACTGTCATCTGTTAGAAAATAAACACACAATATGCTGGAAGTACTAGACAGGTCAGGCAACATCAGCGGAGAAGCAGGTTCATAAAAGCTGAGAAACAGTTTAAAGTTTCCGTTTTGAGCCCTTTCATCAGGGTTAGGAAAGGTTTAAGATACAGATCAAAAGAGGGAGAGGGTGAGAACAAAAGTGGAAGATGGTGAAGTGGGAGATGGCAGGAGTAATGATATCATAAAAGACAGTGCAAACTGAATGAGGGCGAATGGGACAAGGGAGGGAATGAAAAGTCAGTATGAGGAGATTCAAATGAAGGAAGGGTGAATGTTAGACATCTAACTTAGATTAGAGTCTGCTGGGGTAGTCGAAGGCCCGATGTCTCTGAGTCTAAGTCCGATGGAGGCTGGAGGTCAAAGAAGGTGGCCTGTCCTGGGGTCTGTGAGGGTGGGTGGGTGGGTGGGAGGAACGGGTCTTGTTTTGCTGTTGTTTTGTTGCTTGTTGTGTTCTGTTGAACGTTGTAGGTGTGTTATATTGTCACTGGAATATCTAACAACACCAGCGGGCTGCTCCCACCACACCCTTTGGTGTGTTGGGTTTTTAATGCAAATGATGCATTTCACTGTATATTTTGATGTACATGTGATAAATAAATATGAATCTTGAATCTACTGGAATGCTGATTATTGAAAGTTATTGGAGAGCACGGAAGGCTGTAAGGTGTTTGATGTGAAGGTGAGGTGCAACTGCTTAAAGTTAGGCTAGGCTTTGCCTGAATGGCGCAGGGGGCCCAAGCAGGTGATAGTAAAATAACTGTTGATATTTGCTGACCAGATGCCTGGCATCAAACCTGCAGGTAGAATGTAGATTCTTTAAATCTATCACTCAGTCTGCAGTCATTTGCTCTCCAATAGAGGGACCATGACCAAGTACAGTTTATTTGTTTACCTTCTGTCCTTATGCATTCATGCCAATAATATTTTTCTGCCAGTGTTCCAGTATTCACCTATTCATTTATATCAATGCCCTTGAAAAATCAAAAAAGTTTTAAACCTATCTCACTGAAGGTGAAAATTTCCGAATGAGTTGGACATGGTAGAATTTTGTTTCTCTGCTGATTGTGTCCAAGTCTCTAAGGTCAGTACTCCCTGGGTGAAGGAATAGACCAGGTTTAAAGCTCATTGTACACGTTTTAGATTTACAGTACAGATGAGATAGTGGACTTTAGGACACGACTCAGAGAAAGTAAATTAAACTTTGAAATTGTTTGTGGCCTGATCTAAATCACAGTAGTGTAGTGGTTAGCAAAACTCTATTACAGCTTGTGGTGTCAGAGTTCAATTCCAGTGTCATCTGTGAGGAGTTGGTACATTCTTTCCCATGACACGTGGGTTTTTCTCCAGGTGGTCCGATTTTCTCCCGCAGTCTAACCACGTACTGGTTAGTAGGCTAATTGGCCATTGTAATTGTTCTGTGATTAGGCTAGGGTTAAATAGGCGGGTTGCCATAAGATCCTGTTCTGCACCATAACTCCAAATAAGTAAATAAAATAAGTAAATAAATAGAAATTAAAATCAAATGGTTCATGTAACAGGCAAGCAACAGGTAACTTTGGTTTTTTACCAGGAATTTAAATAGAAAGTCTGACTAACTAATAACAGCACCCACCAATATCCTTGGCAAACTGAGGGAATGAAGGTAGACATTTGCTGCAGAAGTTGTATGCATGCTGCAGTCTTCAGGATATTCAATCAAAAGAGCAATGTACATCTCATCGAGAGTGCTAGAATATTCCTCCCCAGAGGAGAAAGTTAACCCTAGACCACTGGACTCTGGACGGTTCTCATTCTTCTGGTGTTGTCTGAGTTTCTTGTAAGTGCAGAAAGACTGGGCAAGAGCAACGCTGTGTCATAAATCCCATTCTCATAGTCTACCTGGTTCAGTAAATAACCTTGGTTCAAGAGGTAAGGCTTCCTAATTGTTAATGAATACTCAATGGTTTCTGCCTATTGACAGCAAAGTAACAGTATGGAAGGCAACACAACACAAGGAAGCTGAGACAATTACTAGTGCCTACTTGCACACACTCTGCCAAACAGCATTGCCACTGTTTCACATTGTGTCACATACCTGGATTCAATCCTGACCTTGAGTGCTGTCAGTGCAGCATCTGCATGTTCTCCCTGTGACTGTCTGGCTCTGGATTCCATTGTATCTCAATGGAAGGTTAACTGGTCGCTGTGAATTTCCGGTAGTGTGTAGGTAGGTGAGTGATGTAAGATTAGTATAAATGAATGGTTGATAGTTAGTGTGGACTTGGCAGGCTGTAGGACTTGTTTCTGTCCTCTATGACTCTATGACATGAGACTTGGGGTAGAAGAGAAAGCCCAGTTAGAACTTCAAACCCACATTCTGCCATTTTCAATTATTTTTTTCTTTAAGCTGTGATAGACACTAGGTACATTTTAATATCTATCATTCTATTCAGCAAGAAAAGGTTGCAGGAATCGTCTGCATTTATCTCATAGCACCATCAAAACAGATATTCTGATCATTGTTATACCTGTGATTGTGATATAACTCTTCCTCACAAATTATTCACTCCAATGACATTTTTAAAAAACTGCAGATGCTGGAAGTCTGAAATAAAAACAGACAAATATTTCTCTTTCCACGCTCTGCCTGAATGTTTCCGGCCTTTCCTACATTACTTCCAAAGTGCAACAATGGATGTCCTGAGATTATAAGAGGTGAGATGACTTTTTCTTTCCATAAACAAAAAATGATTTTCACTATTTTGTACCTCTCATAACGTCAGAGAAGAAATTTAACAGACTTTAGCAATTTATTATTATCTGCAGCAGAGAATAAAAAGAAGATAAATGTACTACAAATGTTGGTACCTGAAGCAAGCACGGCGAGGGATTTCACAGTTCCACCCCATGGAGCCCCCAGTGATATGAACGAGTGGACGAACTTGTCTTTCCATGCTTGACGTTGTTGCCTCAGGAAGTGTAAGATGTAGAGATTCCCCATACTGTGTCCCAGCAGGTAAATGGACTTCCCATATGTCATGTACATCTCCTCAATCAGCTCCTTCAGTTTGTCAAAATATTCTTCTTGCTCATCTGTCAAAGGAAACGTGCCAGCTATTAAAGCCATGGGACATTTGCGCTGCCGCATACCACATCAGCACTAGGAGAGGACAAACTTTATATCAATTGCTCTTCATCCCATGAGTCACCAGATGCACTCACAGATCAGTTGCTGTGCCCAAACTTCAAATCAATAAATCCCACCTGTAACTGGACCAGAAGGCTAAACCATTTTCCTTTTATGGTCTTGGGATTACATCCACGGGGTGGCAGAGTAGCGATGAGGTTAACACAATGCTTTACAGTATGCCAGCTGTAAAGCTGGCATTCACCTCCTGCTGCTGTCTGTAAGGAGTTTGCACGTTCTTCCATGACCATGTGGGTTTCCTCTGCGTGCTCCCGTTTCCTCCCACATTCCTAAGATGTAGGGGTTAGGGGGTAGTAGGTTGTGGGCATGTTATGTTGGCACTGGAAGCATGGCACCACTTGTAAACTGCCCTCAGCACATCTTTGACACAAGTAACACGAGTAACAGTGTGTTTCAATGTACACATGACAACTAAAGCTAATTTTTAAAATCTCTTTAATCTTTACTATCGTTGCTTCATAGCAGTTGATTCATCTAATCGTTTTCTGCAAAAAAAAATCATCCAACCCTATTCTGAAGCAACGTTTGGGGGGAAGATCTTGACGGATGACTGAAAGTAAGAGCCTAGCACGTGGATGGGTAGATAGAGAATGAGAGCATAAGAAGTGGAACACAATATGATCTTCTCCCTTGATGTTCTTCCAGTCTCCCTCCTTATAATCTTCTCCCATCTACTGATATATCCTTAAACTCTCATGTAATCTTTTCCCAAGATCAACCCTTCCAGTCAACCTCCCAATCTGCCTCTCTTAATGTCCTCTCTACCTACTCACATATCCCCAAATTCCCACTGCAATCCTCGTCCGCTCTTTCTCTCCAACAATCCTGCTCTACTGACGGATACCCACAAACATATCTCTGTGATACTTTACTTCAATCTCTCCTCACCTCCATGCCCATAATCCTGTCTCACCAATTGGTATACCACCTATCTCTGTCTGTGACCTTCTCCCCAGTCTCCCTCATCATCCTCAATATTTTCATGAAATTCTCCTCCAGTTGCCAATGTGAACTCCCTCCCACCTTCCTGCCAATAATCCATCATAACTTGTCCCCAGATCGTTCTTCCAGTCCCTTCACAAACAGGAGGCAATCTGCTGATGCTGGAAATCCAAGCAACACACACAAAATGCTGGAGGAACTCAGCAGGCCAGGCAGCATCTATAGAAAAGAGTATAGTTGCCGTTTTGAACAGGGGCGATGGAAGAAAGAAAAGAGGGAGAAGTACCAGAGGGAGCCAATGAGCAGCCAAGGAGATACTACACACCTATGCTCCGTCCGCCAGTAAACGTGGGATCTCCTAGTGGCCACCCTCATCTCTCACCTTATCTCCTTCTCCTTGCCTGCTCATTGCCTCCCTCTGGTGCTCCTCCCCCCTTGTTTTTCTTCCATGGCCTTCTGTCCTCTCCTATTAGATTCTCCTTTCTCCAGCCATGTATCTCTTTCAACAATCAATTTCCCAGCTCTTTACTCCACCCCTCCACCTCCCAATTTCATCTATCACTTTGCATTTCTCCCTCCTCTCCCCACCTTTTGACTTTACTCCTTATCTTTCTTTTTCTCCAGTCCTGCTGAAGGGTCTCAGCCAGAAATGTTGATTGTACTCTTTTCCATAGATGCTGCCTGGCCTGCTGAGTTCCTCCAGCATTTTGTGTGTGTTGCTCCTAATCCCTTACCTGGTTCACTTCTGTTTGGCCTCGCCCCATCTAGATTCCAGCTCCCTTCTCCATCTCTGTGCTCTCTCCCACCCTCCAGCTCAGCACCTCCACATATTGCAGAGGAAAGGATTAATCATACCCTCAGGGACTAAACTACTTCCCCCTTTAGTTTAATTGGTTTGTGGAGTTGAATATGGAAGCCCAAGGGACCTTGTACCATTCCCCTCCAATAAATGAAGACACATCATAGAAATCCTAGTGCTTGGACTCCTCAAAGCTGGGAGATTCTGTAGTTGTACTAATTGGAGAAAATATTTCCACTGGCACACGAATGAGGAACAAAGGACACCGAATTCACATAATGGGCAAAAGAATGAGAGAAGAAATGAGGATGACTTTGTTTAATTCAGCAAGTTGTTCTTGGTCTGAAACAATCTTCAGAGCAATGTCTTAAAGGAACTCAATTATGGGCAGCAAAGTATGGGGAGGAAAGGGGAACGGCATAATTCAATAACTGTTTTAAAGGTTAGCACAGCACTCGGCTGAATGGCCTATTTTAGTGTTGGCACCAAAACTCGCCTTTGAAATTTCATGTTACTCTTTTTCACCTGGTTCCTGTTTTAGGTGTGAAGGTAAAGGTTATCAACATATCATTATCCCTACTTACACGGCGCCACTCTCCAGTCATAAGGAGCAGCTCGAACAGTCTCGTCACGAGTGTAACCTATGTTTACCAAGAACTGCACCAAGGTGTGAAAATATCCTGCCAAAACAAAAGTGCAGTTTTTACAAATGCCAAAATTTCCAGAATAACTAATACATTCCAGGCCAATAAACACTGAAGGAAGCTGCCATCGGGCATTGGGTTAAGGTAAAGGATTTAGAGGAAGAATTTCTTCACCCAGCATTGGTTGAAACCTGCAGCACACTACCCGACAGGCAGGTTATCTCACAACATTTCAGTGGAGAACTTGAAATGCCAAGGCATAGAGGAGCACAGATGGACTGCAGGAAAATGGGATTGGCATAGAACTAGTATAGCATAGATGGTTACTCCATCATTAAGGACCCCCATAATCTAGGACATGCCTTGTTCTCATTGTTACCTCTCAAGGGAGGAGGTACAGGAGCCTGATTCAATGTTTAAGGAAGAGCTTCTTCTCTCTGCCATCTGGTTTCTGAATGGATATTGAACCTATGAACACTACCTCACTATTTTTTTATTTCTATTTTGCACTACTTATTTAATTGAACCAATATATATATATATTTTTTTACTGAAATTCACATTTTTTCTATTATTATGCACTACTGCCAGAAAGACAACAAATTTCACAATATAGACCGGTGATATTAAACCTGATTCTGATTCTGAGTACTGACATAGTGAATTGAAGGACTTATGTCTAAGCTGATGACTCTCTGACTCTATAATTTGTGAATTTCAATGCAAGGTTACATGATGGAGGCCTGCTCAATGGTAATGTTCCCCCTCAAAGACTTTAATTCTCTGAAAGCAAAACTTGTTGTGCTTTAGTTTATTTCATGCCTGGCTTTACATTAAGATGCCTGCCTCAGACTTTGATTGTTTCCCTTCAGTTGCCTGATATGAAGTAGTAAAATGGAGAAAGAACCCAGTCAGCCATGATCTGTGTAAATGGCGGTCCCCTATAGACTGAAAATCTGGCTGAGTGGTGCCACAACAACAACCTCTCACTCTAGACCAAGGAGCTGATTATTGACTGCAGGAGGAGGAAACCAGAAGTCAAGAGCCTGTCTTCATCAGGGTCTGGTATGGAAGACCATTGCCCTTGAATGGAAATCCTAGAAAAAGTAGTGGACCCAGCTCAGTCCGTCACAGGTATAGTCCTCCCCACCATTGAGCACATCTATACGGAGCAGTTTTGCAGGAAAGCAGTGTCCATCATCAAGGACCCCACTATCTGAGCCATGTTCTCTTCTTCACTGCTGCTATCAGGAAGGAGGTAGAGGAGCCTTAGGACTCACTTCACCAGGTTCAGGAACAGTTCAACGATCAGCCTCTTGAGGGGATAACTTCACCCAACCCAGCACTGAACTGTTGCCACAACTTGTGGACACACTTTCAAGGACTCTTCATCTCATAATCTTAATATTTATTGCTTATTTATTTATTATTGTTATTTTTTGTATTTGCACATGGGTGTTTGTCCATCTTGTGAGCAGCTTTTCATTCTATGGTGTTTCTTTGTATCTACTATGAATGCCCACAAGAAAATGAATCTCAGGGTTGTATATGGTGACATATATTTACTTTGAACATTGAAATGGTGTACAAATCATGTACAAGGATGGTGGGACTCTGTAGTAGCAGATGGGATCCCAGGAGCTGATGATATGGAAGTGACAGGGATGGTAGCATTGAGTATGGAGTTTTGCTCAGGGCTATAAATGCTAAACCCAGTGAAGGAACTATAAATCTGATACTAAGGGAACTAGCCTGGTGTGCACAATGAAAGCACAACCATTATATGACAGCATGTTATCTGGTCTCTAATAGATGTTTTGTTGTGTGCAAATAGTTAGTTGTATGTTCCTGCACTACAGTGACTGATTTTAAGAAGTGCTACACTGCTTGCCAAGTTTTACGAGGTATCAGAAAAATCCATGTCTTTTGTTCTTTGCCATGGATCCATTTTTCTACAGCATTCTACAGGACACAGAAAAGTCAATATTGCAGGGAGCTAATTTCAAGAGAAAAGTTTGGAAAAATTACTGCGCATGGCATTCAAACCTGTTAGCTTCAGTGAATCCAGATATTCCACTGAATAGGTCTTCCCAAAACCAGGGACTCGGGTCTCTACCCCAGGTGCGTTGGAAGATCTGCCTGTTGTCCGGTTATAGACACGTCTAAAAAAAGGTGCAATTGTGTCAAATGCCAGTAAAGTTAAAATATTAACAGATTAAAACAAATTGGAAACTAGCTATAATCTTTGGTATTTGTCTATACAGGGCTAACACAGGAATGGAACTTTAAATTGCCGCCTAAATGTAACATTTTGCAACAATTTTCTGTTTCTTTCTCCTCTTGAGCTGCCTGACTTGTTGAGCATTCCTAGCAAGCTCCATTTTTTTTTCAGATTTCAAGCATATGCAATTTTGCTCTTCATCAATAAGAATGAAAGCTCTTGCTTTCTACAAGAGATTCCCAAGCTGCAAGCATTGGTTCAGACTGGAAACAAAGAATGTAGCTCTTTGCATCTAAAGCTTTCTCAGTGTCTCTGTTTCAGGCAGTAACAAAGGCCCCTGGTCTGTTCCTGTGTCCTTGACCTCCCTTTAGCAGGGGCCTGGTTTGCATCGGCTGGTTCCCATTTGATTTCCCTTCGGATGAAGTCCCGTCTCAACTTTGTCATTGTGGGAACTGTAGTGACTTCTACTTTGAAAAAGGCACACTCGAAAGCTTCATGCCCAAGAAACAACTTTATCTCGAACTTCAAAACCGTTCTGAATATACAGAGGCTTTCATAACCCGTACAGCATGGCAGGAACGCTATATACAAGCACACCGGAAGTAAAAAGAGCAGAAGTAGAACCCCCCATTATCCTATTTAGATTTAATTTACTTTTAATAGTGCTCACATTACAACACTTCTCCCCCTTTAAAATCCAACATCCCCAAATGTAAAAAACTAGGAAATAAAAACAGTGATGTTATTAACTTGCGTACCCCTGAAAACTTATACTAGTATCTCAGCAACAGTTTATCAATACAAAACATCTGGAAAACATGACAGATTCAACATTCAATCTAACAACAACAAAAAAGAACTGTCCCGTCAAAGATTCAGTGCTGTGATCTGCGCACTACCCCTGGTGAACCAGCAGGCACCGCTGGTGAGGGTGTTTTGGGTGGATCTGGTGTTGGGTGCATGAGAGGGGTTTGTGTGTCTGCGTGAGAATGTCCATCCTCTTCAGGGGACCCTGACCCCTCTGCCAGTGTCTCGCCCTCTGGCAAAGTCACTGGTGGACATGCTTCCACCGTCGTCTGACTCACAAATGGAAACTCCATGGAACTGCCTGTCTCTGAGCTGGTATCATGACGCAGGCGCACATGGTCCTGGTGTCTGTGGAAAACACGCCCATCAGTCAGCTTAACAACATAGGAGACGGGACCACTCTGCTTAAGAATAACCCCAGGCAGCCATTGCTGATTGTTTCTCACATAGACATTGTCATCCGGATTTATCTGCCTCCTCGAGCATGTTGATCATGTTCCTCCTTCTGCTTTTCCTGCTTTCTCTCCACTTTCACCTTCATGTCCGGGCGCAGCAGGTCCAATCTTGACTTGGGCCTACGCCCCATCAGCATCTCTGCGGGAGTGCGGGCAGTCGTAGTCTGTGGCATGAGGCGGTATTTAAACAGGAAACGTGAAAGCCAAATGCTAAGAGAGTCCCCTGTCATCTGCTTCAGGCCTTCCTTCACTGTCTGAACAGCCCGCTCAGCCAAACCATTTGAGGCTGGGTGGAAAGGAGCCGTCCGAATGTGATGAATGCCATTCTGCTGCATGAACTCACTGAACAGTTCACTGGTGAACGTCGGGCCATTAGCAGTGACCAGAATGTCAGGCAACCCGTGGACTGCAAACGCTTGCCTGAGTTTGTCTATGGTTGAGGGGGCTGCGATGTTGCTCATGATGTGAGCTTCGATCCATTTCGAATGCGCATCTACCATTACAAGAAAGATCTGCCCCATAAAAGGGCCAGCAAAGTCCAAATGTAGCCCAGTCCAGGGGTGGTCTGGCCACTTCCATGGTGCAAAGGAGCTGGTGGTGGCATATTCTGATTAGTCTGACATTGCGTGCATGACTTTACCTTGTTCTCCAGATCCTGATCCATTCCTGGCCACCAGACGAGGATCTTGCAAGGCTTTTCATTCGAGACACCCCTGGGTGAGTCTCATGAATTTCCTCCACAATCTGTGAATGGCCAGGGGGAGGCACGATGACCCTCGCCCCCCAGAAAATGCAGCCATCCTGCAGATTGAGTTCTGTCTTGTGTTTGGCATAAGGCCTCAGTTCCTCTCCTTCCATGACTCTGGGCCAACCTTGTTAAAGAAAAGCCTTGACTTGGGACAGGACTGGGTCCCTCTCTGTCCACTGGGTTGTCTTTACAGGTGTCTCTGACAGCCTCTCCAATGAAAATACAGTCTCTGCAGGTGTCTCAGGTAAAGGTAGTCGACTCAGTGCATCAGCATTTGCATTATTCCCACCCGCTCTGTACACTATAGTGTACCGGTAGGCTGACAAGGTAAGAGCCCAACGCTGTATCCTGGCTGAGGCTAGCGGTGGGATGCCTCTAGTCTCACTGAACAGGCTCATCAAGTGGTTTGTGGTCCGTATAAATTGTAAATACGCATCCATAAAGGTACTGATGAAAGCGTTTGACCGCAAAAACAATGGCCAGACCTTCTTTGTCTAGCTGTGAATATTCCTTCTCAGCAGCTGTCAGGGTACGTGAAGCAAAACCAATAGGCTTCTCTGATCAGTCCTCCATTACATGGGTTAATTAGCGATCTTGTCGTGAGAGGCCCCTTGGGTAAGAGTGACCATAATATGGCGGAATTCTTCATTAAGATGGAGAGTGACATAGTTAATTCAGAAACAAAGGTTCTGAACTTAAAGAGGGGTAACTTTGAAGGTATGAGACGTGAATTAGCTAAGATAGACTGGCGAATGGCAGGCGGTGACTAGTGGGGTACCGCAAGGCTCAGTGCTGGGACCTCAGTTGTTTACAATATATATTAATGACTTGGATGAGGGAATTAAATGCAGCATCTCCAAGTTTGCGGATGACACGAAGCTGGGTGGCAGTGTTAGCTGTGAGGAGGATGCTAAGAGGATGCAGGGTGACTTGGATAGGTTGGGTGAGTGGGCAAATTCATGGCAGATGTAATTTAATGTGGATAAATGTGAAGTTATCCACTTTGGTAGCAAAAATAGGAGAACAGATTATTATCTGAATGGTGGCCGATTAGGAAAAGGGGAGGTGCAACGAGACCTGGGTGTCATTATACACCAGTCATTGAAAGTGGGCATGCAGGTATAGCAGGCGGTGAAAAAGGCGAATGGTATGCTGGCATTTATAGCGAGAGGATTCAAGTACAGGAGCAGGGAGGTACTACTGCAGTTGTACAAGGCCTTGGTGAGACCACACCTGGAGTATTGTGTGCAGTTTTGGTCCCCTAATCTGAGGAAAGACATCCTTGCCATAGAGGGAGTACAAAGAAGGTTCACCAGATTGATTCCTGGGATGGCAGGACTTTCATATGAAAAAAGACTGGATGAACTGGGCTTGTACTCGTTGGAATTTAGAAGATTGAGTGGGGATCTGATTGAAACGTATAAGATCCTAAAGGGATTGGACAGGCTAGATGCAGGAAGATTGTTCCCGATGTTGGGGAAGTCCAGAACGAGGGGCCACAGTTTGGGGATAGAGGGGAAGCCTTTTAGGACCGAGATTAGGAAAAACTTCTTCACACAGAGAGTGGTGAATCTGTGGAATTCTCTGCCACAGGAAACAGTTGAGGCCAGTTCATTGGCTATATTTAAGAGGGAGTTAGATATGGCCCTTGTGGCTACGGGGGTCAGGGGGTATGGAGGGAAGGCTGGGGCGGGGTTCTGAGTTGGATGATCAGCCATGATCATAATAAATGGCGGTGCAGGCTCGAAGGGCCGAATGGCCTACTCCTGCACCTATTTTCTATGTATGTTTCTATGTACATGTGAGAGAACTGCCCCGACTCCATTGGGCGAGGCATCGCATGCAAGGGTGATCTCCTTGTCTGGGTCCTAGTGAACAAGCAGCTTTGCTGAGTGGAGTTCTTTCACTTCCTTGAAAGCTTTCTCCTGCTCTTCACCCCACTGCCACTGAGTATCATTGTGAAGCAGCTTATACAGTGGGGTCAAAACCCTTGAGAGGTCCGGAAGAAACTTGCCATAATAATTCACCATGCCCAAAAATGATCTGAGTTCCGTGACGGGTTTAGGGATTGGGGCTTCCTTAATAGCTCCCACTTTGTCCTCCACAGGGCAAAGCCCCTCAGCTGTGATCTTGTGTCCCAGGAAAGTCACACTCAATGCCAGGAACACACACTTTCCGCGTTTCAACCACAGCCCTGCGTCTGAGAGCCTCTTCAGCACCCGTTCTAAATTAGCCAGATACTCCACCTCCGCAGCCCCTGTGATCAAAATATCATCAAGGTACACTGCTACGTGTGGAATCCCCTGCAGCAAAGTGTCCATTGTCCTTTGGAAAATGGCAGGGCTAGGCGCCACTCCAAACACCAGGCGATTGTACTTGAATAATCCCTTGTGCGTATTAATTGTGACGTACTCCTTTGAATCCTCGTCAATCAGCAGCCGTTGGTGGGCGTGGCTCATGTCCAGCTTTGTGAACAGTTTGCCCCCTGACAGGGTCGCAAACAGGTCATCCACCTGTGGCAATGGGTACTCCTCCAGCCTAGCGACCTGATTCACCGTAAATTTATAATCCCCACATATCCTCACCATTTTGTCTGCCTTCAGAACTGGAACAATGGGAGCCGCCCACCTTGAAAACTGGATGGGCTCAATCATGCCCAGCCTCTGTAAACGTTCCAGCTCCTCCTTGACTTTGTCTTTCATGGCATAGGGCACCGACCTGGGCTTAAAAAAACGTGGTGTAGCCTCAGGGTCGACATGGAGTTCCACTGTCACGCCCTTCAGTGTTCCCAGCTCGTCCCTGAAAACGTCACTGTATCGCTGCAGAATGTCCTTCGTTGTGTGTGCATACTTAACTTCATGCCAGTTTGCTGGATTTTGCGAAGCCAATCGCCACACAAAAGACTGGGTGCCCTGCCCTTTGCTATCACTAGCCTGGCTTTAACCTTCTGACCTCCGGCTGAAATGTCCACATATAACACCCCTAAATGAGGTATGGCCTGCCCCATATAGGTCCTAAGTTTGAGCTTTGACGGTCTGATGGGAGGCAGGTTGGACCCCCATGTCCTCCTGTAGGTCTCCTCACTAATGACCGATGCAGTAGCCCCCGAATCAATCTCAAACTTAATGGCTTTCCCCTGACAGTGACTGTGGCATAATATGGTTCAGGTGGTTCCTCATCTGTTTCCACTGCAAATATGTTGTAGGCACACGCTGCCTCTTCATCTGCATCTTCTAGATGGTGTGTGGCTGCCTGAGCCTGTTGAGCTTTCCCCTGCCCAGGCTTAATCTTACCCTTTGAACTCTTGCACTTTTTAGCTAAGTGTCTCTTTTTGCTACAAGCATGGCAGACAGTGTCTTTGAATTTGCAATCATTTGCATAGTGCGTCCCTCCACACCGGAAACATTCCACCCACTTTGCCTGTTTACCAATCTCCCTCCTGACTTGGTGCACTGCCGCCGACTGCGACCCTCCATGTCCTTTCTGGATATCCTTGACATGATTATCAGCCATCTCCATGCCTTGGGCAATCTCTAAGGCTTTCTTGAAAGTCAGCGGTGGAGTTTCCCCTAACAGGCGGCGTTGTATGCCGTCATTATTAATGCCGCGGAGCACGTCATCCAACACCGCTCCGAAATCACAATACTCTGACAGCTGCAGAAGCTCGGCCACGAAATTGGCCACAGACTGACCTGGCTTCCTGAAACGGCTGTGAAACTTACACCGTTGGACTATCACAGAAGGTTTCGGATTGTAGTGGTTCCCCACGAGCTTGATCAGTTCATCATATGGAATGTCCCCTGGCTTCCACGATGTGGCTAAATTCCTTATTAGCTTGTAAGTCTTTTCCCCACACGCACTCAGGAGAATAGAGCGCTTCTTAGCCTCCTCAGTAATTCCATTAGCACTGAAAAAGTGTCCTAACCTTTCCACATACTCTGGCCAGTCCTCGTTTCCTTCCAGGAATTCACTGATAGTTCCAAACATAGCCATCTTAAACGCGAAGCTCCCGTTTGAAAAACGTGCCGATACATTCACAAAACCAGTTCACCTCATCGCAAAAAAGTATGTAGTAACTTCTACTTTGTAAAAGGCACACTCGACAACTTCATGCCAAAGAAACAACTTTATCTCGAACTTGAGAACCATTATGTACATACAGAGGCTTTCACAACCCGTATGGCATGGCAGGAACACTATATACAAAGCCCACTGGAAGTAAAAAGAACGGAAGCAGAACCCCCATTATCCTAATTAGTATTAACTTACTTTTAATAATGCTCACATTACAACAGGGACAATTGGAAGCCAAACACAATCACTCTCAAGTAGGAGGAAGAGTGGGAACAGTTCCTGGCCCGGAATACCAGCAACTGGCATGGTAAAGGCCCTGGAAGAACTTTGATTCTTGTACAATCTGGGGAGAAGAGAGTTGGAGAGAGATGTTGGGGAATGGAGAGGCATGATCAAAGAGTCATAGTCATTGAGAGATCCAACATGGGAACAGGCCCTTCAGCCCACAAGGATGACACTGGCTATCAACCACCCATTTACGCTAATTGCACATTCTCATATCCTCTCTCCAGATTCTGCCACTCAGTTACACATAAGTGGTAATTTACAATCTCCAGGCTCGCAGTCTTTAGTGTGTGAGAGGAAACTGGAGCACCCCAAGAAAACACATGCAGTCATAGGGAGAACATACCAACTCTGCACTGTCAGAAACTGAGGTTCGGATTGAACCTGGGCCTCTGGTACGCTGATGCAATGGCTCTGCTTGCTGTGCGAAAAAAGGGAAGGAGTGGTACTGTGTCATCCTTCAATCAGAATCTTGAAGCAAACATGAAAAACAAATTAATGTTGGAAATCTGAAAAAAAGGCAGAGTCCTAGAAATACTCGGCAGGTAGGGCAGCATGGTAGTGAGGTTGTTAGTACAATGTTTTGCAAGACAGGTGACTCAGGTTCAATTCCCGCCGCTGCCTGTAAGGAGTTTGTGTGTTCTCCCGGTGACTGCATGGGTTTCCTCCAGATGCTCTGGTTTCCTCCCAAATCCAAAGACGTACCAGTTGATTGGTTATTGTAAACTGTCCCATGATCAGGCTAGGGTTAAGTCAGGGGTTGTTGGGCGCCATGGCTCGAAGGACTGGAAAGGCCTATCCCGAAGAAAGAGAGAGAAGGGTAGAGGTAGAGAGAATGAAGGACGGGAAAAAGAAACATTAAGCTGCATGGTTCCATGCCAGCTGCTGTGTGTCTGTTGTTCTGGAATCATGAAGTTTAGTCACTATTGAAGAGATAGATGGTGGAGTTTAGCCCCAATACATGCGTTGTCTTACATCCATTCAAAGGAAGCAAGTTTAAGAGTACAAGAAGAGAAAAGGAGATTGGAAATGGCTGTGAGTTTCCACTCCAGCTGAAGGATTGATCCGTGAGTGTTCCCTTCAATAAAGCCAGTAGGAACTATAGATGACAATCCATGGAATAAATAGCATGCTACTTATAAAGACATGCTGCATTCATGGAGACATAACACTGACAGGTATGAATCATAATTGAAACATCTGTGATGGTCTGTTTCAGATGACAGAAGTTGGTACACAGTAAAACCCTCAAACAGGACCGTTTTCCATTAAATCAAGCCCATGCAATCAGAAAGCAGATTACCAAAGGGTCAGCAAGGCTGTGGCAAGTTTACATTACCTCATGTTGTCTATCCAGCAGTCAATTCCAATGGGCAGAAACATGTTGAGATTGAGCCACAGCACGAAGTAATGTCTGCTGCGCTTCACACACAGCCAGTGGACCAAGTCTGGTTTGTTCAGCTTCGCCTCCAGATGATTCCCAGTGTGTCCAGGCACTGGGCAAACAGCAGGACCACAGGGTTATTGCAAAATCATTCAGCTAAAATCTGCAAGTGAAATTAGTGTTGTGCATTCACTCTCACTATAATGGGCGTCAGATAGCCTCTGTGATGGAACGGCAAGCCCTCAAGTCCTTTTTACCAGATTCCTTGAAAGCTGAATGCAAGATGTGGGTTTTTGCCCCTGGCTTGCGATTTTTCTCACCGAGACCAACATTAACTGCCCATTATTAATACACTTGAACTGATTAATTAAACTCCATTAATCCAGCATGTTGAGGACTTTGATGGTTCCAGCAAATTCCTAGGCAATTGGATGCTATATTAATCCACATTTTATTCACTTTTTCCTCAACCATCATGCAGTAGAATGGTACGTTTTCCAGTGGACTCAGTAAGTTTAAAGGGAACCTGGGAGTCAAGACCTAGTAAATTTAGAGAAAGTGTGGGAAAAAGGCTGGCGTGTTTAAAGACCGTGCAGGAACTGGGGCCACTGGGAATGGAAGTGATGTGTGGGGACCCATTCCCAGTGAATACGTGGTGGGTATAGGGACTAGGACTCTGCTGAGCAACGAGCCACTGGGATCTCCAAGTAGTTAGATAGCGGTTCATGAAACAGCACAGAATCAGGCCCTTTATCCAATCTGATCCGTGTCAACTACAGCATCCTGGACCCAGTTGCCCACAATTGGTTTCTAATACGCCAAACCTTTCCATTTTATGTGTTTATCTAAATGCAACTAGATGTTGCACTTGTAGCCACCTCTACCACTTCCTCTGGCAGCTTAATTTGGTAGAAGGAATAAAGATTTAGACTGCTTTCTAAACAGTGACAAAATTCAGAAATCTCGGTTGCAAAGGGATTTGGGAATCCATATGCAGGATTTCCATGTCCAGGCATTGGTCAGACCGTACCTGGAGTATTGTGAGTAGTTTTGGGCCCCTCATTGAAGAAATGATGTGCTGGCATTCTAGAGATTTGAGGGGAGGTTCACAAGAATAATCCTGGAAATGAAAGGGTTTAACATATGAGGAGTGTTTGATGGCTCTGGGCCTGTACTCGCTGGGGCTTAGAAGAATGGGGGGGGGGGCTGCGGGATCTCATTGAAACCTATCGAATATTGAAATTCCTGAATAGAGAGGATGTGGAGAGGATGTTACCTTGAGTGGGGCAGGGGGGAGTCTAGAATGAAAGGTCACAGCCTCACCCCATCCCTGTCCCTCCTGTGAACTACCCTTGGTGTAAATCATCGCCAGAAAGTTGGTGTGACAGGGTGGGGTCAGGGATCGGAGGGAGAGGGTTAAAGAACATGTGTGAGAGAATAGGGGGAAATAGAAAGAGGAATGGGACAGATGAGGTAGCTCAGAGGGCTGGCATAGGCTCAGTGGGGTGAATGGCCCCCACGTGTGATGAGAACCTAGGAAATTATGAACATCCGGGGAACAAGAGTCCAGTGAGCCTTCATCGGTAAGAGGAAAAATACAGAAACATGTATATAACATTGGTTAATTTATTTCCTGGACAGGTTAACTTTGACTTCTGGACTAGATGGAATCAACATGGGTTTGTGAGTGGGAAATCGTGCCGCACAGATCCACTGGAATGTTCTGAGGTTGTCACTTACTGTACAGATAAGGACAAACTGGCAAATAATTATTTCAGTGAAAAATAGATCTCCTGGCCTTCATCATCCTGCTGTCTCTGGCCATTTGACCAAAGGTTTTCTGATAGTGACCCTTAGGCCCTAAGACACAGGAGCAAAATTAGGCCAGTCGACCCATTGAGTCCGCTCTGCCATTCGATCGAGGCTGATTTAAGATCCCTCCTAACCCCACTCTCCACCGTCTCCCTGTAACCTTTGACGCCCTTACTAATCAAGAACCTATCTATCTCTGCTTTAAATATACCCAACGACTTGGCCTTCACAGCCAGTTGTGGCAATGAATTCCACTCACAGCTTCACCAATATTTGCCTAACTAAATCCCTCGTCATCTCTGCTCGAAAGGGACATCCTTGTATTCTGAGGCTGTGTTCTAAACTCTCCATGTCCACTATACCTAGGTTTTCAATGTTGGACAGGTTTCAATGAAATCTTCCCTCATTCTTCTAAACTCCAGCAAGTACATGTTTAAAACCATCAAATGCTCCTCATATGTTAACCCTTTCATTCCCAAGGTAATTCTTGTGAAACTCCCGTCAACTCTGTCCAATGCCAGCACATCCTTTCTTAGATGAAACTGCTCACAACTGTGGTCTGACCAATACCTTATAAAGTATCAGCATTACCCCCTTGCTTTTATGTTCTGCTCCTCTTGAAATGAATGCTAACATTGCACTCGCCTGCCTTACTAACCTGCAAGTTAATCTTTGAGGAACCCCACACCAGAGCTCCCAAGTCGCTTTGCTGTTCTGATTTCTGAATTTGCTTCCCACTTAGAAAATAGCCTATACCTTTATTCCTTCTACCAAAGTGCATGACCTTACACTCCCCTACACTATATTCCATCTACTACTTCTGTGACCATTCTCCCAACTCATCCAAGACTTTATGTAGACTCCCTTTTCTTCCTCAACACTGCCTGTCCCTCCATTTATCTTTGTATTGTCCACAGACCTGGCCACAAAGCCATCAATTCCATCATCTAAATTGTTGACATAACGTGAGAGAAGCAGTCCCAACACTGACCCCTGCGGAGCACTAGTCACCGGCAATCTACCAGAATAAGACTCCTTTATTCCCACTCCTTGCCTCCTGTCATACAGTCTATCTTATATCCACGCTAATATCTCTCCTGTTATACCAAGGGCTCTTTCTTTGCTTAGCAGCCTCGTGTATGGCACCTTGTCAAAGGCCTTCTGAAAATCCAAGTAAACATCCACCGACTCTCTTTGTCTGACCTGTTTGTTATTTCTTCAAAGAATTCCAATAGATTTGTCAGGCAAGATTCCCCCCGTATGCTGACTTTGGCCGATTTTATTGTGTGCCTCAATTACCCTGAAGCCTCATCCTTAGTAATGGAGTCTAACATTTTGCCAATCACTCAAGTCAGGCTAAATGGCCTATAATTTCCAGTCTTTTGCCTCCCTCCCTTCTTAAAGAAGGGGTTTTCCAGTCCTCCGGAACCATTCCAAACTCCAGTGATTCCTGAAAGATTATTACTAATGCCTCCACAATCTCTTAAGCAATCTCTTCAGTGACTACCCTTTTCAAAGTTTCACAGGCTGTGAGCTGGGACGTACTTAAAAAATGCAAATGTTACTATACAAATCCAAGACTTTATTTAAATAGCGCGAACAGCAGCCTGCACAGGGTCAGTGCTGGCTACAGTGCGTGAACTTTGATCTACCTTTTTTTAAAAACGAAACAGTCTTCAAGCTTAGTGCAAACATGGTACCATACAAAGATGACTATGATCTTTGCTGTTCTAGCACACCACTGAAACTCTTGAAACACTAATAGACTGCTGAAAGCCATAACAAGTGCGTCAGCTAGTCAGACTGTTCACTCATGACATGCCAAAATGAAATGCCAAACAGCTCATGTTAATTAGTTCCATACCCACACTGGATCAGGGTCAAGCAAAGGATCTGGGGACAAATTATACTCTATCTTGTCCAATCTTTCAGCCTCTTTATTTACATCTTGCTTTTCTAACCTCAAACATAAAATACTAGGGAATGACAGAAACCACTTCTTGCTTGGACTAAGCTCATACTTTCTGTCAGTCAGTTTTCAATGTAGCACGGTTGAACATTTCACAATCTGTTTAACGGCATGAGATTGCTTTAAAATGACTGTAACAAGATCCTATGATAGCCTGATAAATTATCTGAAGTAAACAATGTGCTTTATTAAACAGGAGTAGAAGGAAAGGCTGCCAGCACTGGGTTAGGTTTTGGCTACGTTATTCTCACATCACTTCTTGCACTCGGACCAGAGACCTGCACCTTCCATGTTTACTGTGATTATTCTGGCTCATTTGCTGGGATCACTGTACAGCTCGATTTTCACCGGAAGCCACTTCAAACTGGATTGAGGGAAGGTCAAAGCAGAAAGCTCTCCGAAGCATTGTTGAACCTTATAGTGGTCTGTGGAACTTACAATACCAAGCAAACTATCATCTTAAGAAGACTTTCGCTCTGAGTAAAGCTGAGGAGTAGCATGTATTCTGTTCACACAACTCGGTACAATTTGATGCTGACCTGAAGAACGAATGTGGTAGATCAGCAGCCCATTATAGATTTCGGTTCAGATGAAAACCATACAATTACTGGAAGTTAATCAATGCAAAGGTAAGCTGCCAAACTAAACTGATGAGCTGGATACCACTGCTCTTTCCTATAGCACATACCTCACTGGGGTATTCTGTTTTTCTACTACAATCTCTAAAGCACTGTGCAGAATAATATGGAAATAACTATTCTTTTAAAATTCTTGTTACACTCACAAAAGTGAATGAAACGTCCTACCACTTTGCAAGTGTGTCAGTAAATTGGCATCAGTGTGCAGACGCCTTGCTTGTCTTGGGGTGAAGTGAATGAACGTATGGTCCCTATACACACCACTCATTAAATGCAAGCAAGATCAATACAGTTCATTGAGAAAAACTCAAAGGAACTAACTAAACGTAGTTGCCCCATTAGCCATACTTACCAATGATCAGAGGTGGGAGCTCTCTCTGCAACACGCTTGCATCTTCTGGACCTACTGGCGAAAACAGAACATTAATGAACCACAGTGTTGAGTTTGCTGCCGTCAGTTGGATAGAGAGGCCCACTAAGATCAGGGAGAGGACAGAACGCGGTGAAGGGAGATCTCTCATATTTTTGGTGTTCCCTCTCAAGCTGAGAGGAGCTCACTGGAAACGAGCAGAGCTCTCAAGGTTCTGCTGCTTGAAAGTCAGATAGTTCAGGCTGAGTAAATACTCATGGGCTGATACCCATCCGTCTGCCAACAATGGATTCAACTTTAATCTCAAGTGGAAAAGAGCAAGAAACAAAAAAACAAAAAGACCACAATTAATAAGTGAAGGAATCCTGGAAATAAAATATAAGCTTTGCTGCTTATTTTGTGGAGTATTTTACATTATATATGTATTTTGTGCAATGCTTTTTAATATAATTTTAAGATATACAAAGCCATTGAAGAATTTCCAATTTTACAACTGTATGTAAATTTAGTCAGAATTTAGCTAAACAGTATGCAAATGTAGTAAATTTTAACCAGGACATGGACTGCCCCTTCATGAAAGGACATAAATTCAGGAAAATCAGGAGGGAACCACAATCAGCCTAATGCCCATTGAGAGCCAGGAGATGAGGGTGTACTCTCCATGGCTTCTTTAGTAGGTACACCCGGTGAAGCCAGTGTGGTCCTCTGCTACTGTAGCTCATCCACTTCAAGGTTCAGTGTGTTGTGCATTCAGAGATGCTCTTCTGCATACCACAGCTGTAATGAGAGGTTGTTTGAGCTACCGTCACCTCCCTGTCAGGTTGAACCAGTCTGGCTATTCTCCTCTGACCTCTCTCATTAGCAAGGTATTTTTGCCCGCTGAACTGCTGTTCACCGAATGCTTTATTGTTATTTGCACCAATCTCTGCAAACCCTAGAGACTGTTGTACATGAAAATCCCAGGAGAACAGCAGTTTCTGAGATACTCAAACCACCCCATCTAGCACCAACAATCAATCCACAGTCAAAGTCACTTAGCATACATTTCTCTCCCATGCTGATGTCTGGTCTGAAGAACAACCGAACCTCTTGACCATGTCTTCATGCTTTTGTGTACTAAGTTGTTGCCACATGATTGACTGATTAGATGTCTGCATAAAACATGTAGGTGCAATGAGTTCTTTGGGCTTATGCAGAGAGCCAGCGAGCACTGGACTTCAAGGTTTTCAGAGCACCTGAATTGGTTAATTGTTGTTTAATGGGAGTCATTAATCATTTAGGGTTCCGTATGTTTTTACCTGAGCAATTTGCTCTTTGTAATGTGGTCTCCTGATGCTTTCTGTTTATTTTGATAGGCTTGGGGATTCGGTCTTACTTGCATTATTTAAGTAGGCGCCCGATTAACATGTAACGCTCAGCTATATTGGCTGGTATTTTCCTAGGGGAAACCCCGTCCGCTGCCCACCTGGTCTCCGGGTGATGTCGGTTGCTGTACGACTGCCACCTGATTCAGCTTCAAACATCAATCATCAGCCAGCACACAACGTACGTTTTACCAATTACACTTTATAGATATTACTAAGTCTATGAGATTAATAGAAGTTCAATACAAAAAAGGAATGGAAAAGGCGCCAGACTTATCAAAGTTCAATTTCTTTGTGCACACGTTGGAGCTTGGGGACCTCTTCAGGACCACTCTGACCCCTTCGACTCGCAGCTTGGGACCACCCAGAGAGATCAGCCTGAGATTTCCCCGCACGTCCGTTGTCCTCACGGTCTCTCCTCCGACTCCCCGCCAAAAGCCCCTGGTTCCCAGCCATATGAGACAGCATATCACCCCAAGAAAGAATAACATGAACACCCATTGGCTCATAGTACATCTGCTATCTGTTATAACCCAAGCAAAGTGCTAGCTAGAAACATTATCTGCATTTAACATAACAAAGAAGCCATTTTAATTCACGTACGCAGCAGCATAAAAGATTAATATAACAAAGAAGCCATTTTAATTCACGTACGCAGTGACGTAAAAGATTAACATAACAAGGAAGCCATTTTGATTAACATACGCAGTAACATAAAAGAAGAAACCCCTTACAAACGCTTATCGCGGGGTCCTAATTTTGAGAATGTTTCATCTCGAAGTGTCGCTCTGATGAGCCACCAATATTCTGTTGGAATTTTTATGAAAAAACTCTGGTCACCATCTCTACATTGGGGTCTGTCTTTCCTCTGCATTTGGGTTCCGACATTGCCAGCACATATGGTGACAGAAGGAGCCCACTAAATAATGGACCCCGCGGAGTTTGAATAGCAATGTTTTTACATCGAAAAATGCCATCTATCCTCAAGTCCAAATTCTGAGTTCCTCAAGTTTACGTTCCGAGTGTCTCTGGTCTGTGTTCCGTGTCTCTCAAGTCCATGTTCTGAGACAATATTATGGGTCGCTCCAATCTACGATCTGAGTTTTTCATGCCTACAATCTGAGTCTCTCAAGTCCATATTCTGAGATTAGGTTCCAAGTATCTCTGGTCTACATAATGAATCCATGTTCAGAACTTTTCTTATCTATGTTCTGAGTTTCTCAAGTTCATGTTTCAAGCTTTTGTAGTCTACGTTCAAGGTCTTTTCAGGGTTTCAAGTTTTTTTTTTCTGGGTCTCAAAGCTTTTTCCAGATCTAAGCTTCTCCATTTCTCAATGTTCACCAAAGTTCTCAAGATTTCTGAGGTTCATTCAAGGTTTATTTACTGTTTCCAAGGTTTTTCTTTCAATGTTCTCCCTATCTCAAGTTTCCCAAGTCTGCCCCAAGTTCCCAAGGTCTCTTTCGAGTTTTCAGGTCTCCCTGGGCAGTCAGGTGCCAGGCAGAGGAAAGGGGGTACTGTAATGAGCTCTTTGGGCTTGTGTGGGGAGCTGGAGGGCATTGGTTTCCAAGGCTTTTAGAGCACTCACATTGGTTAATTGCTGTTTATTGAGAGTTGTTAATTGTTAAGAGTTCCTTGTGTTTTTTCTCGAGCAACTTGCTCTTCATAATGCGGTCTCCTGGTGCTTTCTGTTTAAATTTGTTAAGTTTATTTTGATAGGCTTGGGATTCTCAGCTATGTTCTCAGTTGAGATTGCCCACTTGCATAGAAACATAGAAACATAGAAAATAGGTACAGGAGTAGGCCATTCGGCCCTTCGAGCCTGCACTGCCATTTCAGTATGATCATGGCTGATTATCCAAGTCAGAACCCTGCAGCAGCCTTCCCTCCATTCCCCCTGATCCCTTTAGCCACAAGGGCCATACCTAACTCCCTCTTAAATATAGCCAATGAACTGGCCTCAACTGATCCTGTGGCAGAGAATTCCACAGATTCACCACTCTCTGTGTGAAGAAGTTTTTCCTAATCTCGGTCCTAAAAGGCTTCCCCTTTATCCTCAAACTGTGACCCCTCATTCTGGACTTCCCCAACATCGGGAACAATCTTCCTGCATCTAGCCTGTCCAATCCCTTTAAGATTTTATATGTTTCAATCAGATCCCCCCTCAATCTTCTGAATTCCAACGAGTGTAAGCCTAGTTCATCCAGTCTTTCATCATATGAAAGTCCTGCCATCCCAGGAATCAATCTGGTGAACCTTCTTTGTACTCCCTCTATGGCAAGGATGTCTTTCCTTAGATTAGCGGACCAAAACTGCACACAATACGCCAGGTGTGGTTTCACCAAGGCCTTGTACAACTGCAGTAGTACCTCCCTGCTCCTGTACTCGAATCCTCTTGCTATAAATGCCAGCATACCGTTCGCCTTTTTCACCGCCTGCTGTACCTGCATGCCCACTTTCAATGACTGGTGTATAATGACACCCAGGTCTCGTTGCACCTCCCCTTTTCCTAATCGGCCACCATTCGGATAATAATCTGTTTTCCTGTTTTTGCCACCAAAGTGGATAACTTCACATTTATCCACATTAAATTGCATCTGCCATGAATTTGCCCACTCATCTAACCTATCCAAGTCACCCTGCATCCTCTTAGCATCCTCCTCACAGCTAACACTGCCGCCCAGCTTCATGTCATCCGCAAACTTGGAGATGCTGCATTTAATTCCCTCATCCAAGTCATTAATATATATTGTAAACAACTGAGGTCCCAGCACTGAGCCTTGCGGTACCCCACTAGTCACTGCCTGCCATTCTGAAAAGGTTCCGTTTACTCCCACTCTTTGTTTCCTGTCTGCCAACCAATTCTCTATCCACATCAATACCTTATCCCCAATACCATGTGCTTTAAGTTTGCACACTAATCTCCTGTGTGGGACCTTGTCAAAAGCCTTTTGAAAATCCAAATATACCACATCCACTGGTTCCCCCTATCCACCCTACTAATTACATCCTCAAAAAATTCTATGAGATTCCTCAGATGTGATTTTCCTTTCACAAATCCATGCTGACTTTGTCCGATGATTTCACCGCTTTCCAAATGTGCTGTTATCACATCTTTGATAACTGACTCTAGCAGTTTCCCCACCACCGATGTTAGGCTAACCAGTCTATAATTCCCTGGTTTCTCTCTCCCTCCTTTTTTAAAAAGTGGGGTTACATTAGCCACCCTCCAATCCTCAGGAACTAGTCCAGAATCTAAAGAGTTTTGAAAAATTATCACTAATGCATCCACTATTTCTTGGGCTACTTCCTTAAGCACTCTGGAATGCAGACCATCTGGCCCTGTGGATTTATCTGCCTTTAATCCCTTCAATTTACCTAACACCACTTCCCTACTAACATGTATTTCCCTCTGTTCCTCCATCTCACTGGACCCTCTGTCCCCTACTATTTCCGGAAGATTTTTTATGTCCGCCTTAGTGAAGACAGAATCAAAGTAATTATTCAATTAGTCTGCCATGTCCTTGTTCCCCATAATCAATTCACCTGTTTCTGTCTGTAGGGGACCTATATTTGTCTTAACCAATCTTTTTCTTTTCACATATCTATAAAAGCTTTTACAGTCAGTTTTTATGTTCCCTGCCGGTTTTCTCTCATAATCTTTTTTCCCCTTCCTAATTAAGCCCTTTGTCCTCCTCTGCTGAACTCTGAATTCCTCTCAGTCCTCAGGTGAGCCACTTTTACTGGCTAATTTGTATGCTCCTTCTTTGGAATTGATACTATCCCTAACTTCCCTTGTCAGCCACGGGTGCACTATCTTCCTTGATTTACTCTTTTGCCAAACTGGGATGAACAATTGTTGTAGATCATCCATGCGATCTTTAAATGCTTGCCATTGCATATCCACCGTCAACCCTTTAAGTGTCATTTGCCAGTCTATCTTAGCTAATTCACGTCTCATACCTTCAAAGTTACCCTTCTTTAAGTTCAGAACCTTTGTTTCTGAATTAACTATGTCACTCTCCATCTTAATGAAGAATTCCACCATATTATGGTCACTCTTACCCAAGGGGCCTCTCACGACAAGATTGCTAATTAACCCTTCCTCATTGCTCAATACCCAGTCTAGAAGAGCCTGCTCTCTAGTTGGTTCCTCGACATGTTGGTTCAAAAAACCATCCCACATACATTCCAAGAAATCCTCTTCCTCAGCACCCTTACCAATTTGGTTCACCCAATCTACATGTAGATTGAAGTCACCCATTATAACTGCTGTTCCTTTATTGCACACATTTCCAATTTCCTGTTTAATACCATCCCCAACCTCACTACTACTGTTAGGTGGCCTGTACACAACTCCCACCAGCGTTTTCTACCCCTTAGTGTTATGCAGCTCTACCCATATTGATTCCACATCTTCCCGGCTTATGTCCTTCCTTTCTACTGTGTTAATCTCCCCTCTAACCAGCAACGCCACCCCACCTCCTTTTCTTTCATGTCTATCCCTCCTGAATATTGAATCTCCCTGAATGTTGAGCTCCCATCCTTGGTCACTCTGGAGCCATGTCTCTGTGATCCTAACTATGTTGTTGTTGTTCGTCCATCGTTGACGTCGATGAGGACCTCGACACCATTATGATGGTGTCGAGACTCATGCTTGGTTTGGATTTAAGTGAGGGAGAGTTGCACGGTGTCAGCCTCACTCTCTCTTCCCAATTCCCATCTGGATCCAGTGGCAAGACGGAGTCTAGACAGCTGGAGATGGGACTAGGCACAGTGGATGACCGGGACGTCTTCTGTGTCTTGTCCTGCTCTACATGTTCCACGACGCTTGCAGAGACCGCCTTCTTGACCGTTGGACCTTCCATAGGTCTCGTCCGCTCAATCCGCCGGAGTCTGTCTTCACCTGCTGGGATAGACAACTCCCTATCACACTGAGGGTTTGAGACCCGTCGGCTACCCTCATCTGGTTTAGCCGGCTTGTCGAAGCTGTTGCTCGGGGTGTGGCTGCTGTCGCATGCAAACAGCTACGGGGAGCCACAGGTGAGAGCTGAGTGCCAGGTGGGGACCAAAGGTGGACTAACCGCCCTGAAAAGGACGCAACATGTTCCCCCACCAGAGGTGCTACCCCTCACTGACACCCCATACACCCCAACTAACTATATCATAATCATTAATAACAATCTGCACTTTCAATTCATCCACCTTGTTACGAATGCTCCTTGCATTGACACACAAAGCCTTCAGGTGCGCTTTTACAACTCTCTTAGCCCTTATACAATTATGTTGAAAAGTGGCCTTTTTTGATGCTTGCTCTGGATTTGTCGGCCTGCCACTTTTACTTTTCACCTTACTACTTTTTGCTTCTACCCTCATTTTACATCCCTCTGTCTCTCTGCACTGGTTCCCATCCCCCTGTTGTAAACTAACCTCCTCACGCCTAGCCTCTTTAATTTGATTCCCACCCCCCAACCATTCTAGTTTAAAGTCACCTCAGTAGCCCTCGCTAATCTCCCTGCCAGGATATTGGTCCCCCTAGGATTCAAGTGTAACCCGTCCTTTTTGTACAGGTCACGCCTGCACCAAAAGAGGTCCCAATGATCCAAAAATTTGAATCCCTGCCCCCTGCTCCAATCCTTCAGCCACGCATTTATCCTCCACCTCATTGCATTCCTACTCTCACTGTCACATGGCACAGGCAGTAATCCCGAGATTACTACCTTTGAGATCCTTTTTCTCAACTCCCTTCCTAGCTCCCTATATTCTCCTTTCAGGACCCCTTCCCTTTTCCTACCTATGTCATTGGTACCTATATGTACCACGACCTCTGGCTCCTCACCCTCCCACTTCAGGATATCTTGGACACAATCACTTGTCAAAAAAGGATCTTCTTTCAGTATACCTTTTTGTTCTGTGTTCTCCCACTTAGGATAGTATCTGATGGGATATGTGACGTGACTCCGGCTGCTAAACACTGCCGAAAATGTGAGTTTTCTATCTATAATATATCACATGTAAATGAAGATTATAGCATTTGCAAAAAGGATTTTAGAACATAGAACATTACAGGCCCTTCAGCCCACAATTTTGTCAGCGCAGCAGGGGAAAGGATGATCAGCTTCATTACTGGGTGCCAACATTTCTGAAGATCTATCCTGGGCCCAACATACTGAATCATTTACAGAGATGGCATACAGATGTTATATTTCACTAAGAGTTTGAGGAGAATTTGTATCTCACCCCTGTACACCTCCTCATCACCTTCTGAAATTCTGCCAATGAAAGTTGTGCCATCCGCAAATTTAGGGATGACATTTGAGCTGTGCCTAGCCAAATTTCTGTTGAGGTACCATGGAGAGCATTCTAACTGGCTGCACCACTGTCTCGTATGCAGGGGCGGGGATGGGGGGCTCTGCGCAGGATTTAAAAAACTGTAAGAAGTTGTAAACTCAGCCAGCTCCGTGATGGGCACCAGCGTCCACAGCATCACGGACACCTTCAAAATGCAATGCCTCAAAAATGTGGATTCCATCTTGAAGGACCCCTATCACCCAGGACGTGCCCTCTGCTCATTGCTGCCATCAAAGTTAAAGTCCAGGAGTCTGAAGGCACACACTCAATGTTTCAGGAGAAGCTTCTCCCGTTCTACCCTTTGATTTCTGACTGAAAAATAAATCCATGAACAATATGTCACTATTTTTTCCCTCTTTTTTGCACTACTTATGTATTGCAATGTACTGCTACTGCAATACAACACATTTCATGGCCAGTGACATTAAATCAGATTTTGATTACTAAAGCTTCCACATCTTCCCTATAATGAGGTAACCAGAACTGAATACAATACTCCAAGTTTGGTCTAACCAGAGTTTTATAGAGCTGCAACATTACCTCATGGCTCTTGAAATCAACCTCCAACAAATGAAGTCCAACACACCATACACCCTCTTAACAACCCTATCAACTTGTGCTGCAGCTTTGTTGCACAAAGGTGGAGGTCCATCTCTGGACATGGACCCTAAGGAAATGAATTTGCACCAGCCTGCACTTAGATTTTATTGTAATGGTCTAACAACAGCTGGAAGTATCTTGGAGGAGGTATTGCTGTCTCCCTCAGCAAGGCCAGAGGTGTGAGAGATCCAACCATTCACAAGGAACAATGATGCAGCTGCAGCAGAGGGACCTTAATAGACAACATGGAACCCTCTCCAACACCTGACCTGATGCCTACACCAGTTCTCAAACAGCATTGCACCATGAGCATGGGACAAAGGAGATTTTCTGTTATTCCTGTTTCTCCCATGTCATGGTTTCCTGGATCTCCCTCAAGTTTACCAGAAGGCTAACGCTCTACTGGCTACATCGCGGACGCTTGAGCAACTTCAGCTCTCAAACCTGAGATCAGTTGATGTCATTAGACAACGTTATCTCGAAAGCAAAGCCAGTAACATGGAACTGAAATGCAGACTTTCAAATACCTCATCTGGAAAAGGCACCTCCAGATGTACAGTACAATGCTTCCTCAGATGGTTAGACTAGATTTTTGCTTAAATATCTGGTCTGAGAGCTAGACTATAGGCCATGGACCATAAACAGAAACAGGAATAGGCCATCTCTCCCCTCAGATCTACTCCAGTACTCAACAGCATCACAGCTGATCACATTTTTGAAGTCCATTTTCCTGACCCTTTCCTATAACCTTTGAATCTCTCAAACATGAGGAATTCTGCAGATGCTGGAAATTCAAGCAACACACATCAAAGTTGCTGGTGAATGCAGCAGGCCAGGCAGCATCTCTAGGAAGAGGTACAGTTGATGTTTCAGGCCGAGACCCTTCGTCAGGACTCTTCGTCCTTTGAATCTCTTACAGGTTAGAAATCAACAGTCCTGTGCAAAGGTCTTGAGCACATATATATACCTAGGGACTAAGACTTTTGCACAGTACTGTAGTAATTTTATCTATTGCACTGTAATCTCATGACATATGTGAGTGAAGATAAAGCTGATTCTGATATGGGTCTCTGTTGTGGACTGAGAGTGGGAAGGGGGCAGGAAGAGGAGAATCATGGTTGGGAAAAGGGGAAAGGAGAGGGGAGGAAGTATCAGAGAACCATTCTATAATGATCAATAACCCAATTGTTAGGAATATAATGACCCTGCCTGATGTCTCAGGACTGGGTGTGTCTGCACCCATGTCACGCTCCAACCCTGCACTCCTTCTCTACCACCTGCCCCACATCATACCCACGGCACTACGCCCTCGCCATTCCCAACATCCTTTGCCTTGACGACTGTAACAGTTCATGGTGCAACTGTTACTCAGTGTACCGGAAAAATCGAAGTCAATAGGTGTGAAGCATATTTGTCTGCATTTTGGTCTCTATAACCATGTGTGTGAATGGAAAAATAGATTGATGTTTGCAATAGAATTAGTCAAACTTTGCAGGACATATTTACTTCAATTTTATGCTTCAAAATTTCACTGAAACCATACAAGGAATGTTCCAGCGCCGAAGAAAGGAATTCTTTTTGATAAAGATCCGGTGATGCCAGTTCAGCTTATTGGCTTTGTTCTATTCCTTGAATCAGAGCTTGTTCCTGAAACATGATACGCCAGCAGATTGGAGTAGTGGATAATAGGAAAGGCTAATGGAATACTTCCAGGTGTATGGAATATAACAGCGGGGAAATCCTACTGCAACAGTATGAGGCATGAGTGGGACCATGTCAAGAGTCCTGTGAATAATTTTTGTTCCCCTCTTTAAGGACCTAATGAACGGCCTTGCCCGTCATTTGTCAACTGTTCATTCCCCTCCACAGATCCTGCCTCACCTGCTGAGTTCTCCAGCACTTTGTGTTTGTAGCTTTGGATTTTCCTCATCTGCGGAATCTCTCGAGTTTATAAATTGTTGCTCCTTTGTTATTGGACTCCACTTGACCAGGGTAATAACTGCTGGCACTTTATAGGATAATCTTCCAGGTGATTTTGACAAGTTGAATCATAGGGGCAAGTCCATGGTTGATGCCATATAAAGGGTATAAATTAATCATTATCCACTTTGGTAGGGAGAAATAAAAAGGCAGCCTATTGGTTGTAGATTAGGAAATGTTGATGTACAATGAGACTGGGTGTCCTTGTACACAGGTCACTAAAAGCAAATATGCAAGTGCAACAAACAGTTAAGAATGCAAATGCTGTGTTGATCTTTGTTATGCCTATACTTACAATGAGAGTGAGGCCATTCACCCTTTCATGCTCCTGCCAACTCAGATGGCAGAATTCCCATTAATCCCATTGCTTCTCCCCATATTGTGCAAAATAAGAGACAATAACCAGCTGCATAAAACAAGCCTCTCTGCTTTTCCTAGTTGTTTGTTTCTCCAATCATCTTAAATCTGGTCAGCAACGCTCCCACCACTGGAAACATTTCCTTTCTGTCTACTCTTGAGTCTTTATAAAACTTTATAAGGCATTGATCAAACCACACTTGGACTACTCTGAGTAGTTTTGGGCCCCATGTCTATGAAAAGGTGTGCTGGCATTGGAGAGGGTCCTGAGGAGTTCACGAGAATGATCCCAGGAATGAAAGGGTTAACACATGCGGAAAGTTTGATGGCTCTGGGCCCGTACTTGCTGGAGTTTGAAAGAATAAGGGGTGGGGGAGGGATCTCACTGAAACCTATCAAATTTTCAAAATAGATCTCACAAAAAAAGCCTTTAAACATCCAATGTGCAAAATAAGAGCAATTCGTACAAACAACAAAAAGGTAAGTAAATAACATGAACTGCAGAGTTCCCAAAATTGAATCCAAAGCCACCGAGCCAATTTGACTCAACAGCCTGTTCTAGGGCCCGACGGCCAAAGGCCACACTCAGCAGGCTCAGTTTGACGCTACAGCCTGTCCTAGAGCCCGACGGCCAAAGGCCACAGGCCACACTCAGCAGAGCCAGTTCATCACTGAGGCAATAAGGCCTCTCGGTGTAATGAGCTGAACTCTGCTTTGTCCTTCACCCTCAGCTCAAAACCTTGATCTTTTTAGTCTGGCCCTGTGCTTAAATCAACTAAACATCAGTTCATAAATATGAGAAATTCTGCGGATGTTGGAAATCCAAAGTAACACACAAAACACTGGGGTAACTCAGCAGGTCAGGCAGCAACCATGGAAATGAACAAACAGTCGACATTTGGGGCTGAGAGCTTTCTCTCGGGCCTGAGCCCCGCCGCTTTGATCCAGCCTGAAGTTTCAATCTGGCCCCAGGTCCAACAATGCTGCCACAACCATACCTGCATTCTCGAAAGTTGAATTCACTGACTCAGTCAGGATACTGCAAAAATTGCAGGTTGTACAGACTGTTCAAAATCACAATTTCGCAAGAGAAATTACAGGCTGCAGATGCAGTGATCATAATCCAGAAAAAATATAATTAATAGAAAAGTTAGTAGTTTAGTTTACTGCCTGTAAAATGTCGCCGTGACTTGCCAACTAAACAAAATATCAGTTACTCTGGATTCAATGCAGCACCAAAAAAAACACAATAAAATAAAGAACACAATAATTTAAATATACACAATAAATATAAATACACAAGGTAGCTTACATGCATAGATCGATTGTAAGTCTATGAGGTGAAGCTAGGCACAGGAATGTCTGTACATAGGTGACTCTGACAGGAATCATGAATGTGTAAATGAATTATAATTAAATAGGCCCAGTAAATCTAATATATTTAGGAAGATATTTAGATAGGGGCTACATAAAATAGCATATTTTAACAATTTGACTATTTTGCACACTGATTTTACATCTACGTACTAAGAGCTATGTTCAATCAGCAACCATATGAATGAGTGTATTAAGCAGGAATTGTGTAAAAGTGGTGTGTGTAATCATAGATTGTGTAAATGTGCTTTGATTAAACAGGCCCCTTGTAAAGTTACGTATAAACTGGATTAAACAAGTCCCATGTAAATGTAAATTTAAACATGTTGCAGATGTTGGAACCTGGAGCAACACACACACAACATTAGAGCAGGGCATCCCAACCTTTTCTATTGCTAGGACCAATATCATTAAGCAAGGGGTCCATTGACCCCAGGTTGGGAACCTCTGCTGTAGAGGAGCCCAGCAGATCAGACAGTATCTATGGGTAGGGGATGGACAATTGACTCAAAACTGCCTGCCTCGCTGAGTTTCTCCAGAGGTTCATCACCCAAGTGTTGACTGTCCACTTCCTTCCCTAGATGCTGCTTGAGTTACTGAGAACCTCTAGCACTTTGTGTGTTATCGTGTGAATGTAGTACACATAAGCGGGTGGTATGTAGTATACTTAATAGTGACCATTCAAATTCAGATATGTAAGTGTGGTGTATTGAAATTGGCACTAAAATGCAGTATATTTAGATAGGGACTATATAAATGTATTGAATTTAAACAAAGGCTGTAATTGCAGAATACTTAAATGCATTATGTAATGTAGTTTATTTAAATGGTTAGTATATGTAGTATATTTTAAAAAGGACTATCTACATGCCGTGTATTTAAATGATTGTGAAAATATATATTTAACCAGGTTATGTATAACTACTTTTAAGAAAGTAGACATAACCATAATGAATCTGTGGAATTCATTGCTACAGGTGGCTGTGGAGGCCAAGTCACTGGGTATATTTAAAGCTGAGGTTGATAGGTTCTTGATCATAGGACCATAAGACCATAAGATAAAGGAGCAGAATTAGGCCATTTGGCCCATACTCCACTATTTCATCATGACTGATCCAATTTTCCCCTCAGCCCCAATCTCCTGCCTTCTCCCTGTATCCCTTCATGCCCTGACCAATCAGGAATCTATTAACTTCTGCTTTAAAAGACTTGGCTTCCACAGCTGCCTATGGCAGAGAATTCTATAGGTTCACCACACTCTGGCTAAAGAAATTCCTCCTCATTTCCATTCTAAAACAAAACCCCTCTATTCTGAGGCTGTGTCCCTTGGTCTTAGACTCTTCCACCATAAGAAACACCCTCTTCACATCCACTCTATCTAAGCCTTTCATCACTCGATAGGTTTCAATGAGGTCACCCCTCATTATTCTGAATTCTAGTGAATACAGGCCCAGAACCATCAAATGTTCTTCATATGACAAGCCATTCAATCCTGGAATCATTTTTGTGAACCTCCTTTGAACCCTCTTCAGTTTCAGCACATCCTTTCTGAGATAAATAGCCCAAACCTGCTCACAAGACACCAAGTGAGGCCTCACCAGTCGTTTATAAAGTCTCAGCATTACATCCTTGCTTTTATATTTTAGTCCTCTTGAAATGAATGTTAACATTGCAATTGCCTTCTTCACCACAGACTCAACCTGCAAATTAACCTTTTGGGAATCGTGCACAAGGACTCCCAAGTCCCTTTGCACCTCAGGTATTTTGAATTTTCTTTCCACTTAGAAAATTGTCAACCCTTTCTTTTCTTCTACCAAAGTGCAGGACCATACGCTTCCCGACACTGTATTCCATCTGCCATTTCTTTGCTCGTTCTCCTAATCTGTCCTGCAGCCTCTCTACTTCCTCAAAATTACCTGCCCCTCCACCTATCGTCACATCATCTGCAAACTTTGCAACAAAACCATCAATTCCATCATCCAAATCATTGACATATAAAGTAAAAAGAATTGGTCCTAAGACTGACCCCTGTGGAACACCACTAGTCACTGGCAGCCAACCAGAAAAGGATCCCTTTATTCTCACCCTTTTCTCCTGTCAATCAGCCACTGCTTTTTCCATGCTAAAATCTTTCCTGTAATACTATGAGCTCATAGCTTGTTAAGTGGCCTCAAGTGTGACACCTTGTCAAAGTCCTTCTGAAAATCCAAGTACACAACATTAACCGAGTCTCCTTTGTCTATCCTGCTTGCTATTTCTTCAAAGAATTCCAACATATTTGTCAGGCAGGACTTTCCCTTAAGGAAACCATGCTGACCTCAGCCTATTTTATCATGTGTCTCCAAGTACGCTAAGACTTCATCCTTAATAATCGACTTCAACATCTTCCCAACCACTAAGGTCAGACTAACTGGCCTATAGTTTCCTTTCTTCTGCCTCTCTCCCTTCTCAAAGAGTGGAGTGACATTTGCAATTTTCCAGTCCTCCAGAACCATTCCAGAATCCAGTGATTTTTGAAAGATCATTACTAATGCCTCCATGCTCTCTTCAACCACCTCATTCAGCACTCTGAGGTGTACACCATCTGGTCCAGGTGACTTATCTACTTTCAGACTTTTCACTTTCCCAAGAACCTTCTCTCTAGTTATGGTACCTTCACACACTGGAACTTCCACCATGCTCTTGGTGTCTTCCACAGTGAAGACCGATACAAAGTACTTATTCAGTTTTTTCCACCATTTTGTTGTCCTCCATTACTACCTCTTCAGCATCGTTTTCCAGCGATCCGATATCCACCCTCGCCTCTCTTTTACACTTTATGTATCTGAAGAAACTTTTGCTGTTATCTTCAGTATTATTGGCTAGCTTACTTTCATATTCCATCTTTACCTTCTTAATGACTTTTTTAGTTACCTTCTGTTGCTTTTTAAAAGCTTCCCAATCCTCTAACTTCCCACTAATCTTTGCTCTGTTCTTTGTCTTTTATGTTGACTTTGAGTTCTCTTGTTAGCCATGGTTGTGTAATCTTTCTTTTAGAATACTTCTTCTTTGGGATGTATATATCCTATGCCTTCCGAGTTGTTTCCAGAAATTCCAGCCATTTGCTGTTCTGCCATCACCCCTGCCAGTGTTCTTTTCCCATCAATTCTGGCCAGCTCCTCTCTCATGTCTCTGGAATTCCTTTTACTCCACTGTGAAACTGATACATCTGACTTTAGCTTCTCCTTCTCAAATTTCAGAGTGAATTTGATCATATTATGATCACTTTCCCCTCAGGATTGTTTTACCTTAAGCTCTCTAATCAATTCTAATTCATTGCACAACACCCAGTCAGGAATAGCTGATCCTCTAGTGGGCTCAACCACGAGTTGCTCTAAAAGCCACCTCGTAGGCACTCTAGAAACTTCCCCCCTCTGTAATCCAGCACCAACATGATTTTCCCAATCTATCCGTATATTGAAGCCCCCGACCCCCGCCCAGCCCCCCCCCCCCACCACCTCCATGACTAGTAGAGGCATCAAAGATTTTGGGGAGAAGGCAGGAGAATGCGGTTGAGAAAGAAAATAAATCAGCCATTATTGAATAGTGGAGTAGACTCGATGGGCCGAATGGTCTAATTCTGTTCCTACGTGTTATGGCCTAACCCTAAATATAGCATATTCAAACAGACGTTATGTAAGTGCAATCATTCTCATTTGCTTGAGCTGTTTTGCAGACTTGACTGACCAGGAAGCAGAGAGCGTACACAAAAATGGAAAGTGCCAAAAAGGCTCCTGATCAGAAGTGGTTAAATACTTCTGCAGGGTGAGGTGATCTGTAAGCAGTTTATCTGAGAGGATGGGTGTAGTCATTTACTGTGTCATCAGTTCCGGCATGAAAACCATGAAATGGGCTAAGGTAAGTGGCTGCCTCCCTCGCTCCAGTTATATTGGTCTTTTCTGATAAAGTTTGTCTTGTTCATGTTTGCTGTGCGTGTGCTTGGATAAGGGCCTCTGCCCTCTACAGTTCCCCTCTTTAGTCCTGCATCCGGCAGAGCAGGTAACTGACTCACAAAGGGCCTGTCCCTAGAGTTACAGTTGATGCCCTATTCTCAGCTCTTGTCGAAGTGAGCTCCATTCACAGAACAACACAAGAGAGTATCATGCAGACTTACTTCACCTGAGTCAAAAGTAGTACACGGCCAATCGCTTGTTCTCGACAAAAAGGAAGAGAAGGGGAGGGAGGGAAGTTCATTCATCAAGGCTGTGCCGTTGACTGTCAGCAGACCTGCTTAACCAGGTAACAAATTATCTGGAGTGAAAACCCAGGAAGTAGGGAGAGAAGTGGGATTCACACTAAACTTTAAGCACAGGGAGAAGACATTTAGATGAGCTTATGAATTAGAGGCTGCCACAATCCCCCAAACCACAGGACAGTCACAAACCTTTGATATCGACTACCTGGCACAAAATATACTTGTAAATCAAATGCAGAGATGGGTTTAGTTTTATTCAGACTTACACAGAATTGATCAAATCAAGTTAGAACTGTACCGCAGTGTAACAGTAGTTAGATGTGGAACTGTACCGCCGCGTAACAGTAGTTAGATGTGGAACTGTACCGCCGCGTAACAGTAGTTAGATGTGGAACTGTACCGCCGCGTAACAGTAGTTAGATGTGGAACTGTACCGCCGCGTATCAGTAGTTAGATGTGGAACTGTACCGCCGCGTAACAGTAGTTAGATGTGGAACTGTACCGCCGCGTAACAGTAGTTAGATGTGGAACTGTACCGCCGCGTAACAGTAGTTAGATATGGTGGCAGTGAGTCTCTGGGCAGAGTATCCCCATGCAGTCTTTTCCTATTTTGGTCTCACACTCATTCCAAGTTTAGGCTTTCTTCCTTCAAATCTGGCTCCATTCCTACTCAATAGATCCTCTCAATATGACGCCAGGACAGGTTGAGTACCCCTTATCCAAAATTCCAAAATCTGAAAACCCCCAAAATCCAAATATTTTTCTGAGCACTGACGTGACGTCACAAATGGAAAATTCCACAAGGTGCTGGGAAGGTTCCCAGGCGTGCACAGGCATCACAGACAGTTCTAAGTAATCACCTCACATATGTAATGAACAGAAGTTAATGAAAAACACAAGAACACTGCATAAAGTGGAAATTGAAGATCTCAATCGTGTATTGAAAGAATGGATTTGCCAGTGTCGGATTGAACATATACTGTTTAATGGTGTGCTGATCATGAAACAAGCAAAGATCTATCACAATGAATTGAAAATTGAAAGTAATTGTGAGTATTCAGCAGGCTGGTTACAGAAATTTAAGAAAAGGCACAGTAGTATATTTAATATTTCAGTAATATTTGAGTAATACTGTAAATATTGAATAAGCATTCTTTGTTGTTTATATAATTTGTTATAGGTTATATATATATATGAATGACATACATCATTATGCCACCACAGGAAAACAAGGAAATGGCAGACGAGTTGAACAAGTACTTTGGACCTGTCTTCACTAGGGAAGACACAAACAATCTCCCAGATGTAATAGTGGCCAAAGGACCTAGGGTATTGAATGAACTGAAGGAAATTTATATTAGGCAGGAAATGGTGTTGGATAGGCTGTTGGGTCAGAAGGCTGATAAGTCCCTGGGACCTGATGGTCTGCATCCCAGGGTACTTAAAGAGGTGGCTTTAGAAATCGTGGACGCATTGGTATTCATTTTCCAATGTTCTATAAATTCAGGATCAGTTCCTGTGGATTGGAGGGTGGCTAATGTTGTCCCTCTCTTCAAGAAGGGAAGAAGAGAGAAAACAGGGAATTATAGACCGGTTAGCCTGACGTCGGTGGTGGGAAAGATGCTGGAATCAATTATAAAAGATGAAATTAGGAAACATCTGGATAGCAGTAACAGGATCGGTCCGAGTCAGCATGGATTTACGAAGGGGAAATCATGCTTGACTAATCTTCTGTAATTTTTTGAGGATGTAACTATGAAAATGGACAAGGGAGAGCCAGTGGATGTAGTGTACCTGGACTTTCAGAAAGCCTTTGATAAAGTCCCACATAGGAAATCAGTGGGCAAAATTAGGGCACATGGTATTGGGGGCAGAGTACTGACATGGATTGAAAATTGGCTGGCTGACAGAAAACAAAGAGTAGCGATTAACAGGTCCCTTTTGGAATGGCAGGTGGTGACCAGTGGGGTACCACAGGGTTCAGTGCTGGGATCACAGCTGTTTACAATATACATTAATGATTTAGCTGAAGGGATTAAAAGTAACATTAGCAAATTTGCCGATGACACAAAGCTGGGAGGCAGTGTGAAATGTGAGGAGGATGCTATGAGAATGCAGGGTGACTTGGACAGGCTGGGTGAGTGGGCAGATGCATGGCAGATGTAGTTTAATGTGGATAAATGTGAGGTTATCCACTTTGGTGGTAAGAACGGGAAGGCAGATTATTATCTAAATGGAGTCAAGTTAGGAAAAGGGTAAGTACAATGAGATCTAGGTGTTCTTGTACATCAGTCACTGAAAGCAAACATGCAAGTACAGCAGGCAGTGAAGAAAGTTAATGGCATGCTGGCCTTCGTAACAAGGGGAATTGAGTATAAGAGCAAAGAGGTCCTTCTGCAGCTGTACAGGGCCCTGGTGAGACCACACCTGGAGTACTGTGTGCAGTTTTGGTCTCCAGGTTTGAGGAAGGACATTCTTGCTATTGAGGGAGTGCAGTGTAGGTTCACAAGGTTAATTCCCGGGATGGCAGGACTGTCATATGTCGAAAGATTGGAGCCACTGGGCTTGTATACTCTGTAATTTAGAAGGATGAGAGGGGATCTTATTGAAACATATAAGATTATTAAGGGTTTGGACATGCTGAAGGCAGGAAGCATGTTCCCGCTGATGGGTGAGTCCAGAACCAGAGGCCACAGTTTAAGAATAAGGGGTAGGCCATTTAGAACGGAGTTGAGGAAAAACTTTTTCACCCAGATAGTGGTGGATATATGGAATGCTCTGCCCCGGAAGGCTGTGGAGGCCAAGTCTCTGGATGCTTTCAAGAAAGGGATGGATAGAGCTCTTAAAGATAGCAGAATCAAAGGTTATGGGGATAAGGCAGGAACTGGATACTGATTGTGGATGATCAGCCATGATCACAGTGAATGGCGGTGCTGGCTCGAAGGGCCAAATGGCCTACTCCTGCACCTATTGTCTATTGTCTATTGCCTATTGTCACATCATATCTGAGCACTTCACTAAAGTGGCACTAAGTAGAGAACATTTCCTGGCTCCCATATTTTTCTCTTGATCAGCTTTTGGAGTTACAAAACATAACGTGGTGATGAGAAAGCTTTAAAGTAAACATAGGAAACTACCTACCTGTTGAAATGCAGCACATTTTTCTTCAGAAGGGGAGCGAGATGGTCGAGTTAAAAAAAAGGCAGAAAACAGACAGAATTCACGGGTTCATAAAGAATGAGTATCAGGTGATAATAATAATAATAAATTTTAAAAGAGCAAAAATAGCTGGCTACATTAGAAAGACAAACATGCTGAGATGTACAACAGATAACTGGATGATGCATACTGAACAAACTGAGCAGTATTTAAAGCAAACAGAATAGCGGATAAAAAACGTGTGCCTGTTTTGCTTAGAAGTTTAACTGCTTCAACCAAATCAGCCACAAAGAGGTTTGTTGATGTTGTGAAAGTAATGCAGGAGAATTTAGAACTGAAACCATTGTTGATTGCAGAACGCTTTAGATTTCATAAGCGGAATCAAAAGGCAGGGGTGTCCAGTTCAGCTTGCATGGCTGAATTGAAGAGATTGTATGAGTATTGTCAGTTCAGTGTTGGGCTTAATCATGCACTGGGAGATTATTTAGTTTGTGGAGTCTTACAAGAAAGCATTTAAAAATGTCTCCTAACTGAAGCACAACTCATATTTAAAAGAGCAGTTGAAATCGCTGTATCAATGCAAACAGCTGACAGAGATGCAACTGAGTTGCTGTCAGGAATTCAAGTGAGCCTGAACAAAATTATAACGTCTAAACAGAAATCGATCTGGCAGGGCCTCACATACTCCAGACCAATGTGGGTATAAAGGCAAAGCGTTCAGAAGTTACAACAAGGTAGTTCACATACGAACAGCATGCCAGGCAGACAAAAATAAATGCACTGCACAGGGAAGAAAAGAAGATTAAAAAGTCAAGTGGCAGTTTCAAAAAGAGCACTAATCTGCATGCGTATGTGAAAAATGTGATAATAATGAGAGTGACACAGGACTGAGTAGCCTTGAGATTTACATGATGAAAACTAACAATAGACAAGTAATATGGCTTCAATAGGTAGGTTTCAATAGGTACATTTAATGTCAGAGTAATGTGTACAATATACATAAAGAAATTCTTGTACTTCACAAACATCCACGAAAAGTCATTGGCTGCATTTCAGGCAGAGATAGAAAGGTTCTTGATTAGCCAGGGCATCAAAGGGTATGGGGCAAAGGCAGGGGAGTGAGGATGACTGGAAGAATTGGATCAGCCCACGATTGAATGGCAGAGCAGACTTGATGGGCCGAATGGCCTACTTTTGCTCCTATATCCTTATGCTCTTATGGTCCAAAACAGAGGAGCACCCCAAAGAATGAATGAGTGTTAAATGTTAGAACATCAAAGCCCCCCTCCAGCTCCCCCCTCCCCCGCACAAGCAGCAGTAAGGCAACAACCCAACCCCACCCCTGCCAGCAAAAAAGCATTGATGCCTCCCAACGAGCACTCGAGCGTGCAGCAAAGCATCAATAAAGGCACCGACTTGCAGTACCCCAAAGACTACTCGTTCACCTGGTAATTCAACATACTACAGGCTCTCTCTCTCTCTCCCTAATAAGGGAGAAAGGGGTGTCCTCGTTTCACAGCGAGAGGGGAGACAAAACAAACAACTCGCTGATTTACGATGTTGTGTCGCTTTTTCCAAGCTCCGTGTACAGACAGTCGGCACCAAGGCTCAGATTTCTGGACACACTGTCCATGGCAGCTAACCCGCTGCTACCGATGTTCTGTGTTCTCCCGCAACGCCTCAGTCAGGAGCACCAGCCTTAAATCAGCAGGTCTCCAGAGCAACGAAAATACAACACCCTGAAGGAGTGCTAGTCTTCAAGGCTGCCTTCTTGGAATAACAAAAAGCAGCCGGTCGTGAGGCCCTGAGGGCGGGTCCTATTCCCGTAAAGAACCGAAGTCAGAGTGTAACTTCAGGTCAGGGTCTTCAAAAGAACCTTGAAAAGGAAGAAAAGAAATATCAAAGATAGGAATAGAGCTGTTTCCAGAGATGCAAACAAAAGAGTCACTGTTTAGCACCATCATAAATTCACTCGGCCCCTCGAGTGTCGAGCTTACACCAGTAGTGCATGGCAAATTAATTAAAATGGATTGGACACTGGCTCAGCGGTTTAAGTCATTCCACAAACCAAGTTTGGCATTTCAAAGATACTGAACTGAAGCCTGCTGATATCCAGCTAAGAACTTACACTGGGGAGAAAAAGCTCCTGCAGGAAAGACATTCGTAACAGTGAAATATAACCACGAACAAGCCAGATTGAGCTTGTACGTGGCATTGTGGGGCCTTGATTACTGATACACCTACCACATGAATGGAGAACTACCCACCATTTTCATGCCACATCTCCTGCAATACGGTCAATTGAAAGTGAATTTAAAAAGGTACTGGATGATGTGAGGATGGGCTTGGTTCAAGGATGGCTTTGAAAACTCAAACATACCAAAGATAAAAGAGTGTTAAATGAAAATGCCACAACCGAGTTTTACAAAGCCTGTCCGGTTCCTTAAACATCATCCGTGATAAAGTAGCCAGTGAGCTAGTTCGCATAGAGGCTGGAGGAATTCTTTCCAAGTTTGAGTGGAGCCCATGGGCAATGCCAGTGGTCCCGGTAGACAAGGAGAATGGGTTAGTCAGGATCTGTGGTGATTTTAAGGTCACCATCAACCCAGTACAGAAAATAGATCAGTACTCTCTGCCTATGATAGAGGATATCTTTGCAAACCTGTCTGCAGCAAAACACTTCAGCAAAGTGGATTTAGTTGAGCCCTAACAAGAGGAATTCTGCAGATGCTGGAAATTCAAGCAACACATATCAAAGTTGCTGGTGAACGCAGCAGGCCAGGCAGCATCTCTAGGAAGAGGTACAGTCAACATTTCAGGCCGAGACCCTTCGTCAGGATTAACTGAAGGAAGAGTTAGTAAGAGATTTGAAAGTGGGAGGGGGAGGGGGAGATCAAAATGATAGGAGAAGACAGGAGGGGGAGGGATGGAGCCAAGAGCTGGACAGGTGATTGGCAAAAGCGATATGACAGGGTCATGGGACAGGAAGCCCAGGGAGAAGGAAAAAGGGGGAGGGGAACCCAGAGGATGGGCAAGGGGTATAGTCAGAGGGACAGGGGGAGAAAAAGGAGAGAGAGAGAAAGAATGTGTGTATAAAAATAAATAACGGATGGGGTACGAGGGGGAGGTGGGGCATTAGCGGAAGTTAGAGAAGTCAATGTTCATGCCATCAGGTTGGAGGCTACTCAAACGGAATATAAGGTGTTGTTCCTCCAACCTGAGTGTGGTTTCATCTTTACATTAGAGGAGGCCGTGGATAGTCATGTCAGAATGGGAACGGGATGTGGAATTAAAATGTGTGGCCACTGGGAGATCCTGCTTTCTCTGGCGGACAGAGCGTAGGTGTTCAGAAAAACGGTCTCCCAGTCTGCGTCAGGTCTCGCCAATATATAAAAGGCCACAGCGGGAGCACCGGACGCAGTATATCACCCCAGCTGACTCACAGGTGAAGTGTCGCCTCACCTGGAAGGACTATCTGGGGCCCTGAATGGTGGTGAGGGAGGAATTGTAAGGGCATGTGTAGCACTTGTTCCGCTTACAAGGATAAGTGCCAGGAGGGAGATCAGTGGGGAGGGATGGGGGGGAATGAATGGACAAGGGAGTCGCATAGGGAGCGATCCCTGCGGAAAGCGGGGGTGAGGGGGGAGGGAAAGATGTGTTTAGTGGTGGGATCCCGTTGGAGGTGGCGGAAGTTACGGAAAATAATATGTTGGACCCGGAGGCTGGTGGGGTGGTAGGTGAGGACCAGGGGAACCCTATTCCTAGTGGGGTGGCGGGAGGATGGAGTGAGAGCAGATGTGCGTGAAATGGGGGAGATGTGTTTGAGAGCAGAGTCTCCGCAGGGATCGCTCCCTACGCGACTCCCTTGTCCATTCGTTCCCCCCCATCCCTCCCCACTGATCTCCCTCCTGGCACTTATCCTTGTAAGCGGAACAAGTGCTACACATGCCCTTACACTTCCTCCCTCACCACCATTCAGGGCCCCAGACAGTCCTTCCAGGTGAGGCGACACTTCACCTGTGAGTCGGCTGGGGTGATATACTGCATCCGGTGCTCCCAATGTGGCTTTCTATATATTGGCGAGACCCGACGCAGACTGGGAGACCGCTTTGCTGAATACCCATGCTCTGTCCGCCAGAGAAAGCAGGATCTCCCAGTGGCCACACGTTTTAATTCCACATCCCGTTCCCATTCTGACATGTCTATCCACAGCCTCCTCTACTGTAAAGATGAAACCACACTCAGGTTGGAGGAACAACACCTTAAATTCTGTCTGGGTAGCCTCCAACCTGGTGGCATGAACATTGACTTCTCTAACTTCCGCTAATGCCCCACCTCCCCCTCGTACCCCATCCGTTATTTATTTTTATACACACATTCTTTCTCTCTCTCTCTTTTTTCTCCCTCTGTCCCTCTGAATATACCCCTTGCCCATCCTCTGGGTTCCCTCCCCTTGTCTTTCTCCCCGGAAATCCTGTCCCATGATCCTCTCATATCCTCTTTGCCAATCACCTGTCCAGCTCTTGGCTCCATCCCTCCCCCTCCTGTCTTCTCCTATCATTTTGGATCTCCCCCTCCCCCTCCCACTTTCAAATCTCTTACTAACTCTTCCTTCAGTTAGTCCTGACGAAGGGTCTCAGCCTGAAACGTCGACCGTACCTCTTCCTAGAGATGCTGCCTGGCCTGCTGCGTTCACCAGCAACTTTGATGTGTGTTAGTTGAGCCCTACCTGCAGATGGAGATGAAAGAGGAGTTCAAGGTGTTTCTCACCATAAGCACCCACAAGGAGCTTTGTCGCTACAATAGGTTTATTTTTGGAGTAGCATCTGCACCTGCGCTCTGGCTGAATGCTATGGACCAGGTGCTGCAAAGGCTGCCTAGCCACTCATCATTGTTACTGGTGCAGATGACAAGGAACGTCTCCAAAATCTCAAGACAGTTTTAAAACGATTAGAGGATTATGGGCTCAGAGATATTGCAACCAGTGTGAATTCTTTAAATTAAGAATCACTTATTGTGGTCACCTCATTGATGCACAAGATTTACGCAAGTGTGTGGAAAAATTTCAAGCAGTGGTGGATGCCACCAGGCCAAAGGATGTGTCACAGTTGTGGTCCATTTTAGGATTTGTCAACCACTGTAAAAGGTTCCTGCCAAACCTGGTTACTGTGCTCCACCCTTCAAATCATTACTGCAGATTCGGGAAGAAATGGCAATGGACAAAGTAGTGTGAGGTGGCTTTCAAAAAGGTAAAAGAAATGGTAACGCCAGACACTGTACTCACACATTGTGATCCACATCATCCAGTGAAGCTTGTCTGTGATGCCTCACCTTACAGTATATGTACAGCCATGTCACACATTATCAGTGATGGAAGGGAATGCCCCATATCCTTTACATCACATTCCCTTACTGCTGCCGAGAAAAATTACACACAGATTGACAGCGAGGCCTTGAGTCAGATTTGGAGTGTGAAAGGTTTCAATCAGTACCTGTATGGTAGAGAGTTCATCCTCATTACTGATCATCAACCACTAGTGACCATTTTCTGTCCATGGAAGGATGGTCCACTAAGAGCAGCAGCATGAATGCAGAGATGGAGGACACAATCACAAGATCGAATTCAAGAGGAGAACCAATTATGGAAATGCTATTGGATTGTTCTGCTTATCCCTGAAAAAGGAAATATCTGAAAAAATTTACAAAAGGGTACACTCCTCTTGACGTATTCTCCCTAACACAAATCAAAAGTCTCCCCATTATAGCAGAGACGATCAAAAGGTAAAGCAGGAAGGATCCCACACTATCTCAGGTCTACAAGGCAATTCAAAATGGTTGGAATGTGCAGCAGAAATTCTAGTTCCCTCATTTTTAACAGCATTGGGATGAACCTGCCCTTGACGGGGGTTGTTATTATGTGGGGGTTGAGAGTTGTACCATCCAAGCTGGGAGCTAAGGAGTAGGAGGAGCTACATGCTGGTCATCAGGGTCAAAATGAGAGCGTTGGCAGGAAGCTTTACCTGGTGGTCTGGGATAGAACAATAGATTGTGCAGCACTCCATGCACTGTTCTGGATGCCAACATGTCCAGAGGTTGCCAAGAGCAGCACCTGGGAATGGTCTCATTGCCCTGGCAGAGGATTCGTGTGGATTATGCCACACCATTCATGGGCACTTGGTAGTAGTGGATGCAGCTACAAAGTGGCCAGAAGTGTTTCCAATAGCCCCCACTACAGTCTCTCACACACTGTTATGCGTTGAGAAGTCTCTTCTGCAAGACTTGTGTAACAGAACACTTAGTTAGTGACAATGGACAACAGTTTGTTGCAGAACTGTTTCAGTCATTCCCGAAAATAAATAGAATAAGACACATTACATCTGCACCGTACCACCCGACTATAAATCGCTTGGTGGAAAGTTTTGTTCAGAGTCTTATTCAGCACACACCCTGAGCAACGTCAGCAAAACACAGCACACTGACACTAAATCAGAAGTTCACCAACCTTCTCCTCGCATATCACTATGTAGGACACTCCACAACCAACAGCTCACCAGCTATGCTGTTCTGGGTTGTCCCTTGTGCTCACGCTCGGATCTTCTCAAACCCAATCTCAGAAGGAGTATGCAGGACAAACAGCTGAGGCAAATTGAGGGCCCCTCAAACAAGGACGTTTGATGTTTCACTCCAGAACAAACAGTCCTGATGAGGGACTATAGAGATGATCAAAAGTGAGGACTTGAAAAAATTAAGGACAGATCTGGACCATTCTCCGACGCAATGGAGATTGCACCTGATATTACCTGGAAACAACACATCAACAAGTAGGGGAGAGCAGAGTCAATGGTGGGAGAAGAAATGTGTCCAGAGCTGTCAGAACAACTTCCTGCAGTCCCAGAATCACCTCCTACAACCAGCACAGGGGAGACTCCAGAACCTGAGATTGTTTCACAGAGACATCTCACCTGCTCACCTTGTACTACTTAGTTAATTCTAAATTGTCCCATTCCGGCCTGAAGATTTAATCACTGTGGAGGATTTCTTACTTCTGTGGAATAACGTCTTTCCAGACAAGGGGATCACTCTACTTGGCAGGTGAAGTCGCCAGCAGGTGGTAAGAATGAGCTCCCTCATCTGCACCCCTCTGACTCTCAACACGAAAGCCCCTCAGGACTGTGTACTAAGTCCCCTCCTTTATTTCCTGTATACCCATGACTGTGTTGGCACCCACCGCTCTAATCTGCTAATTAAATTTGATGACGACACTACATTAATTGGCCATATCTCAAACAATAATGAGGTGGCCCACAGGGAAAGATTCATCTCTCTGACACAGTAGTGTCAAGAAAACAACCTCTTCCTCAATGTTGCAAATACAAAGGAGCTGGTTGTGGATTACAGGAGGAATGGAGGAGGGCTAACCCCTATTGACATCAACGGATCTGGGGTTGAGAGGGTAAACAGTTCTAAGTTCCTCAGCATCCACATCACTGAGGACCTCACGTGGTCTGTACACACCAGCTGTGTGGTGAAAAAGGCACAACAGCACCTCTTTCGCCTCAGACGGTGGAGAAAGTTTGACGAAGTCAGGACGAAGGGTCCCGGCCTGAAACGTCGACCGTACCTCTTCCTAGAGATGCTGCCTGGCCTGCTGCATTCACCAGCAACTTTGATGTGTGTTGCTTGAATTTCCAGCATCTGCAGAATTCCTGTTGTTTGGAGAAAGTTTGATATGGGCCTCCAAATCCCAAGAATCTTCTCCAGGGGCACATTGAGAGCATCCTGACTGGCTGCATCACTGCCTGGGATGGGAATTGTACTTCCCTTAATCGCAGGACTCTACAGAGAATGGTGTGGACAGCCCAGCACATCTGTAGATGTGAACTTCCCACTATTCAGGACATTTACAAAGACAGTTGTGTAAAAAGGGCTTGTAGGATCACTGGGGTCCCAAGTCACCCCAACCACGGTCTATTCTAGCTGATATCATCCGGGAAATAATACAGCAGCATAAAAGCCAGGATCAACAGGCTCCGGGACAGCTTTTTCCACCAGGCCATCAGACTGATTAACTCAGGCTGACTTGAGTGTATTTCCATGTTACATTGACTGTTCTATTTATTATAAATTACTATGATTGCACGTTACACATTTAGATGGAGACGTAATGTAGAGATTTTTACTCCTCATGTATGTGAAGGATGTAAGAAATAAGATCAATTCAATTCAATGTATATATAAGATGACTAGAGAGCAATATGCTGCATACTTGAGTATATTCTATATTGAGTAGGAGCTTATAACTTAGCAGGGAGGAGTGTTATGTATTTAATATTTCAGTAATATTGTAAACACTGTATATTGTTTGATTAACCATTCTTTATTGTTTGCATAATTCATTATGGGTTATATGTAAATGCATGTGAATGGCGTACGTCACTACGTTAATACGTCACATTTGAGCAACTCACTAAAGTGACACCAAGCAGATGCATTCTCTGGCTCCCGTTTTTTTCTTTTAATTAATCTTTGGTGTTACAAAACATAATAGGCATGTCATTAAATATTTAAAGATTGAAAAAAACTTAAAGACGAAGCTTCTGCTGATCACAAAGCAGCAGAGAAATTCATTGATGACTTTGTGAAGATCGTCGCTGATGAAAATCTACCTTGCTGATTGCTTTTGTACCTTACATAAAACCTACAAATACAGTGTACTTTTACCTTTTCATAAAAATGGCATTTTAAGTGGAGTCTGAAGGCCTGTCGTTGCTTGTTGTTGTTGAACAACCGATTCAGGTATTCTCCCGATGCTGCAGTGCTGCTTTTGTTACCCTGCACACATTATATTTTCATTATATTAATGGTACGTAATAATTATTACTGTTAAGTACATATGTATGATGAACAAGTGTAAGAAAAAGACTGCTTACCGGTAGCACATAAATTCATTTGGAAATGATGGTGATCCCAAGCTATCTCACTAAATATTCCAAAATCCAAAAAATTCCAAAATCCGAAACTCTGCCGGCCTCAAGCATTTCAGGTAAGAGGTACTCAACCAGTAATAGGATTCAGTAGTGCAAGTGATACTAATCCAGCCTGCGTCAGAGAGCACAATGTTCCAACTGTGCCACACTCAGAGACATGTGCCTGTGGGGGGGGGAGGGTGAAAACACACACGTGCAGGTGTATAGAATGGGGTAGAAAGCAATAGACAGACACACTGTATACACAAACATTCGTTGAGTCACATGCAAATACATGCAAACTTACAAATGGAGTCATTTGTACATCGGCCTGTTGCCAATGAGTTAGTTCCTGTCTTGTATGACTACTGAGTTGGCACCAATTATCAAGCATCAGTTTAAATGAATCCTATCTTACTCATGTTTTACTCTTCTCACATTCCCAAACCATCCCCCTGCCGCCCTCACACACCATACCCCCACCCCCCAGATTCTACTACTCACTTACACACTCAGTGACCAATTAAGCTACCCCCCCCCCCCATGTGCTCTTTGGATGTGGGTGGAAGGCAGAGCACCCAGGGGAAACCCACACAGTTACAGAGGAGGGGACATACAAACTCTACACAGGCCAGGTTTGGACCTCGGATGATGTAACCATAAAGCAGGGAGAATGGAGCGACCATACAGGGGAATCACTCATACACACATGCTCAGACCTAGGGGACAGAAATAAAGCAGATGCTCCAGTGTAACAACTGAGCCACCATGGGTCAAATGTTCTCTTTTGTTTAGACAATTCCTTGGTGATATCTTGCCTGGGTTGCTGAGGGGAATGAGCTTCAAGTTATTGACACACTTACCATATTGAAAGAGATTTCCTTCGTTGAATCCCCCAGCTACGTTCCTAGCTGTGCTGTAGCAAAAACCACCATATGGGAGATGGTGCCAATGGCCACCGTACTCAGAGCGGGGATGAAGAAGGAGTTCTGTTAACACGTCGTAAGTCATGATATTATTCCTTCACTATCTTCCAGATGCCTCCACCTGCTCCATGTTTGCTGATCAGGTGACTATCCTCACTGCGTGGTGGTCTCAAAACGTATTCCAGGCATTTTAAACAGCAAGGGGCATTTTATTTTGCAGTTGTCACATGCCTGAATGTCCTAGGCTACGTTATGACAGGCGAAGCACATTTGAATTGAATTGATTGACTTTATTTCTTACATCTTTCACATACATGAGGAGTAAAAATCTTTATGTTACATTTCTATCTAAATGTGCAATGTGTAATCATAGTAACTTATATTAATTAATAATAAATAGAACAGTCAATGTAATGTAGAGTACACTCAAATCAGCGTGAGTTCATCAGTCTGATGGCCTGATGGAAGAAGCTGCTCTGGAGCCTGTTGGTCCTGGCTTTTATACTGCGGTACCACTTTCCGAATGGTAGCAGCCGGAATAGATTGCGGTTGGGATGGCTTGGGTCTCCAGTGATCCTATGGGTCCTTTTTATACACCTGTCCTTGTAAATGTCCTGAATCATGGGAAGTTCACAACTACAGATTTACTGGGCTGTCTGCACCACTCTCTGCAGAATCTTGTGATTAAGGGAGGTACAGTTCCCATATCAGGCAGTGATGCAGTCAGTCAGGATGCTCTCAATTGTGCCCCTGAAGAAAGTTCTTAGGATCTGGGGGCCCATACCAAACTTCTTCAATGGTCTGAGGTGAAAGAGGCACACAGCTGGTGTGTGCAGACCACGTGAGGTCCTCGGTGATGTGGATGCCGAGGAACTGGAAGCTGTTTACCCTCTCAACCCCAGATCCATTGATGTCAATAGGGGTTAGCCCCTCTCCATTCCTGCTGTAATCCACAACCAGCTCCTTTGTTTTTGCAACATTGAGGGAGAGGTTGTTTTCTTGACGCCACTGTGTCAGAGAGATGACTGCTTCCCTATGACCACCTTGTTATTGTTTGAGATAAGGCCAATCAATGTAGTGTCATTGGCAAACTTAATTAGCAGATTGGAGCTGTGGGTGGCGATATAGTCATGGGTATACAGGGGGTAAAGGAGGGGACTCAGTACGCAGCACTGAGGGGCTCCTGTATTGAGAGTCAGAGGGTTGAAGGTGAGGGAGCCCACTCTTACAACCTGCTGGCGGTCTGACAGGGAGTTCAGGATCCAGCTGCACAAGGCAAGGTGAAGGCCGAGGTCTCTGAGCTTCTTGTCAACTATGGTGTTGAATGCTGAACAGCATTCCCTTTTTTTTTTGGCGTGTGCCTGCGTGCTTGCGAGTTTCTTGTGTGTGTGAGTTTGCTTGTGTGTGCGTGTCTGTGCGTGTGCGTCTGCGTGCATGTGTCCATGATGATGTCCTTTTCATGGCTTTTTACATGGTGCGGAACGAGAGACTGTGTGGCTCGCCGCTCTAATTCACACTTTCGCAGTATTTTCCCTTTGTTTTATGAGGTTGAGTTGCGATCTCAACACTCAACCTGGCACGGATGGAAAGCGTACTCGGGAGAGGACCTGACTGGTTTTGAACCCGGGAACCTCCGCTCCCGGGTCTGGCGCCAATGTCGTTGCGTCACCAGCCGGCCCAGAACAGCTTTCTCACATAAGCATCCTTCTTCTCCAGATTTGTAAGGACAGTATGTAGAGCAATGGCTATTGCGTCACCCGTCGGTCGGTAGTGTCAGTAGATATTGTTGAAAAGTAGAAAGTCAGCCATTGGTTTCTTTCCCCATCATCCCTTGCACTGACTTTGTATGCAAATTAAGGCCATTGATTTTGATTAGAATGGATAGTATCTTCAAGAAAAAACCAAACGGAGGAAATGCTATATGATTCGTGAATTTACACACAAACAGCACCCTGACATGATGATCTGTCTCAGTGATGTTTTTTAATCAAAAACCAAATCACCATTAAAAATCCCCTGCTTTTATAGCATTACTGTTTCCAGCTGAGAGCACTGACAACCCTGGCAGGGTTATGCTCGAGATATCGCTGTCATTTTTGATGTTCTTGTCACATTTTGGACTATTGAAGCTGTTTTGGAAAATCACATTTCTGTCACATGGTGCTTCCAGGCAACTGGCTGCTTCCTTCTCAGTCACCTTCCCCATTGAACCTCCCCCCACCCCCGTCGACACTACCACTTGCTGCATTTGGATTACATTGTCAGTTCCCTGTGCCTGTTAGTGACAATCCCCGCAGATACGGCTGACAAATAGTTGCCGCTACAGCTTTGACTCACCCGTTCAGCGGCACTTCCACTTCCCGTTTGCCTTTACCTCTTGTAGCTGTGGGCTCTTACGCCAGGACGGGTTACATCTGCATAGTCCCCGAGGGCCGGTGCTTAATATCTAAAGGCCGTTGAATCAGGGCTGACTGAAACAACTAACAGTCTCCTGGTTGTAGACTCCGGCAGCTCCATCGTGGGGTCAACCCTCCCTACTGAGGACATTTTCAAAAGTTGGTGCGTCAAGAGGAGCACATCCAGCTTCAAGGTCTCCTCATTCGAGACAGGCTCTTTTTGCATTACTACCATCAAGAAGGAGGGACAGGACCCTGATCCTTCCCCTCTGCAATCAGATTTCTGAACAGTCCTCGAAAACTATCCCTTACTATCCCTCTTTCACGCAGTTTATTGATTTATCCATCTACCCATCTATTTATTATATGGTTGTATAGTCTCTTTTTATGTCCTGCCCTGTCCTGCTGCAAGAAAATAACAGACGTCACGCGATCTGTTCGTGATAATGAACCTGATTCTGATTCTGAACTCAGTGGACGGAGGAGCAGCTTCTGTTGTGGAGGGAGGAAGGGGGCCGGCACGGCTGGGGAAAGAATTGCCAATGTGTCAGTTCGAAGCCCTGCATCCGGAGTGAGACTGGAGGCTCGATGTGACCGGTACAAAGTGGCAAGACAGGAGTCTGAGGTGACCGGTGGACTGAGGAGGAGTGTAAGCTGCCAGGAAGCTGGCGTCAACTCGAAGACTTCAGGGCCGTGTTGCATCTTTGGACTTAGTATGCCTCAGCTGGAATGAGCTTAGTCTCCTTCCTTCTCCAGCAAACTCCCAACACCTTTTACACAGATTCTCACCAAGGCGGACTTAAAACCCTTTTCACTCCTTTACTGTCACTGATGGCAAGTGAATGAGACCAAGTCAGCCCCACCCGAGAAATAGGATCTTATAGAGGACATAAAACATTCCTTAGCACCTCTCACATGGTGGAAGTATAGAGCAGCTCATTTCCTGGTTCAGTTCACTGCAGGAGCAGATCCTAGTGTTTCAGTAATTCAGAGCAGCTAATGGTCAACAATTGAATTCCAATAGCCATCTGTGTTACTCCTTCACATTCCCCTCTCAGCACGATTTCAAAGATTAACTGCTGGACTGGGATAAAGACAGTCCCAGTTCAATCAAACCAAGCTTAAGGCTGGGTGAGAAGGTGAAGCCATTGGGTATTTCATTCCGTCTGACTTGAGTTGGAAGATTGGAATATTCTCACAAGTAGATGGAATCTATAAAAATTCCAGTTCATGCTACCATCAAACACTGGGATATACTGTAGTAGTCTTTAAAAAATAATGGAATTAGGGCTGGCCGAAGAGATACATTGGAGTCACCCTGCAGAATGCTGATTAGTTATAGCATTCTTGGCCCCCCAGTCTGAATGCTTATTAGATATAACCACTTCTAACCTTGGCGAATACATTGACCTGTGCCAGGCTCTGCTGTGATTAGAATCTGAAACAACCCCCTGCTCCTCACACCTCCCACTCACTGCTGTGCCAGAAACATGGGTTCCCTCGCCGTCTCCCCCATGACTCGGTGCGGAGAGGCTGTCTGTATGGGCTGGTGCCGGGTGTCTGCACAGCTACGTAGTGCTGAGGAGGCAGTGGGGGGTGGGGAAGGGCTCAGGGCTGCGTCCAGAGAGGGTGTGGCCGTTGCCAGGGACTCACAGCCCCTCTTCCTCATCCTGTCAGACCAGCCACTCTCAGGACCTCCTGCTGGAAGTGAAACTGTCATCTTCCCCTCTCTTTGTTTGGTTTTACTGCCCTGAGATCTCTCAAATGGTGCTCTCTGACCCCTGAACTTGTTACCGTGGAGAATCTCTCTCTATATAGAACATAGAGTACAGCACAGGAAAAGGCCACTCAGCCCATAATGTTGCACCAAACTAATTAACTGGTTACTAAAAGCCTAACTAAAGTAATCCCTTCCGCCTAAATAATGTCCATGCCCCTGTATTCTCTGCACATTCACATGCTCTTTATAATGGCCCATTTTGGTGCCAGGAGTGCATCCTCCTCTCCCAGAGAGTACAGAATGCAAAGCTGCAGAAGTTAAAATCTGATTCAAATTACAAGAAGACAGGTTATGGTGCAGATACTCAGCAGATCAGGCTGCATTTGAGGAGGAAGAAACAGTTAACGTTTCAGCTCGATGACCCTTCACCAGAACTGGGAAAGAGTTAGAAATCAGACATTTTTCATGTTGCAGTGAAGGAGAAGCGGAGAGAACGGAGAGAGAGCTTGTGAAGGGCAGAGAACAAGAGAGGCTATGGCAGTGCTGGCTGAGGGAGGGTGGCAACCCCTTGCTAACTGCAGACAGCGCAGAGAGAAAGCTCATAGAAGGGGATAGATGAAAACATAAGACCATAACACATAGGAGCAAAATTAGGCCATTCAGCCCATCGAGTCTGCTCCGCCATTCCATCATGGCTGATCCCAGATCCCACTCAACCCCATACACCTGTCTTCTCGCCATATCCCTTGATGTGCTGACCAATCAGGAAACTAACAACTTCCACCTTAAATATACCCACGGACTTGGCCTCCACCACAGTCTGTGGCAGAGCATTCCACAGATTCGTCACTCTCTGGCTAAAATAATTCTTCCTTATCTCCGTTCTAAAAGGTCACCTCTCAATTTTGAGCTGTGCCCTCTAGTCTGGATACTCTCACCATAGGAAACATCCTCTCACAGGCCCAAAGCTGCCAAACGCTCCCCATATATTAACCCCTTCATTCCCAGAATCATTCTCATGATTTTCTCCAATGACATCACATCCTTTCTGAGATAATGAACCCAAAACTGATGACAATACTCCAAATGCAGCCTGACTAGTGTCTTATAAAGCTTCAGCATTATCTCCTTGCTTTTATATTCTATTCCCCTTGAAATAAATGCCAGCATTGCATTTGCCTTCTTTACCACAGACTCAACCTGTAAATTAACCTTCTGGGAGTCTTGCATGAGGACTCCTAAGTCCCTCTGCACCTCTAATGTTTGAACCTTCTCCCCATTAAGATAATAGTCTGCACTATTATTTCTCTTACCAAAATGCATTATTATACATTTCCCAACACTGTATTCCATTTGCCACTTTTTTGCTTAAGCTTCCAATTTGTCTAAGTTCTGCTGCAATTGCATTGTCTCCTCAGCAGTACCTACCCCTCCACCTATCTTTGTATCATCTTCAATCTTTGCCACAAAGTCATCAATTCCATTATCCAAATCATTGACAAACAATGTGAAAACTAGGGGTCCCAATACTGACCCCTGAGGAACACCACTAGTCACTGGCAGCCAACCGGAAAAGGCCCGCTTTATTCCCACTCACTGCCTCCTGCCTGTCAGCCATTCTTCTATCCATGCCAGTATATCTTCTGTAACACCACAGGATTTTAACTTGTTAAGCAGCCTCATGTGAGGCACCTTATCAAATGCCTTCTGAAAATCTAAGTAAATTACATTCACTGTCTCTCCTTTGTCCACCCTGCTTGTTACTTCCTTGAAGAACTCTAACATATTTGTCAGGCAAGATTTCCCTTTACAGATACCATGCTGACTTTGACTTATTTTATCATTGGTCTCCAAGTACCCGAAACCTCATCCTTAATAATGGACTCCAACACTTTCCCAACCACTGAGGCTAGACTAACTGGCCTATAGTTTCCTCTCTTTTGTCTTCCTCCCTTCTTAAAGGGTGGAACAGAAGTAAGCAAAAAACCCTGGGGGTCTGGCAGCATCTATGGAAAGGAATAAACAGTTGACATTTCGGGCCAACGCCCTTCATCAGGCCCAAGATGTCAACCATTTATTACTCACCACAGGTGCTGCCTGACCTGCTGAGTTCTTCCAGCATTTTGTTATGTTGCTCTAGATTTCCAGCATTTCTAGAATCCCTTGTGTCTATGAAAGCAGAGAAGTGGGAGAAAGAATAAAGGAACTAAAAGCCATGCTGGTTTGAAGGCACGCACATTGGAGTTGCAAATCACTGCTGGTACAAATTCTGAACTGATGGAAGAATTCAGCCTATCAAGCAGCAGATGAAGGAAAGAAAAAATGAAGAGAATGTTCTGGATGCTTATTAGTATTGATTTAAACCAGAAAGGCAGGTTATTTGAAATTGCTGCACGTTTCAAACTGACAAACAGGAAATGTTAACTCTTTTTCTCTTTCCACAGATGCTGCTCAATCCGCTGACTGTTTGTGTTTCAGATTTCCAATATTTTCTGGTTTTTTAAAATTTTTGTTTGTTGCATTCTGTGTTCCCCCATGTTGTTTCCACCCAGCATCTCCCTTTAGTTGCAGGTTTTCCATCGGACCTTGGCTTTGGGCTGTGGTAGAATTTCCACTCCAGGAATGTGTCAAGTTTGCAGTCCTGGTTCGCTTACGCATTTTCACTGAACCTGTCCTGGTGTGTTCTAGAAGCGAAGCCAGGAGCCTTTTCACAGGGCGTTGCAAATTCTGAGAACTCCCTGCAGCTCTGGTTGGTTGAGGGTTGTCTGTGAGAGACCACTGACGAATTGTCCATTTCCTTATGGCAATGTTACTTTGTTTTGGGTGGCTGGGTTGCTGAAGATAAAGGGGCAGATTAAGCACAGTTATAATAGCTGTCAAGGCGTAGGTCCTTACAGTCTCTGGTTCAGGTGATAATTTTAGAAGTCTGCAGCGGAATTGACAGAATTGCCATGAGGCCATGTATTTACAGTATTACATAACATGATAGACTTGAGGAACTCAACAGGCCAGGCAGCATTTATGGAATGAAAGGGTCAGTCCGCGTTTCATGCTGAGAAACATCTCCTTGATGAATTGCTTCCCGATAGCAGGATACTGAGCACAACTAACTAACACCTGCTTCCATCTTGGAGCAGATTCTTCATGAGCAAAATTATTGCCTCCATTGGTAGCTTGCAAGCAACCTAAGGACATCGGTTGTAATCAGTATTCATTATAGTTGTCTAAGTGTTCTTCATAAACCACACCAATCCGAACATCACCATCAAACCCACCGACAAGGGGAGTACTAGGACTGATCTCCACCTTTCCGAGGACAGACGGCAGCTCTCAGACACCTCCTCTTACTTACCCCTTGAGCAGGACCCCACTAAGTAGCATCAGGCCATCGTCTCCCATACCACCACCAACCTCATCAACTCTGGAGACCTCCCATCCACTGCCGCCAACCCCAAAGTCCCTGTACTCTGCGCTACTCATTTCTAAATCTTACCCAGCTGTTCTGCTAGGTTCATTGTTTCTGGTTGCTCCTGCCCCACTGAATTTGTATCTACATAACTTGACTCCATTCTGTTCCCCCACCCCACCACCAGGTTCAGTCCCTTGCCACCTACATCCCTTCAGTCATTTTCATCTCTCGATAACCCTGATTGCTTTATTTTCACTATGGGCACCCAGTCCCTGTACACGTCCATCCTCCATCTGGTAGACTTTAAACTCTCTGCTTCTTTCTAGACAACAGACCTAACTAGTTCCCCTCCACCATCACCCTCTCTGTCTGATAGAACTAGTCCTATCCTCAACAATTTCTCATCTGGCTCCTCCTACTTTCTCAAAGGGTGTCGCAATAGGTAACTGTGTGGGCCCCCGTTATACCTGCCTTTTCATCAATTACGTGGAACAGTCCATGTTCTACATCTACACTGGTAATGTTTCCCAACTTTTTCTACACCTCATTGATGCTGCTTCCTGCAGCCGTCTGTGTTCATCAACTTTGCCTGCAACTTACATCCTGCCCACAACTATACTAGCCCATCTCTGACACCTCTCTTCCCTTTCTCAATCTCTCTGTCTTCATTCCTACAAGCAGACTACCCACTGACATCTTTTACAAACGTACTAACTCTGCCAGTTACTTTGACTATACCCCATCCCGCTCTGTCACTTGTAAAAATGTAATTACATCTCGCAGTTCCTCTGTCTCTGCCACATCTGTTCCCAGGGTGAGACTTCCCATTCTAGAACACCTGAGATGTCCTCTTCTTTCAATGAATGGGATTCCCTCCCATCACCGTCGATGCTGCCCTCAGACGAGTCTCCTCCATTTCTGACACATCTGCCCTCACCACATCCTCCCTGTCATCAGAACAGCGATAGGATTCCCTTTTCCTTATCTACCATCCCATGATCTTCTGCATCCGACGCAATATTCTCTGAAACTACTACCATCCCCATTGGGATCCTACCACTAAATACACCTTTCCCTCTTCCCCTCCCCACTCTCTGCTTTCCATAGGGAATACTGCCCATGCGATTCCCTTGTCCGTTCATCCCTCCCACTGATCTCCCCGGCACTTATCCCGGTAAACACAAGTGCTACACATGCCCCTGCAACTCTTCCCTCACCTCCGTTCAGGACCAGTTGCTCTGGACACTTAAAGCGAAGTCACTGGCACTGGTATTTGGTGCAAACTCCTCTATGCCATTGAGACCCAATGCAGACTAGAAGACTCCTTTGTTGAGCTCCTTTCCTTTGTCTGTTGCAAAAGGCAGAATCTCTCTGTGGTTATCTATTTCTATTCAACTTTCTATTGCTAATCTGACATGTCTTTCCAAGACCACCTCTACTCCATGATGAGGTTGAATTCAGGTTGGAGGTGCAACACCTTATCTTCTGCCTGGGTATCCTCCAACCTGATGGCATGAACATCAATTTCTCTAACTTATAGTAATTACTCCAAGTTTGCGGATGACACGAAGCTGGGTGGCAGTGTTAGCTGTGAGGAGAATGCTAAGAGGATGCAGGGTGACTTGGATAGGTTGGGTGAGTGGGCAAATTCATGGCAGATGCAATTTAATGTGAATAAATGTGAAGTTATCCACCTTGGTGGCAAAAATAGGAAAACAGATTATTATCTGAATGGTGGCCGATTAGGAAAAGGGGAGGTGCAACGAGACCTGGGTGTCATTATACACCAGTCATTGAAAGTGGGCATGCAGGTACGGCAGGCGGTGAAAAAGGCGAATGGTATGCTGGCATTTATAGCGAGAGGATTCGAGTACAGGAGCAGGGAGGTACTACTGCAGTTGTTCAAGGCCTTAGTGAGACCACACCTGGAGTATTGTGTGCAGTTTTGGTCCCCTAATCTGAGGAAAGACATCCTTGCCATAGAGGGAGTACAAAGAAGGTTCACCAGATTGATTCCTGGGATGGCAGGACTTCCACATGAAGAAAGACTGGATGAACTGGGCTTGTACTCGTTGGAATTTAGAAGATTGAGGGGGGATCTGATTGAAACGTATAAGATCCTAAAGGGATTGGACAGGCTAGATGCAGGAAGATTGTTCCCGATGTTGAGGAAGTCCAGAACGAGGGCCACAGTTTGAGGATAGAGGGGAAGCCTTTTAGGACCGAGATTAGGAAAAACTTCTTCACACAGGGAGTGGTGAATCTGTGGAATTCTCTGCCACAGGAGACAGTTGAGGCCAGTTCATTGGCTATATTTAAGAGGGAGTTAGATATGGCCCTTGTGGCTACGGGGGTCAGGGGGTATGGAGGGAAAGCTGGGGCGGGGTTCTGAGTTGGATGATCAGCCATGATCATAATAAATGGCGGTGCAGGCTCGAAGGGCCGAATGGCCTACTCCTGCACCTATTTTCTATGTTTCTATGTTACTCTGCCCCTCTTTCCTTCTCTTTTTCCCTTCAGCATTCTGGTTATCTCTCATCCGTTCTCTTCTCCTCAGTTGTCCATATCCACCCTAAGGTTCTCCTCTTCCTTCCCTTTCTTCAGTTTCCTCCCTCATCAGCCCTTTCCCTCTTCCACCTATCACCACCCAGCTTCTTCCTTCATCTCCCTCCCCCACCCACCCACCTTCCCCCTCACCTTGTTTTATCCATCACCTCCCAGCCTGTACTCCTTCCCCTCCCCTGGGAAGGAGCACTGAGCCTGGGGCAGGAAAAACTGCAACGTTCCAAAAGAAAAAATTGTCAAACCCGTTCGGATTTGATAGGAGCAATTCAACTTCTTGGCATTGGATAGAACAATAGAGCTCACCTTTTCATTCTGGCTTCTTACCCTTTCCTTTCCAGTCCTGATGAAGGGTGTCAGCTGGCTAGTCAGCTGTTTATTCAGAATCAGAATCAGGTTTATTCTCACCGGCATGTGACATGAAGTTTGTTAACTTAGCAGCAGCAATTCAATGCAATACATAATTTAGCAGAGAGAGAGAGAAAAAAATGATAAATAAAATAAAACATAATAAGTAAACAAGCAAGTCAATTACATATATTGAATAGATTTTAAAAAATGTGTAAAAACAGAAATACTGGATATTAAAAAAGGTGAGGTAGTGTCCGAAGCTTCAATGTCCATTTAGGAATCGGATGGCAGAGGGGAAGAAGCTGTTCCTGAATCACTGAGTGTGCGCCTTCAGGCTTCTGTATCTCCTACCTGATGGTAACAGTGAGAAAAGGGCATGTCCTGGGTGCTGGAGGTCCTTAATAATGGACGCTGCCTTTCTGAGACACCGCTCCCTAAAGATGTCCTGGGTACTTTGTAGGCTAGTGCCCAAGATGGAGCTGACTAGATTTACAACCTTCTGCAGCTTCTTTCGGTCCTGTGCAGTAGCCCCTCCATACCAGACAGTGATGCAGCCTGTCCGAATGCTCTCCACAGTACAACTATAGAAGTTTTTGAGTGTATTTGTTGACATGCCAAATCTCTTCAAACTCCTAATAAAGTATAGCTGCTGTCTTGCCTTCTTTATAACTACATCGATATGTTGGGACCAGGTTAGATCTTCGGAGACCTTGACACCGAGGAACTTGAAGCTGCTCACTCTCTCCACTTCTGATCCCTCTATGAGGATTGGTATGTGCTTCTTCATCTTACCCTTCCTGAGGTCCACAATCAGCTCTTTCTTCTTACAGGCGTTGAGAGCCAGGTTGTTGCTGCGGCACCACTCCACTAGTTGGCATATCTCACTCCTGTGTGCCCTCTCATCCTGTACTTCCTCTCCAAGATCCGCCTCGCTTGTGAGTTCTTCCAGCATTTTGTGTGTGTTGCTCAAGATGTCCAGCATCTGGAGATCCTTGTATTTAAGTCTTCCCTCTTGTTCACTTAGGAGAGTTTGCACTGATCCAGTGATCGGAAAAGCAGCGACAACATTTCAAAAAAATTGTCGAACCTGTTTGCATTTACCCTGGACGTGTTGATAGAAGCAAAGCAGCATCTTGTTATTGGATGGAAGAATGCAGTTGACAACGCTGCTCACCCACAGTGGCCTTCCCCTGTTATGCTGCGATTAGGATTCCACCTGAAATCCACACCCCAGCAGGTAAGGCTTACTTTTGTACTAACTGGTTGGAATTCAAATGCCGTACTTCCTTGTCTGCCTTCACTTTGACTTTCTGTAGAAATAAATTTCTATCAAAGTTATATTCCACTAGAGTTGTCAGCAAACACCTCTTCGATATATTTAGTAACAGACTTGCCACTCCTCACACTGCCTAGAAGCTGTTTGTTGGTGGACAGTATCTGGCCAATCACTTAACTGGTGACCTGCTGGTGATCCTGTATTAGAATGTTAGCATTTGGGCCCTCGGCTACTTATTACAAATTATCTTGTATAGTTTTAGATGCAAGCTCTATTCTTTTCCTCCAATATCTACCCCACAGTCTTTCCCAGAGAATTCCAGGTTTAGAGACTGGGATGAAAGTTTGGGGCTGAGAAAGGTTTTGGTGTGGACATGGTTTTGTGGCGTTTAGAGACTGGGATGAAAGTTTGGGGCTGAGAAAAGTTCTGGCGTGGATATGATTACGTGACATTTAGAGACTGGGATGAAAGTTTGGGGCTGAGAAAGGTTTTGGTGTGGACATGGTTATGTGGCGTTTAGCGTAACACTATTACAGCGCCGGTGACCATGTTCATTCTGCCACTGCCTGGAAGGGTTTGTTTGTTCTCCCCAGGGCACGGATTTCCTCAGGCTGCTCCGATTTCCTCCCACTAACGTACAGGTTAGTAGACCGGGGGGGCAACTCCCAGAGGACTGACCTCTACCTTGCTGAGGCCAGGCGGACACTCTCAGGTATGTCTTTGCCACGTACCCTGTGACGGGGATAAAGAACCAGCAGAGATGGAAAACACTTTGGAGTCCAGTATTGCTATAAACTAATAATATTTATTAGTAACTATGCAATATAAGTATGGAATATATATGTATGAAAAAACCAAGCTACTTTAAGTCTAGGGGTAAAAAGATACAGTCTTACGATGTAGAGTAAAGTTCAGTTCAGTTCAGTTCGTGGTATTTAGTTGAGTAGTGATGGAGAGAGAGAGAGAGAGAGAGAGAGTGAGTTGAGTCTTCAGGTGAGCTGACGCCGTCGATCTTCTCGTCGTCCTCCGAAATCATTTACAAGTCACCGATGTGACTTTAACCAGGGGGACCAGTCTTCTGTGGTGGAGCTATCACCCAGGCGAGGGTGGACACATAGACAACTCCCCACCAGTCAACCCCTTCTCCTCAAACTGGAATAGCAACTTGGATCAATCCGCCTGATCGATCCTCCAAAACCCACTTTCTCTGCGGGCACAACAATGCTCATTCAGCGTCCAGATCATGAGTCTGAGGTCTGTATCATCTGACCTCCCATTTATTTCACCAGGCTCAGCATCACCTGCCATTCAAAGAGTCCCTCCTTCCTTTGTCTGTAAAGGAGTGCACAAGCAGGCAACAAGTCCTTGAAGAAATATCAACAATTTGCCTTTGATCACCATAGCAACCTTCGAGCTGCTCGGTGCTGTCTCCAATTCCAGCTCAGTAAAAATCCGAAGTTACTTCCAATGCCTTAAAGTGACAGTCCAACTGTTAATCTTCGTCTCTCTCTCTCTTTTCCAAAAGCAACATATCGGTGGTAAATAACTCTGTCTCTCTCTCCTTTCCAAACAAACCATCAATGATAAATGTCTCTCTTTGTCTCTCTTCAAACAGTTAATAGGGGCACTCCTGGATCCCCTCACAGTCTTCCTGCCAATCCTTGAAATGGACCCCACCCCGGACCATCAGAAAATTGTCTCTGACACCATCACTGACCTCATCAGCTCTGGAGAGCTCTCATCCACTGCCACCAAGATCATAGTTGCCTTACCCGGCGCTGCTCATTTCGACCTCCTGCTCAAGATCCACAAACCAAACTGTCTGGGTAGGCCCATTGTCTCTGGCCTCTCCTGCCCTACTAAACATCTGCAAACCTCGACTCTATTCTATCCCCCTTCGTTCAGTCCCTTCCCATCTACATCCGCAACACTTCACATGCTCTCGATCTCAGTTCCCTGGCCCTGGCTGCTTCATTTTCACCATGGATGTCCACTCCCTATCCCCCATCATGAAGGCTTTAAAACTCCACTCCTTTCTCAATAAAAGACCCAACCAGTTCCCCTTCGACAGCATCCTCCTCCAACTGGCAGAACTGGTCCTCACTCTCAATGATTTCTCCTTTGGCTCCTCCCACTTTCTCCAGACTCGAGGGGTAGCCATGGGCACCCATATGGGCCCTAGCTATGGCTGGCTTTTCATTGGCTATGTAGAACAGTCCATGTTCCAAGCTTTCCTTGGGGAATACTTCCACCCTGCCCATAAATTCACTTGGTCCATCTCTGACACCTTCCTCCCCTTTCTTGATCTCTCTATCTCCATCTCTGGAGACAAACTGTCAAATGACATTTTTCATAAACCTACTGATTCCCATAGTTATCTTGATTATACCTCTTCCCTCCCTGTCTCCTGTAAAAAATGATATTCTCTTTTCCCAGTTCCTTCATCTTTGCTACATCGATTCTCAGGAGGAGGCTTCCCTTTCCAGGACATCAAAGATGTCCTCCTTTTTCAAAGAACGGGATTTCCCTTCCTCCACTATTGCTGTTGCCCTCATCCACATCTCCTTCATTTCCCGGATATCCGTGCTCACCCAATCTTTCCACCGCCTTAACAGGGACGGAGTTTTTCTTTTCTTGTCCTCACCTACAACCCCATGAGACTCCACATCCAACTAATCATCCTCCACAACATCCACTATCTTCAATGGGATGCTAACACCAAACGCATCTTTACCTCTTCGCATCTCTGCCTTCTGCAGGAATTGCTCTCTGTGTGACTCCTTTGTCCGCTCAACCCTCCATACCAATCTCCCTCCTGGCACTTACCTCTGCAAGCAACAGAAATGCTACACCTGCCCATTCACCTCCTCCTTCACCTCCATCCAGGGCTCCAAACAGTCCTTCCAGGTGAGGCAACACTTCACCTGCAAATCTGTTGGGGTTTGTCTATTGTATCCAGTGCTCCTGATGTAGCCTCCTCTAAATTGGTGAGAAACTGGGGACCACTTTGTCAAGCACCTTCACTCCATCTGCCCAACACATAATTTCCCAAACATTTTCATTCCTATCCCTATTCCCATCCCAGCATGCGGTCCATGGTCTCCTCTTTTGTCACAACAAGGCCATTCCTCTGGGTGGAGGAGCAACACCTGATATTCCATCTAGGTAGCCTCCAACCTGATTGCATGAAGATCAATTTCTTCTTCCAATAAAAAGAATTCCCCCTCCCTCCTCCCTTCTTCTATTCCTCACTCTGGCCTCTTACCTCTTCTCACCTGCCTATCACCTCCCTCTGGTGCCCCACCTTCTTCCATTTCTACCATAGTCTACACTCCTCTCCTATCCTTCTTCTCTATCCCTTTACCTTTCCCACCCACCTGGCTTCACCTGTTTCCTTCTAGCTAGTCCTTCTCCTCTCCTCCATCTCTTAATTCTGGCTTTTCCCCCTTCCTTTCCAGTCCTGATGAAGAGTCTCGGCCTGAAACGTCAACTGTTTATTCATTTCCATAAATACTGCCTGACCTGCTGGATTCTTCCAGCATTTTGTGTGTGCTGCTCTGGATTTCCAGCATCTGCAGAATCTCTTGTGTTCATTGAGGTTAATTGGCCACATGAGTGTAAGTGGGCTGCCTGGTCTCGATAGGCTTGAAAGGCCTGTTAGAAACTGTATCTCTAAATAAAATTTTTCAAAAAATCAACAACAGTAAATCAAAACCCAGAGAGGCTTCCGATCTCTTGTCACCCTCCAAAGGTTTGGAGTAACACCAGGGAGAGAGGACGAATGATATACCTCCTCCACTTTGTCAGCTCAGCGGGAAAGTACAGCCGGAGCAACAGCTATCCGCCACATCAGCTGCTAATTGGACGCACCACCTGTGTGCGTCCAACGCTTAGGCAGCCGTGAAAAATGATCCAGAATTTGAACTGCGATTCATCACTGTGAAATGAGGGCTGGCAGAGGTCCCCCACTGCTTCCTTATTACCATAGCGACAGCTGCATCAGTGGCCTTTTGTTCAATTTATCACCAGGGTTCGAGGAGGACTTGATATCAGGTCAATTCCACAAAAGTGTTGGGCCAAGAGGCAGGAACACATCAATAACTAATGCACAAAACAAATGGTATCTCTGTAACCTCTTTCTCCCTGCATCCCAAAACTATTTTCAGAACAGTCACCGGGTCAAACTGATAATACCGTTATGATTGATGTTAGCTTTGGTATACAACTACAAACATCATAGATCTTTCAAACAGAAACTGCCTGCCTATCATTAAAACATTGTGTGAAACTAACAGCTTCACTCATATGTACATATAGTGTTATCATGGAGAGATTATTGTATACACTCTAGTCTGCACTGTATTTCTTTGACTGATGGCAATGGTTAGTATGCTCTGGTCAGTTAACTCTCTGCATTCTTTCCCCTGGAGCTGGCAGTCATGGGCTCTTGGACCAGACTCACGTGTAAGTGCTGTATATCCCGACCAGTGCAGCCTCTGGTCGCTTTGGAGATGAATGAGGACGTCAACATGGAAACCAAACGATGGCTAATGGCCAGGATCCAGGCCGAGAAGGCCGCTGGTGGTATGAAAATAGTTGATTAATCTCTAGTCAATAAACACCACTCCCAAAATTCCATGTTTAATCAAGATTGTACCTCTTTGGAGACTGACCTTTTCTCCGCGGCTGGGTCAGTGGAGGGACTCTGAGTGAGTGTTTGGCCTTCATCTACCTCCTGTGCATGAGTGAACACCTTCTTGCCCAACCCCACCTCCCAGTGCTGAGAGTGCTCCAATCATGTGTGAGTGGAAGGGAATGATTATTTTTGTTCAGTGTCTGCTTTTGTAAACTAGTGATGAGTCTTTAATGCCTGTGTGGAGTTGTCATAGCTTGCCTCACTCAGTGTGTAGACAATCGACAGCATGTCAGGTCCCTCGCATTGACTGGAATTAAAATAAAAGCAGTAGATGCTGGAAATCTGAAGCACACACTGGTCAGGCAGTATCTGTGGAAAGAGAAACAGAGTTAATGTTTCAAGTCAAAAGACCCTTTGTAACTACAAAGATTTGAAATGGTTTAGTTCAATCTGAAACCAAGACCTTAAATCTGAAGAATGTAAACAGCACAGACATGAGACGTGATTTGTCTATGGTACTTTGAAAGACATAACATTGGACCAATAATGACTAACATTTGACAAAATAATGTGTGGTTTACAAGTTATATACATCCTCAAAGAAGAAAAGAAAGCAAGTCGAAAAGTGATTACGTTCAGCAAGAGAAGTTAAAGGTCGTACTGAATCAAGAAAAAAGGGGATAGGTAAAATTCAGCAGTCTTGAGGATTGGGAGAATATCAAAATTCAGCAGAAGAGGATGAAGAGATTGATAAAGAATGCAACAGAAGGCCAACAAGAAACACGAGTCCTGATGAAGGGTAATGGCCTGAAATGCCAACTGTTTATTCCCCTCCATAGATCCTTCCTGGCTTGCTGAATTCCCCTTGCATTTTGTGTGTGTGCTCTGTATTTCCAGCATCTGCAGAATCTCTTGTGTTTACAAAAAAACGCTTGTAAAAGCTTCTACGGACGTGTCAAAAGGCAAGGATTAGCAGAAATCAATGTGTAGACTTTTTCTATTTCTCTCACTCATGATGGTCATGTGCATGTCTTGACAGCTGAGTCACTCCACATTATAGCACTCTTCCTTCATATTCACTCTGTCTCTTTTATTAATGAAAATATCCAGTGCATACGTTTCCTCCAAAGATGCTCCTTTTCTCTCATTCTATTTCCTCTTTCCATTGCTACTCCTCATTTCCATTTATTTTCTTTCTCACTCACTATTTCACACCTCTCATTCTGTGTCCCATTTCTTCCTTCAGTCTCTCAATTTCCTTTCTGTCTTTCTATACCCCACTCAGTTATGTACGCAATCAGTCACCGAATCATATGGCATGAAATTTGTATTTTGTGGCAGCAATCTAGTGCAAAGGTACAACAAAATAAATAAACTGTGCAAAAAAAACAAATAATGAATTTGGTCCAAGGAATAAAGAAAATTTTCATAAATTTGATGACAGAGGGGAAGAAGTTGTTCCTGAATCGTTGAGTGTGGGTCTTTAGGTTCCTGTATTCCTTCCTGATGGAAGTAAGGAGGAGAGGCCATGTCCCAAATGCTGAAGGTCCACGATGATGGATGCTACCTTTTTGAGGCACTGCCTCTCGAAGATGCCCTTGATGGTGAGGAGAGCTGTGCCGTTGAAGAAGGTGATGGAGTCTACAACTCTCCCCAGTCCTGCACATTGGAGCCTCCAAACTAGGCTGTGATGTCACCAGTTAGAATGCTCTCCATCATCCGTCTATAGAAATGTGTGAGAGATTTTGGTGACATGCCAGTGTACATCAAGCAATGTAGAATGTACCACTTTGTTGCATTACTTTGCTTTCACATCACTTTTTATTTCTTCTGTTAGCTGCCTCTCTGACCTCCCTGTTGTACTTCCTCCGGACATCATACAGGGAAGCCACTAGCACTGGGATTCTGAAAGGATAAGACTAACAAGACAAAATAGTTTCATTTGTATCCATGAGCTCCCTCTCCTTCCTTGAGCAGGTGCAGAACTAATGGTCCATCCTGGTGAAGATGACGACGGGCACATGCTCATTGTTTCTGCATCTCAACATGTCCTCCTAAGGGCTGCTGAGGTTCTTGGATTTTACAAGCTCTACAAAGATGGCTCCATGATCTCATTTTCCTACAGGGACAGAAGAAATTTTAAAAACTCAGGTATCATTTTCACATTGAGAAACTTCTACTGCTTTGTGGTTGTACAATGTTTTCACTCCTATATCTTCCTTTCAGATAACATTGACGAATTTCTGACTTTAGCCGAGCGTCAGTTCATCATTCTACGAACACTGGAGAACATAAAAGCCGTGGATGAAGAGTATATTCCAGGATATCCAACAAAGACCCTCTATCCAGGAGAAGCAATTTGTAAGTTCTAAGACTATTAGAAAGAGGTGTTTTTACTCTTTGAAATATAAATACCATTCAAGTTATTTCATCTTTCATAAAGTGGATGACACAAAAATGTTGGAAGTGAAATGGTGATCTGTGCATTGCAGTTGCCATTCATTCAGAGAAATGACCACGCCATACAATTCTTATTCAACACAAAATAACAGCATTGCAAGTGCTTTCTGTCAGCTCAAGAATAAAACCAACAAAAGAACTTGGAAAACATGATCAATACACTCTCAAAATGCTGGAGGAATTCGGCAGGTCAGGTAGAATCTGTGGACAGTCAACATTTTGGGCCAAGACCCAATCCTGATGAAGGGTTTTGGCTTGAAACATCAACTGCTCCTTTCACTCCACAGATACAAACTGAGCTGTTAAGTTCCTCCAGCATTTAGTGTATTTTGATCAAGATTTCCAGCATCTTTTGTGTGTCTGGAAACACAAAATGAAGCTTTCTTCATACTTAATAGTGTAAATTGAGGAGCATGCTCAAGAATACATTCAGCAGAAAAGAGAAATATAAAAACATATTGTTTAGTCCAATAGCCTGCTGCTCTGGTCCATTAATACCTTGAGTATTGTGTCCTAATTCTGGTCACTGAGAAACTAAAGGGAGACTGGTGTGCTGGTGAGTGAGCAGAGAAGATCCACCAATCCGAGCTGCGATATCGGAAAAAAAATGGGGGACACCTTAACCTAAATGAAATATGATCTGGAGGAAATAAGCTAAGATAAGATAAAACTTTATTTATCCTGAAGGAAACTATTGTTGCAAGGGTGCTCAGTCAGTTATATATACCTTAAAATACAAAATGTGATATAAAAAAGACTACAAAATGTGCATTAAAAAGTAATAATGCAAAATACAGATGAGCAATGAAACCATATACTGTATGTAAGTACTTAAGGAAGAGGAGCTATAGAGTTTTATAGCCACAGGGAGAACTTCACTTAATTTCATTTGACCGCTTTGATTTAGTGCCTGTGTGCTCAGTTCTCAAACATGTTTGGCTTTAGTTCACAGATTGCAGAAAAGCAAGATCCTGCATGCCTTCTATCCATTGCATCATGAGGAACTGCTGAGTGAGCTGGAATCAAACTGGCATACTCACAGGAAGCTAACTCTACAACCCGTTGGTGAGCAGACCAAAGTCAGGAAGCGGGACTGGTTCTGTCAGTCCAGCCTTCTTTCCACCCCTCCACATATTGTCAGCCAGATGCTCAAGATGCCCTCCCAGCTATGTCTAGAATCTTCTCAAAACCCACCTTACCAACAAGTCTAGACTTCATCCAAACTCTCTCTGTTTCTGTTCTCATCCCAGTTAATGTGATCTTATGGCATAAACTCACAGTTGCTCAACTGCCAGTGCTCATGTTTACTAGTTTCACTGCTCTTGCCTGGCAATAATTGGTGTGTTTTTCTCTCTTCCTTTTACTTACTTTCCTGGGTAAGTTCAATCATTCAACTTGATAAAATACCAATACGAAAGTAAAGCATTAAACTGCATTTTCCTTGCCAGACGTTCTACACACTTGATGGGACTCTATATTGTGGGTTATGTCAAGGATTGAATATATAATGGGATATGACAATGGTTATAGTTAAGTTTTTTTGAAGTGTGGTTTTGGGCAAGGATCCTATATATTATGGGACTTGACATTGATTATAGCTCTCAAGTTTATTGCCATGTGTACAAATATGGTGAGGTCCTGGTTCTATGAAAATCTTGTTTGCAGCAGCATCACAGTCATGTAGATCCAGACAACATGACCAATAAATTATAGGAACCTACACTAATTGGCCACTTTATTAGGTACACCTGTACACTTCTCGTTAATGCAAATATCTAATCAGCCAATCATGTGGCAGCAACTCAATGCATAAGAGCATGCAGACATGGTCAAGGGGTTCATTTGCTGTTCACACCAAACATCAGAATGGGGAAGAAATGTGATCTAAGTCACTTTGACCATGGAGTAATTGTTCGTGCCAGATGGGTGGAGATTTGAGTATCTCAGAAATCGCTAATCTCCTGGGATTTTCACACACAATAGTCTAGAGTTTACAGAGAATGGTGTGAAAAATGAAAAGAAACACCCACTGAGAGGCAGTTCTATGGGCAAAACTGCCTTGTTAATGAGAGGGGTCAGAGGAGAAAGGCCATACTGGTTCAAGCTGACAGGAAAGCAACAGTAACTCAAATAACCCCATGTTACAACAGTGGTGTGCAGAAGAACATTTCTGATTGCGCATGTCAAACCTTGAAGTGAATGGGTTACAGCAGCAGAGGACCACAAACATCCACTCATTGGCCAATTTATTGGATACAGAAGGTACGCAATGAAGTGGCCACTGTATGTACACATGATAAACTTGAATCTTGTCTCATTATTGTGTGACTTTTTTCTTTACAGATTCTATTTACAGATATTACGGTGGTTCTGTCGCCATGTACTTCAGTTTTCTGGAATTCTTCACCTGTTCACTTGCACCAATGGCGATCTTCGGTGCCATGATGGTTGCCCTCTCGATGGACACCGTCGATAAATGCATCCTATTTTCGGTTTTCAATATAATCTGGTCAACGGTGATCATGGAGTTGTGGAAACGTCATAGCTTCGTCCTATCCTACACTTGGGGCACACTGCAGATGAACAGTCAATTTGAGGAGCCCCGTATGGGTTACGAAGGCCCAATGAGTACCAACCCCATCACCCTTCGCCAACAGCCATATTACCCCGCATGGAAGCGTAAAGTGAAAGTTTGGCTTGTTTCTGTTCCAGTCCTATGTTTGTTTCTCGCCTTTTCTCTCTGCACAATGATTATTTTCTTCTGGATGGAAGCTTGGGTCAAGGCCTTTTACAGCGAACGTGAAAACTATTGGAGCTGTGTGCTGTACATCCCAAGCATTCTTCACACTCTCTGCATCACTGTCCTCAACGCCTGGTACAAAACAGTCGCCAAAATGCTTACAGAATGGGGTAAGGCTGTGCTGAGAGTTGAGGAAGACTGCATTCAAGTGGCACTACTAGAAGCCACACTGCCCACAACCCCTGCTTCTATAGGAAGCCTTTGGGCAAGCTATCAATGGTTTCAGGGTTATGTTGTTCCTACAGAGGTGCTACCTCTCTTCATCTGGCAACATGACTAGGAAATGGAGCTCTGCAAAGTTCCAGGATGTGGCTTGTTTGTTTCCTGGGCCACCATACTTCCTTAAATATCCCTAAAATGTTGCTGATTTTCCTAGCCAACTATTGGCAGCACATCCTAATGGGTTGGTAGAATGACAGCATTGTACTTGGGTGACACCACTCTGTGATAGCACTACCCGCTCCCAGTCAGAAGGCCGTCTGCTCCCTCCCTAAACAAATCAGCAGACTGCAGTGCAGGGGGAGTGTTGCCTTGACAAAAATGCCATCCTTCTCATCAAATGAGAGCCAAATCTCCACCTTAGGTGGACCTAGAGGATCCGTTTGTGCTATCTAATGGAATGCACTCCCAACAAACATCTCCTGCCAGTTGGGTGGTATTTGCTCATGTGACTGTGTGCCAAAACTTGTCTATTGCAACAATGACTGTGCTGAGGGGGTGGGATTGATGGTGGTGACTAGTGTGAATGAAAGCTGTGAAGATACAAAAAGGCTAACAAGGATGGAAGAATTAGAGGACATTTTTTTGACAGAATATATTGCATCATTTTTTTCCAGAAAATCATCGACTAGAATCCTCTTTCCAAAACTATTTGACAGTCAAAGTATTGGTGGTAAGTGTACCTAAGCACACACTACATGTCCAAATCTGTAGTGTTTTTAAGTGATGTGACCTCAGCTGTGAATGCCCTTCTTCAAAGGAGGCTGGTTCAAGATTCTGCTGCAAAGACAAGGATGGGGCCTCCTTAAACTTTCCAACAAGGTCAATTGCCACCTTGACTGGGTCACCAACACAAGAGATTCTGCAAATGCTGGAAATCTTGACCAAGACGCACAAAATGCTGGAGAACTCAGCGAGTCAGGCAGCATCTAAGGGGAGGAATAAGCACTGGCTGTATCGGGTTGAAAACCTTCATCAAGAACATTCATGGCTAATTTTAGTAGAAGAATTCATAACGTACAGCTATGAAAGATGAAGGGTCTCAGCCCAAAATATCAACTGTTTATTCTTCTCTATAGATGCTACTGGAGCTGATGAGCTCCTCTTGCACTTTATGTGTGTTAATTGGATCACAGCCAGCTGTCTATCCACAAGGGACAATTATGGCTTGAGCTTTGCACTGTCATTCAGTGCAATGGTGTCTCACCAAAAGCTGCAGTAAATGGATAGACCTAGCAGTCTGATGGTGCGTGCTCCTATTTCATGGTCAGTGCTGCAGATAGGTGGTGCTTGTCGCTATTCTGTGGCAGAAGAGCACCCAATACTTTGATGGAAGGTGAGCCCTATGCAGCATACTTGAGCTGATAATCAACCATTGTGATCACACATTGAGGCCTCATACCTACTTTGAGCCAATATGAGCAATTTGTGTCACCACTCTTCCTTGACACTCTATTTACATTTAACCCCTTAACACACAGAAGGGGTGTCAGTCCATCTGATAATGGAATCAAATAAAGTTAGCTCCATTGGAAAAGTTTCAAAGACAATATCAAAAAGGTTTCAAATATTCTCAGTAATTAGTGTTGCTATTAAAATATGTAAAATCCAAGGACAACTATTAATATTGCTCTACATTTTCAGTTTCGCTTTGTCAATTGCTTTTCCGCATTGTTCTACATCTCCTTCTACCTCCAGGACCTCAACCTCCTCAGAAAGGTAGGCATTTGCAAATGGTCTTCAGGTCCAGGGCACTATAATTGCGATGTAGTTGGAAAGTAACGGGGATGACAGCCTGGAAAGGATGATTATCAACCAATTTGACCAGCACTTTAAATCAACCATCAACTTCATGGTGTCATCCAACAGGAATATGCCAAATACATTTTTCTTGATCAGATTCAGAGTGAAAAGCATGAAAGCTGAAGCCTCAAAGCAAATCAAAATATTGAGATAACTAGCTTCCCCGCCACCACCACTGAATCAGGAGATTATTGTTCTGAAAACCTGAAAGATATGTCCTAATGTCCTAAGGTATTACTCCTGCACTGAATGCAAGATTGAAAATATAAAACATTTATTATCATTTAGATTATTATTTATAATTTAATTATTTTATAATGAATTAAAGGATAAGAACATTGCAAGCAAGCATTCCTACAGTATATCAGGCACATGTTCAATTTACGCATATACAGTAGGTATGCTAGTGACAGAAAAACCTTTAGCTGTCAATTGATTGTAAAATGAAAATTTGCGATTTCCTAAAGCTTGCTGAGGCTGTGTAGGTAATTAAACTGCCTGGGATATCCTTCTCACTCTTGAGCTACGTTTTGATCAAGACCAAAACATTAGCAGTGGCTAATTTTGGCAGGAGAATTCCAGCTTTACACCCTCTTAACCCATTTATCAAAATTGCTCATGGCAGGTATTTTGCTAGTGGGTATATTCACTGATGGTAGCCTCTAATCTATCTTTAGTTTAGATGTTCTACTTGTTTAACGAGGCTCTGCTTCCTTCCAACCTAGAAACTTGCATCGCTTCTCATTCTGACCCAGATCATTAATCAGTTCCTAGAGACACTGCTGCCCTATTTCTTCAAGACACTTAGTGGGAAAGCGGCAGGTCTGGAGGTCTGCACTGAGGAAAGTGCACCAGATATTGACAAGATAAAACTACAAGGACAAAAGGCAACATTTCCTGTAAGTATTTTCATGAGAGCAGCTTCACTTAAGTGAAGCTTGTACTATTGCCTCCAAAACAACCACTGCAAATTTTAGAATGTATGTTCAAAGCAATTCTATTATCATTTGCAAAAATGAATTATCAGCTATCTTTTGCACTGCTATAGTGTGTAAGCTTGAACAACTTTCTTTCATATAATAATAACTTGGAGAGTAATGTAATCATCAACTTAAAAGTCTGCAAAACCAGGAATCAATGTGAAAATTATCTTTTGTGTTAATGAGCATATTTGAATAATCTAACAAAAAATCCAGACAGTTTATCATTTAAGTTACAATTACATTCAGGAAATATAGGATTTAATTAGCAAAGAAGCATTGAATCACACAGTTTCAAAAACTTCAAATGGAGGTTGTTGCAAAGATTTTAGAACTCTGATTATACCCACACTTGGAATATTGTGTTCAATTCTGGTCGCCTCATTATAGGAAAAATATGGAATCTTTTGAGAGGGTGCCGTGGGGATTTATCAAGGTGCTGCCTGGATTACAGAGCATGTCTTATGGTGATAGGCTGAAAGAGTTGGGACTTTTCTCTTTGGAGTGAAGGAGGATGAGAGGTATCTTGATAGAGGTGTACAAGATGGTAAAAGGCATAGATCAAGTGGACTGCCAGAGACTTTTATCCAGAGTAGAAATGGCTAATTTGAGGGGCATAATTTTAAGGTGATTGGCAGAAAGTATAGGGATGATGTCAGAGATAATAATTTTTAACACAGTAAGTGGTGGGTGCCTTGAACACAATGGTAGTAGAGTTACCTACATGAGGGATATTTAAGAAACTCTTGAATTGGCACATGGATGATAGAAAAATGGAGGGCTCTGTGGAAGGAAAGGTTTATATTGATCTTAGAGAAAGATAAAAGTTCCTGAAGGGTCTATATTGTGCTGAAATGTTCTATGTTTCAAAATATTGAAGTAAAGGAGACTTTAAAAACTGCTTTTTATTCCAAATGATATTTACCACTTGTCTGGTGTTCTTGGTTGTCATTATCCCTTCATAACCATAAAACTCCTTAAAACAGGGACAAGCAAATGTGCTTTCAGAGAGTTTTCTATTGATAGCTCCTCCACACTTCACAATTTTTTTTTTTCTCAGCTCATCTTAAATCTAATGACACATGTTCCTTCTACTTGTGTCCTGGCCAAGAGTTGGCAAAATTCTTCAAATGTGTTGGAAAGGAATGTCATTATACCTGGTCTCCAAAATGGAAGAACAGAACTGTCCTTGAGGTCGGACTCTCCCACAGAGCTAGAGATGGCAATGAATGCAGCTTCCCACGGAGATGTGATGCACTAATTTCAAACGCTTGCACTGAACTCGAAATGGCACTGAATTCAGTTCCCTCTCAGATAGTTCTGATCTCTTAGACTCTCTTATACTAGCGCAGAATGCTGATTTCTCCACCGTGGCTTTAGACAACTGCATGGTGTTTGAGATGAAGATTCAGACATGCTGATTTTCTATTCTCCATTAGATTTGCCAGAAGACTAATAATCACAAATACTCTGATTGTATGTTCATGATCATTTGCCCATCCGCTTCAAGGTTCAATGTGTTGTACATTCAGAGATGCTCTTCTGCACACCATGAATTATTTGAGTTACTGTTGTCTTCCTGTCAGCTTGAATCTGTCTGGCCATTTTCCTTTGACCTCTGCCATTAGCCAGGCATTTCCACCCACAGAACTGTCGCTCATTGGATTTTTTTTGGTTGTTTTTTGCACCATTCTCTGTAAACTCTAGAGATTGTTGTGTGTGAAAATCTCAGGAGAAGAGCAATTTCTGAGATACTCAAACCATCCCATCTGACACCAGCAATTATTCCACAAAGTCACCTATAACACATTCCTTCCCCATTCTGATGTTTGGTCTGAACATCAGCTGAACATCTTGACCATGTCTCCATGCTTTTATGCATTGAGTTGCTGCCACCTGATTGGCAGATTATATATTTGCATTAACAAGCATGTGTACAGATGTACCTAATAAATTGGCCATTGAGTGTATATCCTTTTCAACCTTCTTTATTAGGTCTTTCAATATATTACACTCAGTAAATATTTTAAGTATAATTAAAGAAGGATGGAAATGCACACACCTTAAATTTGAATAATGGTTGTGGGTTGTCGACTGACCCTGATGACAGCAATCGCTTCCCTCCTGTGTTGTGTAGTCCTTTGTCAATAGTATCCAAGTAAAATGAGCACAACTATTAATTTAAGATTCTGTTATTGCTTCTGATATAAAATACTCATCTTTCATTGTGCTCTCTAATTTCCCTCACTCGTTTTCTTTCTGCTTATCTGGATGTGCCTTTTCTCACAGCTGAGGCAATCTGGGTTCAATCTGACCCCTGATGCTGTCTGGGTAGAGTTTGCATGTTCACCATGTGGCCACGGAGGTTTCTGAGGGTGTTCAGTTCCCCCCCCCACATCCAAAAAATATGTGGGTCAGTGGGTTAATTGCCCCTAGAGTAGGTTGGTAGAAAGTCTGAGGGGAATTGATGGGAAAATGGGGAGAACAGCATGGGGTGAGTGCAAATAGATGGTAGGTAGTCACTGTGGACTCAATGGGGTGAAGGGTCTGTTTCTGTATTATGGGACTGCAAACTTTCTCCACATGAGGGCAATAAAGATTCACAGGAATGTGAACTGATGCTGACTGCGTTTGATTTTCAGTTTCATTTTGGTCATCATCTACCACTATATTTTTCAGCAATTACCATCAATCCCCTTGGCAATTCTTGCAGTTAGGAGGATATTTTTTAAGATGGAAGTTGCAACATTACTGAGCACACCAACTTCAGAGCACTGGAAACCAGGACTGGGACTGGAAACACTAGAGACGAGGCCTGGAGGTTGTGTATCGGTACTGAGAAAAGTGTGGTGGATGCACACAGGGAAAATTGCACAGACAATCTTATGAGAATAGTAAACTAATAACTAAGGATCATAGGCAGGGACAGGAAAGAGACAAGAGTATTGGTATGACTTAGAACAAGGATGAGTTGGTTTATAGTTCTAAGGCTTCCAAAAATCCAGTCCCATTACCAGCATAAACATGGAAGCTTACGAAGAGTGAATATTAATAGGCAGTGTTAGGGTCTCAGTACTCTATATTGATGGAGAAGGAGTGGTTTGAAGATCAGGGATTTGCATAGGCTGGGAGTAATGTGGTTCCTACATTGGACAAGATTCTACTAGTTCAGATAGCAGAACAGGTCTGAAATGCCATTTATCAGAGTGGATAGCCAGGCATTTTTTCCCAGCGCAGAAATAGTAAATGCAAGGGGGTGTAATTTTAAGGAACATTATGGGGGAGTGTCTGAGGTCAGTTTTTTCTGAGTGGTAGGCCTGTGAAATGCACTGCCAGGAGTGATGGGACAGGCAGCTACATTAATGACATTTAATAACACTTATATCGACACACAGAAGATCAAGAAATAGAGGGCTATGTAGGAGGGGAGGGTTACATTGATCTTAGAGTGGGTTAATATGAGTGAGGTTGGTGTTCTGGAGCATGTTGATATTAAGGGAGAGGAGGTGTTGGAATTGTTAAAATACATTAGGACAGATAAGTCCCTGGGGCCTGATGGAATATTCCCCAGGCTGCTCCATGAGGTGAGTGAAGAGATTGCTGAGCCTCTGGCTAGGATCTTTATGTCCTCGTTGTCTACGGGAATGGTACCGGAGGATTGGAGGGAGGCGAATGTTGTTCCCTTGTTCAAAAAAGGTAGTAGGTATAGTCCGGGTAATTACAGACCAGTGAACCTTATGTCTGTGGTGGGAAAGCTGTTGGGAAAGATTCTTAGAGATAGGATCTATGGGCATTTAGAGAATCATGGTCTGATCAGGGACAGCCAGCATGGCTTTATGAAGGGCAGATCATGTCTACCAAGCCTGATAGAGTTCTTTGAGGAGGTGACCAGGCATATAGATGAGGGTGGTGCAGTGGATGTGATCTATATGGATTTTAGTAAGGCATTTGACAAGGTTCCACATGGTAGGCTTATTCAGAAAGTCAGAAGGCATGGGATCCAAGGAAGTTTGGCCAGGTGGATTCAGAATTGGTTTGCCTGCAGAAGGCAGAGGGTCGTGGTGGAGGGAGTACATTCAGATTGGAGGATTGTGACTAGAGGTGTCCCACAAGGATTTGTTCTGTAACCTCTACTTTTCATGATTTTTATGGATGTGGGGTAGAAGGGTGGGTTGGCAAGTTTGCAGATGACACAAAGGTTGGTGGTGTTGTAGATAGTGTAGAGGATTGTCAAAGATTGCAGAGAGACATTGATAGGATGCAGAAGTGGGTTGAGAAGTGGCAGATGGAGTTCAACCTGGAGAAGTGTGAGGTGGTACACTTTGGAAGGACAAACTCCAAGGCAGAGTACAAAGTAAATGGCAGGATACTTGGTAGTGTGGAGTAGCAGAGGGATCTGAAGGTACATGTCCACAGATCCCTGAAAGTTGCCTCACAGGTAGATAGGGTAGTTAAGAGAGCTTAACTGGTAGACCTGAGGAGAGCTAAGGTACCGGTGACCCCTGTTTCCATCCAGGGGGTCAGTGTGGACATGGTGGAGGATTACAAATACCTGGGGATACGAATTGGCCATAAACTGGACTGGTCAAGGAACACTGAAGCTGTCTACAAGAAAGGTCAGCGCCGCCTCTATTTCCTGAGGAGACTGAGGTACTTTAACATCTGCTGGACGATGCTGAGGATGTTCTACGAGTCTGTGGTGGCCAGCGCTATCATGTTTGCTGTTGTGTGCTGGGGCAGCAGGCTGAGGGTGGCAGACACCAACAGAATCAACAAACTCATTCGTAAGGCCAGTGATGTTGTGGGGATGGAACTGGACTCTCTGACGGTGGTGTCTGAAAAGAGGATGCTGTCTAAGTTGCATGCCATCTTGGTCAACGTCTCCCATCCACTACATAATGTACTAGGTGGGCACAGGAGTACATTCAGCCAGAGACTCATTCCACCGAGATGCAGCACTAAGCGTCATAGGTAGTCATTCCTGCCTGTGGCCATCAAACTTTACAACTCCTCCCTTGGAGGGTCAGACACCCTGTGCCGATAGGCTGGTCCTGGACTTATTTCATAATTTACTGGCATAATTTACATATTACTATTTAACTATTTATGGTTCTATTACTATTTATTATTTATGGAGCAACTGTAATGAAAACCAATTTCCCCCGGGATCAATAAAGTATGACTATGACTATGACTATGACTATGACTTATGAGGTGTTAACTTTCATAAGTCGAGGGATAGAGTTTAAGAGTCGCGAGGTAATGATGCAGCTCTATAAAACTCTGGTTAGGCCACACTTGGAGTACTGTGTCCAGTTCTGGTCGCCTCACTATAGGAAGGATGTGGAAGCATTGGAAGGGGTACAGAGAAGATTTACCACGATGCTGCCTGGTTTAGAGAGTATGGATTATGATCATAGATTAAGGGAGCTGGGGCTTTACTCTTTGGAGAGAAGGATGAGAGGAGACATGATAGAGGTAGACAAGATATTAAGAGGAATAGATAGAGAGGATAGCCAGCCCCTCTTCCCCAGGGCACCACTGCTCAATACAAGAGGACTTGGCTTTAAGGTAAGAGGTGGGAAGTTCAAGGGGGATATTAGAGGAAGGTTTTTTGCTCAGAGAGTGGTTGGTGCGTGGAATACACTGCCTGAGTCAGTGGTGGAGGCAGATACACTAGTGAAATTTAAGAGACTACTGGACAGGTATATAGAGGATTTTAAGGTGGGGGGGTTATGTGGGAGGCAGGGTTTGAGGGTCAGCACAACATTGTGGGCCGAAGAGCCTGTACTGTGCTGTACTAATCTATGTTCTATGTTCTAAAGTTATACCATAAGAACATTAAGAAATAAGTGGTAAATAAGCCAACCCACCTCCCCTGCCGATCTGCCTGTCCTTTCGATATGATGCATATCCTTGGATGTTAACCTCCCAACTATGATCTTCTTTCAGCCATGACTCAGTGATGGCCACAGTGTCATACTGGACAGTTTCTATCTACTCTACGAGATCATCTACCTCATTCCGTAAACTGTGGGCGTTCAAATATAACACCTTCCGTCCTGTATTTGTCACCCTTTTCGATTTTGCCCCCCCCCCACCAAGTTTCACATCAACTTGGATTTTCAGAAGGCTTTTGACAAGGTCCCACACAGGAGATTAGTGTGCAAACCTAAAGCACACGGTATTGGGGGTAAGGTATTGGTGTGGGTGGAGAGTTGGTTAGCAGACAGGAAGCAAAGAGTGGGAATAAACGGGACCTTTTCAGAATGGCAGGCGGTGACTAGTGGGGTACCGCAAGGCTCAGTGCTGGGACCCCAGTTGTTTACAATATATATTAATGACTTGGATGAGGGAATTAAATGTAGCATCTCCAAGTTTGCAGATGACACGAAGCTGGGTGGCAGTGTTAGCTGTGAGGAGGATGCTAAGAGGATGCAGGGTGACTTGGATAGGTTGGGTGAGTGGGCAAATTCATGGCAGATGCAATTTAATGTGGATAAAAGTGAAGTTATCCACTTTGGTGGCAAAAACAGGAAAACAGATTATTATCTGAATGGTGGCCGATTAGGAAAAGGGGAGGTGCAACGAGACCTGGGTGTCATTATACACCAGTCATTGAAAGTGGGCATGCGGGTACAGCAGGCGGTGAAAAAGGCGAATGGTATGCTGGCATTCATAGCAAGAGGATTCGAGTACAGGAGCAGGGAGGTACTACTGCAGTTGTACAAGGCCTTGGTGAGACCACACCTGGAGTATTGTGTGCAGTTTTGGTCCCCTAATCTGAGGAAAGACATCCTTGCCATAGAGGGAGTACAAAGAAGGTTCACCAGATTGATTCCTGGGATGGCAAGACTTTCATATGATGAAAGACTGGATTGACTAGGCTTACACTCGTTGGAATTTAGAAGATTGAGGGGGGAATCTGATTGAAACGTATAAAATCCTAAAGGGATTGGACAGGCTAGATGCAGGAAGATTGTTCCCGATTTTAGGGAAGTCCAGAACGAGGGGTCACAGTTTGAGGATAAAGGGGAAGCCTTTTAGGACCGAGATTAGGAAAAACTTCTTCACACAGAGAGTGGTGAATCTGTGGAATTCTCTGCCACAGGAAACAGTTGAGGCCAGTTCATTGGCTATACTTAAGAGGGAGTTAGATATGGCCCTTGTGGCTAGGGGGATCAGGGGGTATGGAGGGAAGGCTGGGGCGGGGTTCTGAGTTGGATGATCAGTCAAGATCATACTGAATGGCGGTGCAGGCTCGAATGGCTGAATGGCCTACTCCTGCACCTATTTTCTATGTTTCTACGTGATTGAGAGAATCTGAGTGGAGTTAATGAGAAGATGGGAGGAATGTTCGGCACAGACAAGAAGGGCCAAAAGGCCTGTTTCTGTGCTGTAGTTTTTCTATGGTTTCTATGAATACAAAGGGATCAGTGTAGGGTTAGTGGCACTGGCTGCTTGATGGTGGCAATGGGCTCAGTAGGCCGGAGGGCCTGTTTCAGTCCTGTATGACTCTAAGGAGGTTTGCACAATCAATAGGATTATAACAACCTAAAGAGGAAAATGTGAACTTACTTTTTAGGAGCTACAGGAATAAAATAGTTCAAGTCCCCAAACTAACACAAAATGCTGGAGGAACTCAGCAGGCCAGGCAGCATCTATGGAAAAGAGTAAACAGTTGATGTTTCAGGCTGAGACCCTTCGTCAGGACTCCTGGTGAATCCTGATGAGTCCTGATGAAGCCTCTTGGTCTGAAACGCCGACTGTTTACTCTTTTCCATAGATGCTGTCTGGTCTGCTGAGCTCCTCCAGCATTTTGTGTGTGGTTGCTTTGTTTTCCAGCATCTACAGATTTTCTCTTGTTTGCAGGTCCCAGAAGCGCCCATCAATCAAACCTAGTGAGATCGTTTTAGGCTTTAGTCAGTGCTCTACCTCTAACTCACGGAAGTGAGTGCTCCATATCTCAGGAACAGGAAAAGCCAAACTTTCTTTGAAACATTATCAGTCTTTTATTTACGGAACAGTTCCTCGGTGGTGACTGCTGTGCTCTCCGACGTTCTGATTAGACTTGACAAGGTCTGTTGAAGGCGCTGTCTGTGCAGAAGTCATCATGGTGCAGATGCCTGCGGCAAGGAAACATTGTGGCAGGAGCACGTCCCCGAGCAGGATTATCTCAACAGCTCTGTGAGCACTGACTGGGGCAGTTTGGTCTCCACTATGTGGGAGTAATGTGTAACTCAGAACTTTATTTGATTAAGTCGAAGGTCACCAGCATCGCTGTATGAAATAATTTCAAAGGGCAAAGAGGAACAAAAGCTCTTTCTTCACACGAGCCAGGTCTAGCAGTCAGAATTCACTAAGCTGCCATTAGCTTGTGCTCATGATCTTCCAATTTCTATAGAACAACCCACTGAGTACTAATCTAACATGCCATGGTGATGTGGGCAGGGAATAATGGGGAGGTGGTGGTGTTTGTGAGGAGGGTGGAGGGAATTAGCTTTCAATTTCCAACCTTCCAGTCAGTGTATTAGTACTACACTTTTATGTCTTGAGAGTCAGCACTGACCAGGACTCCGTTACAATACAGGGGCCGGGAGATCAGGTCTGAGGCCAAGCATCCTGCAGTCCTGCAGCGAGTGACTTCCATCTTTAAATCCCATGCTTTTCCCAGCAGGAAGCTATGCCAGGAGTGTAACAAAATCGTCCTTAATTGTCTCCCTTAGATATTCACACCTTTCACTATAGGTGAGCACGGCCTGCAGTGTGAACCATCTACAAAATGCTCTGCAGTTCCTGGCCCAGGCTGTTCTGACAGCACTTCCCAAACTACACCACAGGTAAGAAAGAAGAAGGGAAGAAAGATCAGGAAAACACCACCATCTCCAGCTCCGGGCAATAGATGTGTAAGCAAAGTCTTAAAATCAGAATAAAGACATTTGAGCTCTTTTCCATGTTATTGTCCAGGGAATGTTTGATGAATACATGGAGCTTTTCGTTCAGTTCGGATATGTCAGCCTCTTCTCTTGCATTTACCCATTGTCAGCAATACTCATCGTTTTGAACAACATCGTGGAAATCCGCACCGACGCCCTGAAGCTGGGCCATCTTTTCCGAAAGCCTTTCATCTCACCAGCAGCAAATATTGGAGCCTGGCAGGTGAGGATGGAGGATTGCTGTGGGCTCAGTGGGCAGAGAGGTGAGGAGTTTGCCCCTACTCCCTGTGATCATGTGGGTTTCCTCCAGGAGCTCGGGTTTCCTCCCATGTTATGGGTTACTTGATCACATGTCTGTGATTGGGCAGAATAGACTTGTTACTGTGCTGTATCTCTAAATAAATAAATAGACAGATCTATAGAGAAAGAAAAAGGGAAGGAGTGAGAAGGAGAAGGCAGAAGAGAGAAACGGTGAGAGAGATAGGGAGGAAGAGATAAAGAAATGCAGATTTCAGATCATTTCCCTGACTGCCCACTTTTAAATTGAACATTCTTATGACTTTCCTGCTATCAAGGAGTATCAAGAACAATATAGACAGATAGTTAGAATAGGAACAATTTAGCTCTAAACAATTGCAACAATGTGTGAATATGTGAATTATTACATTGAGGCCGTACTCCACATTTAAATTGGGTTAAAGCAGTGTTCATAATTATCAAACTAATCCACTACAGGAAGATGAAAGACAGTGTGCAGGCAACTAATTCCTCCTGGTTTAATTCCAAATTATTCTGATTTGCTCCATTCAGGCCTAAATAACTAATCACTCTGGAGGATTTCTTACTCTTAGTCTTTCCTGACAAGGGGAAAAGATCAGTCTGTTTGCCAGCTGAGGCTTCTGGCTGTGAAACAATCTCAGGTTCTGGGGCCTCCTCCGTAATGGTTGTAGGAGTTGACCCTGGGACTGCAGGAAGTGATTCCGACAGTTCTGGACACCTTTCTTGGGAAAGTGTTGGCATCCTGAACAGCGCATGGTAAGCTGCTCGATTTGCTGACCTGTCCCAGACAACCAGCAAAGCTTGGAGCCAAGCCTTTCATTTTGAACATACCTAGATGCCCAAGATGTAGTTCTCAGCTTGGATGGTACAACAACTCTCAATCCCCACATAAGGCGACCTCCATCAAGGGCAAGTTCATCCCAAAGCTGGTAAAAAAATAGAGGAACTGGAATTTCTGCATCATATTCCAGCCATTTTGAGTTTCTGTGTAGACCTGACACAGTGCTGGATCCTTTCTGGGTTTTATTTGCATCAACTCTGCTTTCAATTTGCATTAGGGAGTTTATGTCAAGACGAGGGTCGTCTTTTGTAAATTTTCCAAAGGTAAATGGGACAATCCATTAACATTTCTATGTTTAGTTGTCCTCTTGAACTCAATCTTGTACTTCTCAGAATCAGAATCAGGTTCAATATTATCAGCATATCTTGTGAAATTTGTTAATTCTGTTGCAGCAGTACAATGCAATATATGATAATGAAGAGAAAAAGGAAATTGTGAATTACAGTATATATATAATCAAATTAAATGAGTAGTGCAAAAAATAGGAATTTTTTTTGGAAGTCAGTTGATATGGCATGAAAATGGTGGATGGATCTCCAATCAAGTTGTAGTTATCTTGCCACTCACATTCCCTCAATACTGGCCCTCCTGTTTTTACCACATGCAAGCCCAATGTGGCTTGTTGGTTGTAGTATTTCACCATTACGAATGTTAATCCCACAGGAATGATCTTTTCTCCAGTATAAGTTCTTAGCTGGATATCTGCAGGCTTCAGTTCAGCATCTTTGAAATATCATTCCAACTCATTTTGTGGAATGACTGAAATAGCCAAGTCAGTGCCCAATTCCATTTTAATTAATTTGACATTCACTTCTGGTGTGAACCATGTTGCTTGTCTCCTGTTAGTTATTACATTGTAAATCTCAAGACTACTCAGTCCTGTGTTAATCTCATCATTGTCAGATTTTTCATTAACAACAAATTAGAGCTCTTTTTGAAACTGCAGCTTAACTATTATCTTCCCTGTGCAGTCTAGTTATTTTTGTCTGCCCAGCATGTTTTTTTTTGTATGTGTCCTACATTGCTGCATTTTCTGCAAGTTTTGCCTTGAAACCTGAATTGGTCTGGTGTAGAGCATGTGAGCCTCTGCAGCAATGCTAACATAATTTGTTCAGCCAAGCAGGTTTCTGCTTGGACATTACAGTCTTTTTCATGCTTATTTTCATTCCTGACTGCAACTGAATTGCGCCTCTGGCCACTGTTTCCATTGAGATAGCAATTTCAATTGTTCTTTTAAATGTGCATTGTACTTCTGTTAGGGGCCACTTTTGAATGCCTTCTTGTAAGATTCCACAAACTCTCTGACCTCTCAGTGCATCACTAAGCTCATAACTGAACTGAGAATGCTAAAGCAAACTCCTCAATTCAGCTGAAATAGACTCTCCTTCCTTTTAATTCTGCTATGAAATTGAGAGCATTCTGTAATCAACAATGGTTTTAGTTCTAAATGTTCCTACACTACTTTCATGATACCAGCAAAGCTCATTTTGGCTTACTTAGAAGCTTCTAAGTAAATTGTTTGCTTTTTCACCCAATACACTCAGCAAACTGCCACCCACTTTTCATTGGCTATTTCATTTGCTTCAAAATACTGCTCACTTTCCCTACGAATTCCATCCACTTATTGCCTTTTGTTTTCAACTTGACCACCTCTGTCTCTTCCCGAAGAACATGTGCTGTGATTTTTTTAAAAACTTGAATGTCTTGCTGTGTTTTTTTAAAAACTCAAATGTCTTACTGCGCAGTTTTTAACTCGAACATCATGCCACGCTTCAACAAGCAGGTAGTCAGCTCAGGTTTGTTTAAACCTTCCTCATCACCACTGTTGTGTTTTGTAACTCCAAAAGAAAAAAAAACTACTTGAAAGAAAAACACAGGGAGACAAGGAGAATGTGTACGTTTCTTCACTTTAGCGAAGTGCGGCATCTGACATGGTGGCATGATGACACATGCCATTCACATACTTTTACATATAACCCATAATAATTATGTAAACAACAAGAATGCTTAATCAAGCAATATATTTACAATACTACTCAAATATTGCTGAAAAATTAAATACACAACACTGTATATCTCTCATTATACGTTTTTTTTATTTCACAGATTGCATTTGAGACTTTAGGATTCATGTCAGTCATCACCAACTGTTTGTTAATTAGTATTTCCCCTCAAGTGAAAGAGTATTGCACAGAAAATAATGTAACCGCTAATAGTGTGTTAATCTGGGCCCTTGGAGTGGAGGTAAGTGAATGTCCATTTGGCTCACTCTTCTGCATTATGATACACACATGCACAGCACCACATCAGCTAGAACATAAGATGGGTTTGCATCTACGACATTTAAGAATGAGAATGTTGACGCACTTATTGGTACAGGTCTTATATAATTTGGAATTTTAGTTTAAGATACTTATCTTTATTTTCTTGTCTAAGTGCATATAGTTTATGCTAAGCCTATGTTAACTTATGCTTGTCACGATTGTAATGTGCTGTGCTGCTGCTGCTGTGTAATACTAACTTAAATGGTATTTATACCTTATTTGTACCATGGCCATGACAATAATCTTAAACTTGAAATAAAAGGGCTTATGCTGTTCTCATCCCTGACAAAGTGGGCAACACAGTAGTGCATCTAGTAGAACTATGATCCAGATTCAATCCTGACTTCCAACGCTGTCTGTGTGGAGTTCACGTGTTCTCCCTGCCACAGTATGAGTTTATTTTCCCATCTCAAAGATGTGCAGGTTGGCTGGTTATCTGGCCACTGCAAAATGCCCCTGATATGTAGGGGAATGACAGAATCTCGCATTTGTGTATACAAACAGCTCAGTGTGGTTAGAATGAATCATGGACCTTGGAGGTGCTTTGAATCTTAAAAAAATTCGCAAAAATTATTGTGTACCTTAGGCTTAATGATTTGTCTCGTGAACCTTCAGTTCTGACAACGAGCCATCTGCTGCTTACTTCGTCTTATTTCTGTCTTTCAGCATGTCCTGCTGGTTATAAAGGTAATTTTAGCGGTTGCTATTCCCGACGTCCCACAGTGGGTGAAGCTGAGGATGGACAGAGTTGAGTATCAGTCTCTTCAGGCCCTCAAGCACCAGGTAAGGTACTGGTTAGCTGTAAAGCAGAGAGAGAGAGGGCCGGCCCTTCAGAAACACTTTCCACTAACACAATGGCTTCCGTGGAGGGAACTGTGGCCAACGGTGCCGTGCAGGTATGAGAAGCTTCGGGCTGACTTCAGAATAAAGTGTTGATGGTGTCAGATGGAGCTAAGTGGGATGAAGATCATTTGATCAGAATGGCCTTTATTGGTGCACAATGAATGACAGGAGGTGCAGGAGCAAACCTGCAGCGGAGTCCCATTGCTGGCAGATTTGGTGGTCTGCCATTAATTACTGATACAACAAAGTGAGTAGCGTTTCGGCCTTGCCAGCTGAATGTACATGTGTCAGGATGTAGTGTCTGCAGCCTTGAGCATCGTTGCTCAATCTTCTTCGTAGTTTTCTCTCAGCCACAATCATGTGTTGGCTCTGCACTCCCCCAATTCCAATTACTAAACCCGCCCTAAATTGACTCACTTTGCTACCAGCAGCCTTGTTTTCAGATGCCAAGGCCCTAGCTCAGAATTTCTCCACATTCCTCAGTCTCTTTCCTGCTTGAAGAGACAAAGTGAAACCAATTCCTTTGACAAAGCGATTGGCCACCTCTCTTTTTGGTTTTTCAACCAAAAACCATTCACTTTGGTTCAGCAATTTGGGGCATTTTGTTACCTCCTATAAATGCTAGTTATGCTTATAGTTTTAAAGACCTCTGTCAATTCAACCTCTGCCCTGAAGAAACAGAATCTTAAGGTAGTATATAAACACAGATTCTGCAGCTGCTGGAAATCCAGAGGAACACATACAAAATGCCAGAGGAATTCAGCAGGATGGCCAGCAGTGTTGGAGAGGAATAAAGAGCTGAGGTTTTGGGCAAAGACCCTTCATCAGGATCAGACTTTGATAATGAAATGACTTTGACCCAGTCTATTCACCACTTCCTGTAAACGTAACCCCAAAAATGTTATTGGCTTGAGGTGCATAATTAAAGGAGATGTAATAGACTGAGACAGTATATTAGTTTGAAATGTGCATTAGCTTGTGGGGCTGCAGATCTCACTCAGAATTTTAACAGGATTTTTTTTCTTCTTACCTCAGTTGTTTGAAGAAGATAAAGGCCCTGGCAGAGAAACGAGGAAGATTGATGGAATCACTGGATCCAATTCTGCTGATAACACTCTGCAGGCCAGCAATACACAGCTGAACTTGCTGTGAACGCCACATTATTGCACGATGATGCACACACCAGATTAAACACAAAGGTTCCTTCTCAACAACTAGCTCTACTCCTTCACCATTTAGTTTCATGTGCTGGATTTGGTTCTCCTGCATGTATGATAAGGTGGCTTTCTAGTTTCATAATTCCTCAATATATGCAAAAATACATTTATAAAGCACGGTTGATTTTAAACCACATCCCCACCACAGGAACTACAGCTTCTAATAGTGTTTCCTGCTTTGCATTTTTATTTGGAGACACAGAACAGTAACGGGTCCTTCCGGCCCAACGAAGCCGCATCACCCAATTACAACCATGTGACCAATTAACCTGTTGCTAATCTGGGTGCTTTGGGAATGTGGGAGGAAATTCATGTAGAAACAGGAGAACATAGAAACCCCTTACAGAGAGTGGCGGGAACTGAACTCCTGGTGCTGTAGTAGCGTAATGTCACCATACCGCCCTACCATTTTGATTAGGGCAGTAAACTGTAAATCACTGACAACACACAGCAGGAGTCTCACAAAGAAACAAGAGCAGCGTCGTAGCTCGATGACACAAGAAGGTCCCAGTTCATTCCTCACTGCTCTTGAAGTTCCAGCCTCACAGCTATCCTGCTCAAGAAGCCCCTTCTCTTTTCTGCATGCTTCATCCCACAGCCATGGGCTGTAACTTTAGAACAATGGGTCCAGGACAAGACTCCTTTTCAAGCTCGGCAGTCCAGACACCCAAGTGCACAGCTCAACAATTTTGGAATGATGTGTGATCTTCTCAGCCAGAGGTGCCACTGCCTTACACGTACCCAATGATATTTCATGATCGGTTGTGCTCCTTGCTCTCCGGAATAGGGAGGCCCTCCAGGAGAGGACGGAGATTGAAATGAGGTAATGGAGGGTAACAAAGAGGAACAGCTTCTCACTCAGAGTACTGGTGGGATGGATCTTGCTCACAAGAGACTCTGCAGGTGCTGGAAATCCAGAGTAACACACACAAAATGGCGGGAGGATGAGGTAGCAGTGCGCCGCACGCGCGCAGCCCTCTGGTGAAAATGATATCATATCCGTTAAATAGGGGTCGTGGACAATTCTGATTTGATGGAGACAGATGTGAAAGCACAGAGGAACATCTGGAGAAGTTTCTGAAATGCCAGTTCGCTGCCGTTGTTACTGCGCGATCAAGAAATCTTCTGGAGGGAAGGCTCCAAAATCCCTGGCTTTGTCTGCTGCTGGTGACCGAGATTGAGATCGAATCGTTTGGATAAAGATGGTGCTCATTACTTGGTGTTAGAGGGCTGATCGGAGGCTCAAAGTTTTCGGATGACTCAGAGTCGGACTGTCGTCAGCATGGCAGGGAGAGTTTTCTTCCTTCTCCTGTCTGTGTGAGATATGGGACATTTGAGAGACTTTAAACTTTTTATTGTGCCATGGTCTGTTCTTCATCAAGTTATGGTATTGTTGCACTGTTGTAACTATATGTTATAATTATGTGGTTTTGTTAGTTTTTTCAGTCTTGGTCTGTCCTGTGTTTTGTGATATCACACCGGAGGAAATATTGTATCATTTCTTAATGCATGCATTACTAAATGACAATAAAAGAGGACCGCGTGTCTTCATAATCTAAAAAAATGCTGGAGGAACTCGGCAGGTCGGGCAGCATCTGTGGAAAGGAATGAACAGTTAATACTTTGGGCTGAAACCCTTCATCAGGTTTTGGTTTGTTTATTCTTCTGCATGGATGCTACCTGACCTGCTGAGAGCTCCTGCAGCGTTATGGATGGATTACCAGCTGAAAGAGAGTTGGAGACAGAACCTTCACCAGACTGAGGAGATAACTGGATGAGGATGAGACCTTCTGCATAATAATCATGTAGAGCCAAGGCTCCAGCCAGGAAGTAAGGTCAACCTCAATCTTTTACCAGCATAAACGTAGTGGGCTGAATGAGCTCCGCCTGGTCCGTGAACCTCTCCAACACTAGCGATATTCTTTACTTTGTGGTAAATCACCATCCTCCAGCAATGAAACAACCAAATCCATAACTAACCAATATTCTGTCAATATTTTTGGTCGTCACTGGCATCAATTGTACATCCTGATTTTTCAGCAGGAGTATACACTAGTAATTTACGTTCGTTCTTTGAACGTAATTTGAACCCTGACACTTTGGTGAGATTTATCTTGACATGGAATTCTCCCAAATTACGTCAATAAAAATGAACTGCCCAAGAGTCTTCACCAGCGAGACTCTCCACCTCTCTAGTCAGAAAAGGTGTTCTCTTCTACTTCCTGGCCAATTTTCAACTCCCTAGACTCAGGATTACTCCTGGCTGTTGCCACTAATCACTGCCACAGGTCTTCCTTTCCCTTCAGCCTGGAGAGGCTGGCACAGGGATCTGCTGGAATTGCATCCTTTCCCGAAGGGCAGGAGTTCACGACCTGTTCTCCTGTGGTAACACTCATGACTGAAACCTCCCTGCCAGGACTGCTGGATGAACTCGGCAGGTCAGGCAGCATCTGTGGAGGGGAAGGGACAGTTGACATTGTGGGCTGAGACCCTTCATTGGGACTGTAAAGACCTTAAGACTTACAGTAAGAGCAGAATTCTACCTTTTGGTCCATCAAGTCTATTCCACCATTCCATCATGGCTGATTTATTTTTCCTCTCAGCCCTATTCTCTTACCTTCTCCCTATAACATTTGATGCCATGACAATGAAGAACCTATCGACCTTCACTTTAATTCTACCCAATGACTTGGCCTCCACACCTGACTGTGGAATTAAATTCCACAGATTCACCACCCTCTTGCCTAAAAGAAAAAAACATTTCTGTTCTAAGGGGATGTCCTGTGGAAGAGGCAGAATGCAGAACAAAATAGTAAGGGGAGGGGGAGGGGGAGAACCACAAGTTGGAAGTTAATAGGTGTTCAAATCCTTCCCCTTCCCCAACCTCCTGCATTCATATTTTCACCTGGACTAACCTATCATCTGTCACCTTGTGTCCACTCCCCACCCCCACCCTCTTGATGCCCATTCTTGCCTATCACCTGCCACCTTGTACTCCAACCCCACCTTCCCACTCTCACCTATCACTTGCCACCTTGTGCTCCTCCCCCACCCTCCTGCCTTCCCACTCTCACCTATCACTTGCCACCTTGTGCTCCTCCCCCACCCTCCTGCCTTCCCACTCTCACCTATCACTTGCCACCTTGTGCTCCTCCCCCACCCTCCTGCCTTCCCACTCTCACCTATCACCTGCCACCTTGTGCTCCTCCCCCACCCTCCTGCCTGCCCATTCTCACCTATCACCTGCCACCTTGTGCTCACCCCGCGATCCTGCCTTCCCACACTCACTTATCACCTGCCACCTTGTGCTCCAATTCCCCCCAACCTCCCGCCTTCCCACTCTCACCTATCACCTGCCATCTTGTGCTCCAACCCCACCCTCCTGCCTTCCCACTCTCACCTATCGCCTGCCACCTTGTGCTCCAACCCCACCTTCCCACTCTCACCTATCACCTGCCACCTTGTGCTCCAACCCCACCTCACCCACCGCATTCCGATTCTCATCAAGACTCTTCCTTTCCAGTCCTGATGAAGGGCTGACTGTTCATTTCCCTTCATAGATGCTGCCTGACCTGCTGAGTACCTCTAGTTGATTATATGTTACTGCAGAAGGTCACTCTGTTTGCAGGACTTGTAAATCCAGTGTTGGGCTGACCCACAGTGCTGATTTATTGCCAATAAACCCTAATACAGCAATTCCTAATTCTTTTATCTTTCATAAATACTCACCATATGTGAGGATTTACAGAGCATTTCCTCTGGTTGCTGACTATGTAAACCATAGTCTTTCCCTTCCCTTCTCACTAAGTGGGAAGTGTGTAGGAACTTGACAAAATCACTTGCACTCAGGAGGAAATCACATTACCGGAGATTTCATGCCAAAGTTCTGTAAGTAGTAAAAAGAGTGATTACTCCATTACAACCCTGAATGCAGTGCCATTTATTCATATAGTGCAAGAGCAGTTTGTTACTTTTGCCACACTGTTCTGTGGTATGTAGAGTGAAGGGATGGTGTTAAACATCACAGTATTTCCAGAAAAACAAAGTACCAAATAATAAATCCCTTGTTCTCTGATTGGACTTCAGGCAACAGTTCATCAGGCTAATGACCTTTGTTACAGTTTGGTATCCAATGAACAAAAGACCACAAGAAGATAGGAGGAATAGATTACTCGTTCCCCCTCAAGCCAGTCACACCATTCAATGTGATTGTGGTTGTTTTATGCTGCCTTCAGATCTTTCTCCAGTTCCCCATAGTTCTTGGAACATTTATTTTTAATTTTAGTTGCTGGAGAGTAAAGATGAGAATATGTCAAATTTCCCAGGTGTATTACCAGCAATATGGGCCTGTAAGATAACTTCTAAATCTCACCAAGGAGACCATCATTTTATCAGCTCTTACCTCACTGCAATCTTCACAGGGACAAAGGAGTATTGTGTCGTGTATGCAAACGTAGCACTCTGCCTCCCTCCCGAGTTTTGCCTTAATACCAAGGAGACAGAGGACATGCGAATCATTTTAAATATTGAACTGCAAATGTTCACTGCTCTGATGAGGACCATTCACCAGTGCAGTCAAGACGGATCACTCTCGATTCAT